>NW_024423786.1:3211310-3211600 GCF_017311325.1 Ursus maritimus
ATAACCACAAAACCAGCCCTACAGGAGATATTAAGGGGGGTTCTATAAAAGTAAAAAGGCCCCAAGAGTGATACAGAACAGAAAGTCACAATCTATAGAAACAAAGACTTTACTGGCAACATGGCATCATTAAAATCGTATCTCTCAATATTCAGTCTCCATGTAAATGGCCTAAATGCTCCCATGAAATGCCACACGGTTGTAGATTGGATAAAAAGACATGACCCATCCATTTGCTGTCTACAAGAGACTCATTTTGAACCTAAAGATACATTCAGATGAAAGTAAAG
>NW_024423786.1:3214233-3214308 GCF_017311325.1 Ursus maritimus
GTAAGGCCCCAAATCGCCAAGGAATTGTTGAAAAGGAAAAACAAAGCTGGGGGCATCACAAAGCCGGATTTCGAG
>NW_024423786.1:3214471-3214591 GCF_017311325.1 Ursus maritimus
CCTCTACGACATCGGCCTCTACGACATTTTTCATGACACATCTCCAAAGGCAAGAGAAACAAAAGATAAAATGAACTTGTGGGACTTCATCAAGATAAAAAGCTTCTGCACAGCCAAGGA
>NW_024423786.1:3214616-3251675 GCF_017311325.1 Ursus maritimus
CGACGTGATCCACGCCACCCCGCGCCGACGTCTTTTTAACGACTCAGTCACATGCACCCTGCGAGGTACGCCGCCCGATGACGCCACTGGCCTGAGCCGCCCCTCGACCGCACCACCCCGCCCGTCTCCATTGCGCTTGCGCGACCCCCACAAGGCGGGGCTGAGAAGGGAGTCGAAGGCTGATCGGCGCCGTGTTGGCAGCTTTTTGCTGGGCTGTTATTAGCCACGGGGAGGCTTTTGATTTCAAGAGCAGGTGGGAGGTTGGGTCTGTGCCAGCTAGAGGAAACTTCTCAGCGCCCGGAGTCCAAGCAGAGCCCGGCTGTCTCCACCTTCCCTGTTGCCAGTTGGGACGTGAAGACGTGGCAAATCAAAGAAAAGAAAATGGGAGGGGGGATTCACAGAAGGGTGTTGGTTATCTCTGGAGGGAACTCAGCATGTGTAATGTTTTTAAGTGGATTCCTGAGGCTTCCTTTTGATTCATAGCTTTCATGCATGTTACGTATGCCTAATCTGGAAGGGGGAAAATAAAGGCTTGTTCTGCCAGAAAGAGCTCTGGATGTAATCACAGGTCACAACTGTCCCTGAAATGATGAAAGAGTAGAGGCGAGCTGAAGACAAAGCACAAGCTGCCTGCAGAGCCCACAAACCCTGCCCCCACTCCCAGGTGGGTGTGACGTTCCTCAGGCACTCCTGAAACGCCCTAACAAAAATAAGGCAAAAGGAAAAACTAACAGTTAATTTATAGAGATTACAGTCCTACGGACAGAGTCTTAAGGAGTCCACTAAGATAAATGTAGTGATTTACAAGAAAAAAGCATTCTTATCAATAACCTGACTTCCAGAAGGAAATGTAGATAAGATTAAATGTGCCCATAACCTGCAGCCAACTGGCGAATATTTGAGGCAGGCAGAATGCAATGTTTCTATTCCTTTGGGAAGCTCCCAGCTGTCTAAAGGTTAATGCCTGGCTAAGGGAAAAACAACCTCGGTTTGTGATATAGCAAGGCCTCGGGTTTTCCTGTGAGTCTTCTTTAGCACGGAAAATCGCTTTTGAAACTTCCCTGATCTTTACTTCCCCCAGCCCAAAGGATATAATCAGGTGCTCCTCAGAATCCCAGGGGAGCAGCTCTTTTCTGTTGTCCATGGGTCCTGTCCCGTGCTTTAATAAAATGGCCTTTTGCATAAAGGCGTCTCAGAATTCTTTCTTGGCCATCCGCTCCAGAACTTCGCTTACATTCCAAAGCTACATCAAAAACACCAGCTTAAAAGGCAGGCGGAGGAAGAAGAGAAGCTACAAAAGGGAGCCAAGTAGGGGTGTGCACCCGGGGTGGGACGGAAAGACCTTGAGGCCCAGGAGGAGGTCGGCAGCAGGCCCAGGCGATACCCGACAGGGCAAGTGGGGGCGTCTAGTGGTCTTAAGTCAGCCTCCTCCAGGAAGATTTCTTCTCCCTTGTGCTTGTATTTACCACAGTACACTGGAAACTGCTTTCTGCCTCCATCATGTGAACTGGAAAACAGTGGGAAACCTCGGTTATCTCATCGTGCTTTGCTGCCAGGCCCAATAAAGGTTGACTTGATGACAACATCAGGGAAAAGTTAAAAAGCTTTTTGGTTGCATAATATTTGCAAGCATCTTCTAATCCGTATTATCTGTTCTGTCTTTAACCGTGAAAGGGTTGAGACCTTGTTTCTTCATCCGTATTCAGCCCTTGCTCAGTTCAGCACTCAGCTTCACTGGAAGGCCTCTGGAGACACCTGCCTTTGAATGAACCCCACGGAAGCAAAACACAAAGCGAGAGTACAAAAACTGGGTTTCAGTGTTGAGCTCGTGTATGTTTGTAAAACATGTAGTTCTACCATTCAATCAGATAATCTTCAGGTCCTGCACTAACCAACTGAGAAATTTAGTGGCACACAGTTTGAAAACAAAATTTGGGGAAAATTTAAGGCGTAGGTGTGACTAGAGTGGCGTGTACAGTGGAAAAAGAGTTTTGGAGTTCTACTGGTTTGCCAGTTTCTAAGTTCAGTTTTCTCATCTGTAAAAGTGAGTATATGCAGCTTACTAACCGGACTTGTGGGGTTTAAAATTGTAGGAAAGCATCTAGAACAGCAAATGATCAATATTTACACTATTGACTCTCATCTTACACTTGAGGATTAGCTCTGAGAAATGGGACGCTATTTTTAGCGCAGTTTGCTTGAGGCGCCTGGGTGGCGCAGTCGTTAAGCGTCTGCCTTCGGCTCAGGCGTGATCCCGGCATTACGGGATCGAGCCCCACATCGAACTCCTCCGCTAGGCCTGCTTCTTTCTCCCACTCCCCCTGCTTGTGTTCCCTCTCTCGCTTTGGCTGTCTCTATCTCTGTCAAATAAAATACAAATAAAATCTTGAAAAAAAGAAAAAAATAAACAGTCTGCTTGAGACATAGAATTTCCTATATTCAGTGTTTGAAAGCGCTCGTATCTCTAGATATTCTTCCTGTATGATCACATCAACCCAACTGACTCCCGTATATAACTTAAGCAGCAAAAGAAACCGCCGCTCTTCCGTCGCTGTAATGTCAGTGTTAGTATATCAAGATGCTTGGCTTTGGGTCTCAGGCAAATTGAGTAGAAAACGATTTCTAGATCCATTGGTGTTAAAGCTGCAAAGGGAATGGAGAGATTTACTTACACAAACAGGAGCAGGCGCGCGGTGAGTTTGTCTCCTGTGCCAAGACTACAAGATCAATAATATATATTTTATGTGAAAAACAAGTTAGTCAAGGTTCCTGCCCGTAGCAATCAATATCCTAATAAGAAAGGGCTCACAGATACATTGTACAAATTTTATCTCCGGTTTATTTCCTGCTGGGGAAGTTTCTGACACCTTACTGTCTAGACATCAAACTTCTGTACGTAAACAGGTGTCCCTCAGAGAATATTTTTCTCTCTACACGAAATCCTATCCTTTTACTACTTCCTTTTTGATGCATATTTGTGTGCCCATTTGGGGCCATAATCGTTATTAGAGAAACATGGAAGTCACTGGCCCGTTGAAATCCACAAAGATAATGGGGTATTATGGGTTGAATTGTGTACCCCCAAGATTCAGTTGTTGAAGTCCTACGCGCGCTTAGTACCTCAGAATATGACCTTTTCTGTTCTGTCGCCAATATCATTAGCTAAGTTCGGATGAGTCGCCCCACTACAGTAGTGTGAACCCCTCATCTAATATGAACTGTGGTGCCCTTTTAGGAAGTGCCCTTATAGGAAAAATTTGGACATAAATATGCACAAGGAGAAAACCATGCGAGGATGGAAACGGAGATCAAATGATACTTGTACAAGGCAAGAAACACCAGGAATTAGCAGAAAACCACGAGAAGCCAGGAAACAAGCCACAGGCAGATTTCTTCTCAGCCCCGAGAAGGAACCAACTGTGCCAACACTTATGAAGCTTGGACTTCTAGCCTCCAGACCTGTGAGACAGTGAATTCTTTAAGCCCCCATTCTGTGGTTCTTTTCTTTCCCCGCTCTCTTTTGAATAGATTGAGGTTTATTTCAAGAATTGACTTTACATAATTGTAGGGACTATGGCGAGTCTAAAATCTGGAGGCAGGCCAGCACTGGAAACTCAAGCAGGAGCTCACCTTTGAGGCCCCTATGGTTTTTATTAGAGCAGTCCTACCAGGTAATACGAGAGGTGTGATTCTGGGCACACAGTGTTTTTCAGAAATCAGTAGACCCTAGTGACTAGGACTGAGGCTATGTCTTAGAACCCCATACACCCAGGGGCGCCTGGGCGGCTCAGTTCGTTGAGCATCTGGCTCTTGGTTTCAGCTCAGGTCATGATCTCAGGGTCGTGGGATCAAGCCCCACATCAGGCTCCACACTCAGCATGGAGTCTGCTTGAGTTTCTCTCCATCTGCCCCTCCCCTGTGTACTCCTTTCTCTCAAATAAATAAATCTTAGAAAGAAGAAGGAGGAGGAGGAGGAGGGAGGAGAAGAAAGAAGAGAAGGAGAGAGGAGGAGGAGGGGGAGGAGGGAGGAGGGAGGAGGAGAGGGAGGGAGGCGGAGGAGGAGCAGCCCACACACAGGTGCCCAGCCCTCTTTCTCTGTTCTCTTTTTCCCCCATTATTGGCTGACCTGAAATAGGGCCAAACTAGTCTACTAGATAATAGGGTCAGGAGCCCCATCGGTTCTTTCACTCTTCACCTCTGCCCACTCATTGAGGGTAAAAAAGAGTACTTTTAGGTCGAGCTACATGAAGGAGCTCTGTATCCACACACACAGGGCCGTCATATAGTGCTCTGTTTCTTCTTGGGTGTAATCATCAGCGTGACTATTTTTGGACTTGATGAACGAGTCTTTCACACCCAACAATGTGTTGTCTTGTTCTTTCCACTCCCCTCACTGCCACAGACCTTGGGCAAGCTGCGACCCATCCCAAGTCTCAGTTTTCTCCATCCATAAAGTGATGATGAAATCAACCGAAGGATATATGTGTAAGAGTAAGACTCAGTGGACTAACATTGACTTATCCTCTCTTTTCACCCACCCTAGATTTCAGAGTCTAACCCAATCCAGCTAAAGGAAAAAAGTCTAAAAACAGACACTTTTTTTTTGAGAGAGCATGAATTGGGGGAGGGCAGAGGAGAAGCAGGCTCCCCACTGAGCAAGAAGTCCTATGTGGGGCTCGATTCCAGGACCCTGGGATCATGACCCAAGCCAAGGCAGACACTAAACCGACTGAGCCACCCAGGCGCCCTAAAAATAGATACTTTAAGTTCAGACTTGGTCCTCATGATGACAGTCTTTCAAAATCTCAAGAGAGCTGAAATATTAAGAGGATTAACAAGGAAAAACAAAATAGTTTTGATTTTCTCTGATGTTTCAAAAGCCAAAATAGCCCGAATCCAAGTTCTAAAGCATGGGACCCACCATCACAGTATGAAAAGTGCGTGAAATAACACAAAGCTGCATTCAGACTCTGAGGTCCCCAAGCAGGTGCTGAAAGTGAGAGGCAGGCAATCACCTTAACTCCCTGGGGTCTTCTGTACCTGTCTGGAAGCCGGGAGAGCAAAATCTTATTTCACGGTGGCGAGGTGGCAGCGTCAGCATGGGAAAACCTTAACTCTTGGGAAGCCGTACATAGAGAGGATGCAATGCCAGTCCTTGCTAACGGGACTTATTACGGAGTACCGTATCCCCCAGCACCCTCCATCCTCGGTTTCACTTCCGGTGGTTCCAGTCACCCATGGTGAACTGCAGTCAGAAAGGACGGTTCCCCTTCTGACCAAGCATTGGAGTGGAAAGGCAGTAGCCTAACAGCTAGGACCGCAGTTGCCTACATCATCCCCCTCACTTCACCTTATCTCCCGTGGGCATTTTTATCATCTCACATCATCACGAAACGTGAATCCAGTACAATGAGATATTTGAGAGAGAGAGAGAGACAACATTCACGTAACTTTTGTGCACTCTATGGTTATAATTGTTCCAGTTATTGTTGTTAGTCTGAGTGTACCTGGTGTTTATAAACGAAGCTTTATCATAGATGATGAAGTTCAGGTGAATATACGTGAGGAGTTCAGTGGGGTGGAGTCTGGAGCCGGCGACCGAGAAAAGAATTCTTGAAAGCGTCTTTGATGCAAAAGTGGTGGTTTATGAAAGCAGGGGACCAGGACCTGTGGGCAGAAAGAGCTGCTGCCCGGGGTTGTGAGAATGGCCTATTTTATACCCTCAAGTGGGGAGGGCTAGGGATAGCGTAAGTCTCTAAGGAATTTTGGAAGCAAGGTTTCCAGGACCTTGAGAATTTATGCTTGTTGTTGGGGAAAAAGGTCATTTATTACCGTCCTGTAATAAAACCTGAGTCATGGTGCTAGATGTGTATCGGTGGAGCGTATGCTGGGGGATGATTGCCAATACGTATCTTGGGGGGGTTAGAGATAAAGGAAGTTTCCAGGAGTTTTTATACGTTAAAGTAGACTTACAGGATCTTGAGTGGAGGAGGGTTAAGGCTAGGACTGCACTTTTTGCCCTTAGCACAGTATTAACATCGAGGCAGCTGAGTTCTAGAGGAATGTCACCGTGCCTGTTTCAAGGACTTGTCAATGGGCTGTAGGTAGTAAAGGACTGTTTCTTTGTCCTTTAGGGCAGCCAGAGGTGTGGGAGGAATGTTGCATCCATCCCATGGGGGTTGCGGGGTGTCAGCTTCTGCTTTTGTCCTCAGCTTGCCTTCCGTTCCCTCATCCATAGACACGTAGGTATAGAAAAAAGCTGTGTGTATGGTGTTCGGTACAATCTGCACTTTCAGGCATCCACGAAGGGTCTTGGAGACGTATCCCCTCCCCCGCCATGGATAAAAAAGGAGGACTACTGTATTCCTCTTCAACTCAAGCAAGTAAATACTGAAACATATCTGGCAAGTGTGGAACCCTGACACACAGCGGGTCATCGTCAGGAGGGTCGCGGCCAGCCTCTTCTCCAGAAAACCCTTGCGGCTTTTTGGCGATGGCATTGCTTTTCGGCACTAACATTTCTTTGAAACTAGTAACAATATTTTTTGTAATCCTCTGAGCCAGTGACGGTGGGATTGCAAATCAGATAATGGCGCAGGGGTGGGGAGTCATTTTAACGGTTCGCCACTGAGCACAGAGGCAGTAGAGACCGTGCGGTCTCCCAAGTCGAATGCCTGCACACTTCCAAAAAGCTTTCAATGCTCACTCGGCATGTTGAGTTAAGAATACAGTTGCCGAGGCGTGGCTCAATAAAACACCTAGCAGATGACGATGCGGAGTTCCCTCCGCAGAGGCGGATAATCGGCTCTGATGCCGCGTTCTTTCATTTATCACTTCCACCCTGCCTGCTTCCGAAGGATCTGGAGTATATATTCACACACGATCAAAGGAATGGAGTGCATGAGGAAACTCCTCTCCGTTGTTCCCAGAAACTTGTAAATGCAGATTATGGGGCGGTGGAGTCGGCAGTAAATCAAAAGTAAGTGCTGGGTCTGTTCCCTCTTAGACAATTACTCCTCTTAGTCACTTACTGGAACTTGGCACTTGCTCAGATTCATTTCTTCCAGCTATAATCTACAGGAGAATAGATCCAGTGAAACTCGTCGATGAACTAATTTTTATATTTTTCCTGCAATACATTGTGATTAATAGGTTTTCCCTTCTTTTCTCCTGAAGATCCAACTCATTCTATGGCTGGCAAGACTGTAGTCTGTCAATTCTAGAAATGCCCAGCACTGCCCTACAAAGGCATACAGCAATGGGGTTTCAGGATGTCCAGCCAAGAGTTGTCAGACATCTGGGTTGGGATTCCAGGCCACAGTGAAAGAAGGGCCATGTGGGGTGCCATCGACTAGGAAATATTCCCTAGACTGAAGGTTTATTTCTTCTCAGTGCCTGCCACATGTGAATGAGTAAGTGATACCTCCTGGCTTCAACACAAATCAGGGAAGTGTATGGATTCAGCTGGTAAGATAAAGAAGCAGTATGCTCACACCAGCATTTTTCTGTGGACACAAAAAATTTTTTTTAAAGATTTTTATTTATTTATTTGACACAGAGAAGACAGCCAGTGAGAGAGGGGAACACAAGCGGGAGGCGGGAGAGGAGAAGCAGGCTCCAGCAGAGGAGCCCGATGTGGGCTCGATCCCAGGACTCGGGATTACGCCCTGAGCCGAGCAGATGCTTAACAACTAGGTACCCAGGCGCCCCCTTGGATACCAAATTTTTTTTTTTTTTTAGATTTTATTTATTTGACAGAGACAGCCAGTGAGAGAAGGAGCACACAAGCAGGAGAATTGGGAGAGGAAGAAGCAGGCTCATAGCAGGAAGGAGCCTGATGTGGGGCTCGATCCCAGAAACGCGGGGATCGCCAGGCGTGATCAGTGAGCCGAAGGCAGAGGCTTAAGGACTGAGCCACCCAGGCACCCGGATACCAAAATTTTTTAAAAAAAACTTTTTATTAAGGAAGCCCTCAGGCTTCCAGAGGGGAGGGTGGGGAATGGGGATAGGCAGTGATGGGTAGTAAGGAGGGCACATATTGCATGGTGCACTGGGTGTTATACGCAAAAGTAATGAATCATGGAACTTTACATCAAAAACTAGGGATGTACAAAAACTAGGATGGAACTTTACATCAAAAACTAGGATGTTAGGTGACTAACATAATATAATAAAAAATTATTATAAAAAATTTTTATTAAGTAAATTCTACCCTGAGGGAGGGGCTTGAACTCATGACCCCAAGCTCAAGAGAGTCGCATCTCCACCACCGACTGAGCCAGCCGAACACCCCCTACCAAACTGATTTTTAAGGAATAAAAACTAGTGTAAATATACCATGATAGGTTGTTGTAAGTACATTATCTCTTTATGGGTGTTAAGGATAATGAGTTTAGTTTGAGTTCAAATATATGAAATGTGTTTTTAACTTGAAAAGCAAGAAGGGCGACTATGGGGTAAAGGATGGATTTTGTTTATTTTTTAATATTTTATTTATTTATGAAGCGGGATTGAAGGGTGGGAGGAGGGAGAGGGAGAAGCAGGCTCCCGCTGAGCAGGAGGCCCGAGGCAGAGTTTGGTCTCAGGACGCTGGGATCATGATCTCAGCTGAGGCGGAGTGATTAACCGTCTGAGCCACCCACGCATCCCAAGGATGGATTTTCGATCCAAAAGTTGGCGCAATGGTGTTTCTCCTTTACAACCTTTCCCCTTGTTGTGGCTTCGATGCCAGACAAACTACAGGATAAGAAGAGAATACTGTGAGGAACTGAAAGGAAGAGCATTTGGTTTATGACTAGCAAGAAATACAAATGCCTTGAAAAACTATTGTGTCCTGGTGGACAATGTGTTTCGGTACGGAGTGAGCTAGGTGCTTCTCAGCATGCTCAGCTCAGCTTTTGAAGGAAAAAGAAGTACACAAATGTCTCTGATGGGTTCTAAGTTTACAAGCAATATACAATAACGGGGGTCAGGAAACATTTTTGAGGAAGGAGATTTAGACACTGTCCAAAAGCTAACATCCCACTACAAAATCCTTTGTGGAAAAAGGCAAGGTATGAATAGAATAAATACACCTAATAATCTTCTTCAATACACAAAATCAAAACTAAAAGTCAGGCTGGAGTTCTGTGAATTTAGGCGGCATTCCACACCCCTATTTTTGCTCCCTTCCCACTAAAACTGGAACAAAGGGTTTTTACGAGAACAGCACAGATAAATCCTTAAACTTGAAGAGAACAGGAGAGGAGACAGCACAATAAGAAACACCAGACGATGGACAACAGATGGACAAGTCATCAGCGGCTTAGCATACAGCCAAACCTAAGCTAGCAGTGGAGAAAGCTGAGGAACAATCTTTATACTACAGATTTCTCAAAAATCTCAGGAACTGGAAAGACTAGTATCCCCTGAAATAGGGGTAAGGAATGGCTAGAATACAGAGGGGGATTGGGTAAGGGTGTTTGAGAAGTGCTAAATGGGTCCTTTCAAGTCTGCTGGGCAGTCATCTGCAAGTTAATTTCTCAGTAAAGTGAGGGAAAAAAGGCATTTTCATTATTATTATTTTTTTAAATGATTTTTATTATATTATGTTAGTCACCACTTTTGGTATCCCGGTTTCTGATGTAAGGCTCGATGGATTTTATTAGTTGTACTTATAACACCCAGTGCACCATGCAATACGTGCCCTGCTTGCACATCACGGTCTATCCATTCCCCCACCCCCCCTCCTCTGAAGTCCTCAGTTTGTTTCTCATAGTCCATAGTCTCTCATGTTAAAAAGGCATTTTTCAGACATGCAAAGGCTCAGATAGGATTATCTCCCATGTATGCATCCTTTCTCAGGGAAGCCACTGGAGGATAAATGCTCCATCAAAGCAAAGGAACAGACTGAGAAAAGGCCAGACACGCAGGAGACAGGGGATCCAGTACAGGAAGGGTAAGGGGAACCCTGGGCTGAGATTCTGACTCAACAGTCCTGGAGGGTTAGCTCTTGACACTTAAGAAGGTCAGACATGAGTTAACTGGGAAGAGTCTGGGGCTCTTTATCTGTAATCATCCATGAGAATAACTGGAAGCTAAGTTCTACATCGATAAGATCTAGAAAGCTGATGAAATAAAACAGGAGTGAATAATGAGCTTGTGTTGAAGCTTGGTGGCTCTCTCTCAATATTCTGGCAAGCACTTTCTGATCTTCATAGACTTTATATTGGAAGGAATAAAATATCAATCTACCTGAACACAGAGGGCTCCCCAACCACACATGCATTCTATGCAGGGCTATCTCGGAAGGGATCACATGCTGTGATACCGATAGTTGTCTTGGGAGAGAGATTTTTCAGGCTGGGGAGAAGGAGGAATACAGAAGGCCATTTTACTGTTTGATTTTTGTTTCCGTTCCTTTTTGACATTTGTACCATGTGCATGAATTACTTATTCAAATAAGTTGGCTCAAGATAAAATAGATCTAAAAAAAATCATGCTTGTTGCTATTAATCGCTTTATTGTTTCTGCCAGCCAAGAATTCTCAAGGACGATTACAAAATCACCTGCAGGTTGTTTTAGTATTTCCCACAAACTCTAATGCCCGAATGTTTCATTCTAGAAATCTTGTGACTGGACCACAAAGTAGGTTTCTGTTCCTGCTCCTTGGCCCACCCTAACGCTCTAACCTTGCCCCGGAGGCGACAAGCCGTCAGGCCACTTTCACTCCTCTGGGTAAGGGTGATGCGAGAACGTAAAGCTAGGACACGGATGGCAGCCAGCGCGCAGTGCCTGGGAGAGGATTTTTGGTTTCTTTTTGTTTTTGATGTGTTACCATAGGCTAATCCTCAGGAAACCTTCTTCAGCTTTCCACAGTCATCTGGCAAGACCTTTACAATAAAAATGAAACATCCAAAAACCGTGTGTTGCGTTTCGTTCTTTCAATCTAGAAAAGTGCCTCAAGCCATTCCTTTACTTCTATCACTTTTACTTTCGTATTTTGAAGCCTACAGGCTGATTATTCAAGAACAAGCATCTTTGGCAAAGATGTCACAGAAATAATGCTGTGTTCTTCTCACTTATGTATTTTCCTGGGTGGTGCATGATTTAGGTGGTATCTGCCAGGCTTTTTATGGAAAGGCTGGTCTTCTTCCTATTGTAATTCATAAGTCTGTCATTGGGGAAAGTGCTTTGCTTAGTATGATAACCTCTAGATCCATTCATGTGGTTGTAAATGGCAAGATTTCAGAATTCTTTTTCATGACTAATACTCCACTGTGTGTAGGCGTATGCCACATCTTCTTTATCCGTTCACCTGTGGACAGACACTTGGGCTGCTTCCTTATCTTGGCTACTTGTAAATGATATTGCAACCAACAAGGGTGGTAGGAAGGTACATTTTTTAAAGTAAGCTCTACACCCAACATGTGGCTTGAACTCGCGACCCTGAGATCAGAGTGCGCAGCTCCACTGACTGAGGCAGCAGACACCCCAAACTACTTTGAACTCTGTAAATATCAGTCCTTATCAGATGTTTAATTCATTCATTTTAACTTGGTCATACCGGATTCCTAATTTTATTCAAATGATCCACTATAATCAGTACTATAATTACTTATTTTAAAAACTCAAAGTATCCTGTATTTGTGTAGTAAGGCCCTTTCAAGCTGGCTTCTGTGCATTTTGAGCATGTTCTTACTTTCTGGCACAATGAAGTGCTCCAAGGCTCACCTTTACTCTCCCTGCCCTTGCCCTGGAACCAGCCATGACTCCTTAGGAGCCGGCTCCTGTTCACAGGAGAATAGTGTTCAAGCCAAGATCAGGATACTAGATACACTCATAGCTACTGAGGTCTTCAATGCTCCCCATTCTCTCAGTGAACACAGAATATATGTATTTCACAGTGACATATTTACTTCTCTATTTATTTCCATATTTATCTTTCTATATTAGAAAAACTTGAGTTTTTAAGTAGTAGCCAGCCTCAGATGGTCCTCCCATGACCCTGCACCTCCTGGGATTCATGCCCTTGTCAAAGAGCACAGAACTATAAGAAATGAAAAGTCATTTGGACATCAAAATTCTACTGGCAGAAAACAGGCTGAGAAAATCCACACAGCTGCAAACACATGCACTACCTTTACGAAAAAGGAAGGATGACCCAGAGAGAAGAGCCAAGAGCAATGGAGAGTCAATCCAAGGCAGGGATAGGACCAAGTCGCAGTCAATGAGCTTCTGACATTTTCTTGGCTGCGTTTCAAACTGCTTTTGGACCACCGACTGCTGTGTACCTCCCCATTTTCCCCCTTTATGAATAGCTCCTACGCCGGCACACCCCTATGCCCTATCTCACCATCGTGGCCATCGGCGTGTATGCTTCTAGGGTGGGGGTGCTGATAACTTATTTCTTCAGTTCAGGAAACAAACGAACTGTGTTTGAAGAGCCTTGTCTGCACCTGGATGACAAGATCATGGACTTTGAGCCGGTGTGATGATGGGATGAGATTTGGGGAAGTGGGGTGAGAGCATATTTTGCGTGGAATGGACATGAATCCCTTGGAGACTAGAGGGTAGACGATGATAGGCGGCCTCCAGGGTGGTCCCCATTCTTACCGAGTGTAATTCCCACCCATTGCCGTAAGGCTGCACTTAGTGACTGACTTCCAATGGTAGAATAAGTCAGAAGTGACCCTGTGTCCTGACACTAGGTCATGAGAACCATGTGGCACTGCTTTGGTTCTTAGATCACCCACTGTAGGGGAAGCCGGCTGCCATGCTGGGAGCGGTGCTATGGAGAGAACCGCATGGTAGAGCCCCAATCCTCAGCCACGTAAGAGTGAGCCTGAAAGCCCCAGTCAAGGCTTGAGAGGACTGTAATCCTGGCTGACACTGTGACTGCAACCTTGTGAGAACCCTGCGCTTCAGAACATCAGCCTAAGGATTCCTGGAATAATGCAGGGTGCCTGGCTGGCTGAGTCAGAAGGGCATGTGACTCTTTTTTTTTTTTTTTTTAAAGATTTTATTTATTTATTCGACAGAGAGACAGCCAGCGAGAGGGAACACAAGCAGGGGGGAGTGGGAGAGGAGAAGCAGGCTCATAGCGGAAGAGCCTGATGTGGGACTCGATCCGTGCGCGGGATCACGCCCTGAGCCGGGCAGGCGATTAACCGCTGTGCAAGGCGCCCCAGGGCATGTGACTCTTGATCTTGGGGTCAGGAGTTTGATCCCCCACAGTGGAGTGTGAAAAGACTTAAATAAAAGAAAACTTATGAAAAATAACTAATACACTCAATATATCCAATTTCAGTCCATCACTATGGGGTTCCTGCAATGGACAGATCGAGAAATGTCTACTTTTTAAAATAAGGAAATTAATTATTATTAATTCCAAATTAAATTACATTATAGAATTTTTCTGAACTTTGATTTGTGTCTTTCTATTTATATTAAAATATCAGTTTTATTAAGATTAATATATTTACTTACTTGCTTTATCTAACAGTGTACATAAAGTAGTTTCAACTTACAACAACATTACTAATTATAATAAAACAGAGTGAAGTTTAAGAGTTTTGTTGCAGTTCTCTTTGTCCTTGGACTGTATCCCACTGAGCGCTGCAGTCAAAATAATGGATTCAAAGTCACTTGAAATTGCCACATGACTATGATTCACTCTTGGGTATATATCTTGGGTATATATCGCAAAGAAATGAGAACAGAAACTCGAACAGCGGTACATGAATGTTCATGCTTCAGCATACCAGCAATAGCCCAAAGATGGAAAGAACCGAAATGTCCATCGACGGATGATGGATAAACAAAATGTGGTCTATCTCGTAATTCTTTGGACGTGTACTCAATGTCCTCCTGGGTCATGATGTGTACTTGTGTTCCAAGGGAACAGACTGAGATATGACCCTACTTATAGGTCTTACCGTAACAGGTGAGTGGTTGTCACAGGTCTGGGGGGAAAATAGGCATCTCTTTAATGTGCCCCGGGTGGGTATCCAAGGGCTCTCAGCAAGGAAGGAGGAGTCTCCAGATAGCGGAGCCAGGGAAGATACTTCCACTGACATGGGAGGCTCAGAGTGACAACGGGGATTCAAGAGTTCAGTTTCATCTAGGTCCAACCAGATGTCCCATTCTAAGTCTCAGGATCCTATCCTTTCCCAATGAGTGCCTAACCCTACATAAGAAACTGCAAGGCTGTGGATTCAACTGTTGCCGTCAACCCAGCAACACCGTTCTATCTGCGCCTTTTCAGTAATGCCAGCCCTGTGGCTACAAGAAATAAGAGGGAGTTTTTAGGGCTGTCATAAAAGCTGTTGAGTTCTCAGACCGTAAGCTGAGAGTTAAAGAATCACGCTTACCATTTCTCTAGACGATCCAGCGCTGCACACAAGGAAACCCACCCGCCCCCAAGGCGCTTGTTTCAGTCGGCCAATCATCACAACCCACCACACACAACAGCTTCACCAATTAGCCAGCGGCACAGCGGGCCACGATTGCCAGCACCCAGCTTTCCATTGGCAAGGCGCTCAGCACTTCACTCAAGTCACGCTCCCGTACGACCTGTTCCCTAAAGCCCATCATCGTGGGTCCTACTTCCTGGAATGGCTTAAGGCACCAACTTGGTATCCCGGAGTCGGGAGCAGAAGCACAAGTGATTTCTCCAGAGAAGGTTAAATACAAAGAATTTGTAACTAGGAGATCATATACTAGAAGAGATAGAAAAACACTCTCCAACAAATGCCGAGGGGCTGAAAGAGATGTCACAGGAAGAAACAAACCTAGGGGTAGGAACGGAGGCTCTTTCCCAAGGCAGGTACTTCACATTTCACTGGAGAAGGTCTGGTTGCAGTCCACTCGGTTGTCCTGCACCACAGCTGGACTTCCAGTTAACAACCTGAGCTGGGCGCCCGCGGCGGTGGCGGCAAGCGGGACACCTCCCGTCAAGATGCAGATGGGCAGAACCTGGTGGGCAGCGAACCTCGGCCAAGAATGGCAAGCAGGGAAACTCCCCTCTAGGGTGCAGATACTTAAGAGTGTACGCAGGGCATTGCCAGCTGCAACTTGTAAACAGGAAAAACTGAGTCGCCTGCCATGCAAGGAAGACAGAAACACGCCAGAACCTGGAAGAAATCCTTCCTCCGGCAGCGCCCTTCCCAGCGCCCTCTATCGACCAAACTTAACATCATGTGCCAGGTGGCCAATGTAGACTCCGAGCTCCATTATCACAGAGCCAGAAGGATGATTTGGACCTAAGTCCAGTAAGTTGATCGTAATGGAGCGTTGTAAGTGAAAATGCAGAATGCAGAACGTGGTGTGCACGGTGTGCTTTGCTCTTTTGCGGAGGCAAGGGTGGAAAATTATGTGTGTATCTTTGCTTAATTTTGCACAACAAAAACACTGGAATGATATTCCTAGAAACTAGTAAAAACAGTTAACCATGGATCAGCTGGGGTGGAGTAGGGATAGAGGGGATGGTGATGAAAGCTTGAGATTTTCTGAAAATTGATGCAGTTTTGATTTTTGAACCATGCATTTTTACATGTCCAAAATAGAACTAAACCAAAAAGTAAAAAAAAAAAAAAAAAAAAGAGCAAACCCTAACTGGTTTTACTGTGTATCCACCATCACCAAAGGCAGCTGGCTTCTTCAGAGATGGGATGGCTTCCTGGAAGTTACAAAGCCAGTCGGGGGGGACACTGCCTTGGAAGGACAGGCTCTGTGCTACGGGATGCAGGATACTTTGAACTAGACTGCGCGACATGCTGGCGTCTCACTCCATGGTAGAATACACGGGTGCCGACATGAAGGGGCAGAAGGGGGCGGCCACTCTCACTATTACACCTAGAACCCTTGCACAGAAATATTTACTTTCTGGGGCGTCTGGGATACCAGTCGTTAAGCGTCTGCCTTCAGCTCAGGGGCGTGATCCTGGCGTTCTGGGATCGAGCCGCATCAGGCTCCTCTGCTGTGAGCCGCGCTTCTTCTCTCCCACTCCCCCTGCCTGTGTTCCCTCTCTGCATGGCTGTCTCTCTGTCAAATAAATAAATAAAATCTTAAAAAAAAAAAAAAAAAGAAATGTTACTTTCTGTCCCTGTGGCAACTTTGAGCTCTGCTGCTTTGGGGTCTTTACTCCCAGGGAGGAATTACTTCCACCAAAGGAAAGAGCAGATTCTCGAACTAGCAAGATGAGACTTTCACCCGGCCGTTTTGCAGGGCTCCTTATTGCCCCTGAACCAACAGGAAGCAAAAGGGGTTTATTCTGCTGTGGCTAGGATCGTCCCCAATTATCCAGGGGGGGAATTTTGAGCAGCTGCAACACAATGGGGCAAGAAGGATTATGTGTGCAACCAGGGGTTTCCCTGGGGCACCTGGTAGCAATGCTTAACGGAAAACTAAGCAAACAAAACAGGACACTTGTGAAGACTCAGGCCATCTGGGAAGGATGGCTTGTTGTTCCCACTCTGACCAGCTGAAATTTGCCTGAGGGCGCAACATCTGCACTGAACATCCACCATGTTTAAATTGTTATTAAGGAGAATGTGGAATGGAGGCCCCTGGGGGTGTCAGTCAGGTAAGCATCAGATTCTTGGTCTCGGCTCAGGTCACTTGATCTCAGGGTCATCGATTGAGCCCTGTGTCCTTTCGGAGCTCAGCACAGTCTGTGAATCTGCCTCTCCCTCTGCCTCCTTCTCTGCCCCCTGCTTTTGTGCACGCTCTCTCTCAAATAAATAAATAAAATCTTAAAAAAAAAAAAAAAAAAAAGAATGGGGAATGTTTTCCAATTTTTTGACTCGTTTTTTGGTTTTGTGTAGCTTTAATCTTTCCTCATACTTATATTTTTGGTTTATTTTTTTCCAGTTATTCCCAGGCATTTAAAATTATCCTGAACATATATGTATTTCCCCCATTTTTTTTGTTCTGATTTTTTGTTTTAAAATTAAAATCAACTCTATGCCAGCATGGAGTCTTGAACTCCATGACCCCAAGATCAAAGAGCTGTGCGCTCTCCACCGGCTAAGCCAGCCAGGGGCCCCTTGTTCTGATTTCTAAAAATATGCATGTGGCTGTTGATCTTATTATTAACTTTATATCCAAGCTGATCTTGCTAAGTTTCCTTATTTATAGTTTTTTCCTCTAAATGAGAAATAACACCTCTTCCTTTTCCAAGTCTCATGCCTCTAACTGTATTTGATTGTGGTGGCTAAAATCTTCACTACGACTTTAAGCAGAAGACACTGGTTACCTGCATTTCTACATTTCCCCAGTTTTCATGAATACATTCACTGTTTCTCTGTTAAGTGACGTGATGGCTTTTTGATAGAATTACCGAGGCAGAGCACAAGCAGGGCAGCAGAGGGAGAGGAGAAGCAGGCTCCCCACTGAGCAGGGAGCCTGACATGGGGCTCCATCCCAGGACCCTGGGATCATGACCCAAGCCAAAGGCAGTCACTTAACCAACGCTGACCACCCAGGCGCCCCAAAGGTACATACATTTTATCAAGCTACTTACAGTATCCGTTTAGTGAGTGCCTTACATAGCAGGGAATGGGTCTGGATTTTGTTCCCAGGAAGGCTATTTGGCAACCGTGGAGTTGATAGGATTTTTTCTTATTTCAATTAAAATGATAGATTTATATTGAGTGGATTTCCTAATATTGAATGTTCTTGCATTCCTGAAATAAACCCCTACTTGGTCATGAAGGTCATTAGTTTATATTTAATGTACCATTAGAGTTTTGCTATTATTTGATTCACAATTTTTGCACTGATGGTCTTACTATTTGTACAAACTTCATCAGGTTTTAGAGACACACTGCTCTAGTAGCTTCTTAAAAAGGGTTTGAAGTTTTCCTACTGTAATCTGAATAGTTTATTGCTTACTGAGATTATCTCTCTCTCATATTTGAAGGGATTTGGAAGGATTCCCCTATGAAGCCTGATGGGCCTGGCACATTGCTACTTTTTCTGTTTCTCTTATGGGAATTTGTCTGCTTAAGATCTCTCTACTCCTGAGGTCGGTTTTGGCTAATTATCAATTTCCTTTAATTCATTTAGTAATTTCCTTTGATAAGACACTTTTTAAAAATTCTCTTTTGATTCTTTGACACTGCTTTTTTTTTTTAAAGATTTTATTTATTTATTTGACAGAGATAGAGACAGCCAGCGAGAGAGGGGAACACAGAAGCAGAGGAGTGGGAGAGGAAGAAGCAGGCTCATATCGGAAGGAAGCCTGACATGGGGCTCGATCCCATAACGCCAGGATCACGCCCTGAGCCGAGGCAGGCGGCTTAACCGCTGTGCCACCCAGGCGCCCCTGACACTGCTTTGTCTTAACTCCTTCTCCCTTTACCACCAAGCCCTCCCAAAGGAAATCTATTGCAGAATTGCCCCCCTCCTCTCCAGCAGTGTCTTCTGCCACCTCTGACTCCAAACCTTTCCATAGCTTTTCTTTTTGATTCCACTGGTCTCAGTTCTCCTCTCAGCATTTGTCCATGCAGGGTGGGTCTCTTTCCTTGCTACGAGACCTAGATATTTCCCTGTTTCTACTGCCATTGGACCGTACCGTTTCTCTTTTCCCTGTATTCCCCTCGGGGGATGTATACTCCTGGTCTGCTACCCAGGCGTCAGCTCTGCTAGTCGAGAAGATGTAGCTGGTCCCACTGACTTTTCGTTAAGAATGCATGGTTTTCGCTCTTTCCTGGTAAACTGTAGGTCTGAGCCATGGGTGACTTTATCTGTTCTTTTCTGAACAATTATTTTTTATTTTTAATTTTTAATGTAAATTCAATTAATTGACATATATTATTAGTTTCAGAGGTAGAGGTCAGTGCTTCGACAGTCTTCTATAACATAGCGCTCATTACATCACGTGCCCTCATATGTCCATCACCCAGTTACTCCATCCCTTCCCCCTCCTCCAGGAGGCCTCGGTTCAAAAAGTTTCCTACGATTAAGAGTCTCTTATGGTTTTGTTTCCCTCTTTGATTTCGTCTTGTTTTTATTTTTCCTCTCTTCCCCTATGATCCTGTTTTGTTTCTTAAATTCCATGTGTGAGATGATATAATTGTCTTTCTCTGATTGACTTGCCACTTCACAGCATACTAGCCTCTAGTTCCATCCACATCATTGCAAATAGCAAGCTTTCATCTTTTGATGGCTGAGTAATATTCCATTGCTTATGTATATACCACATCTTCTTTACCCATTCATCTGTCGATGGACATCGATCTTTCCACAGTTTGGCTGTGGGGACATTGCTGCTATAAACATTGGGGTGCAGGTGCCTTCGGATCCTCGTTTGTATCTTTGGGGGTAAATCCCTAGTAGTGCTGTGCTGGGTGGTAGGATAGCTGTATTTTCAAAACTTTGAGGGAACCTCCATTCTGTTTTTCCAGAGTGGCTGCACCAGCTTGCACTCCCACCAACAGCGTAAGAGGTTCCCCCTTTCTCTCCATCCTCGCCAACATCTATCGTTTTCCCTAAATGGTTAATTTTAGCTATTCTGACCAGTGGGAGGTGGTGTCTCATTGTGGTTTTTGATTTGTATTTCCTGATGCTGAGTGATGTTGAGCATTTTCATGTGTCCGTTGGCCATTCATATGTCTTCTTTGGAGAAATAGCTGTTCATGTCTTCTGCCCATTTCTTTCTTTCTTTTTTTTTAAAGATTTTTATTTATTTATTTGATAGAAAGAGAGCACAAGCAGAGGGAGTGGCAGGCAGAGGGAGAGGGAGAAGCAGACTCTCTGTGGAGCAGGGAGCCCCCGTGCAGCGCTTGATCCCAGGACCCTGGGATCGTGACCTGGCTCCAAGGCAGGCGGCAACCAGCTGGAGCCACCCAGGTGCCCCCATTCTGCCCATTTCTTGATTGGATTATTTGTTCTTTGTGTGTTGAGTTTGATAAATTCTTTATAGATTTTTTGGAGTACTAGCCCTTTATCTGATAAGACATTTGCAAATACCCTCACCCATTCTGTCAGTTGTCTTTTGGTTTTGTCGACTGTTTCCTTCGCTGTGCAAAAGCTTTTTATCTTGAGGAAGTTCCAATAGTTCATTTTTGCCTTTGTTTCCCTTGCCTTTGGAGACGTGTCTAGCAAGAAGCTGCTGCGGCTGAGGTCGAAGAGGTTGCTGCCTGTGTTCTCCTCTAGGATTTTGATGGATTTCTCTCTCACATTCAGGTCTTTCATCCGCTTTGAGTCTATTTTTGTGTATGGTGTAAGGAAATGGTCCAGTTTCATTCTTCTGCATGTAGCTGTCCAATTTTCCCAACACCATTTTTGAAGAGACAGTCTTTTTTCCATTGGATATTCTTTCCTGCTTTGTCAATTAGTTGACAACAGAGTTGAGGGTCCGTTTCTGGGTTCTCTATTCTGTTCCACTGATCTATGTATCTGTTTCTGTGCCAGTACCATGCTGTCTTGATGATCACAGCTTTGGAATAGAGCTTGAAGTCTGGATTGTGATGCCACCAGCTTTGGTTTTCTTTTTCTTTTTCTTCTTTCTTTCTTTCTTTCTTTCTTTCTTTCTTTCTTTCTTTCTTTCTTTCTTTCTTTCTTTCTCTCTTTTTTTTAAAGATTTTATTTATTTATTTGACAGAGACAGCCAGCGAGAGAGGGAACACAAGCAGGGGGAGTGGGAGAGGAAGAAGCAGGCTCCTAGCGGAGGAGCCTGATGTGGGCTCGATCCCAGAGCGCGGGATCACGCCTGAGCGAAGGCAGATGCTTAACGACTGCACCACCAGGCGCCCCTCAGCTTTTGGTTTTCTTTTCCAACATTCCTTTGGTTGTCCAGGGGTCTTTTCTGGTTCCATACAAATTTAGGATTATTTGTTCCAGCTCTGTGAAAAAAGTGGATGATATTTTGATAAGGATTGCATTGAATGCATACATTGCTCTGGGAAGCGTGAACATTTTTCAAACTATTTGCTCTTCCAATCCCATGAGCATGGGGAATGTTTTCCATTTCTTTGTGTCTTCCTCAATTTCTTTCATGAGTGTTCTATAGTTTTCTTGATACAGATCCTTTACCTCTTTGGTTAGATTTATTTCTAGGTATCTTATGGTTTTTGGTGCCATTGTAAATGGGATCGACTCCTTAATTCTCTTTCTTCTGTCTCATTGTTAGTGTATAGAAATGCAACTGATTTCTGTGTGATTTTATATCCTGCCACTCTGCTGAATTCTGTATGAGTTCTAGCAATTTTGGGGTGGGGGTCTTCAGGGTTTCCACATAGACTATCATGTCATCTCACGAGAAGAGTGAGAGTTTGACTTCTTCTTTGATGATTCAGATGCCTTTTATTTCTTTTTGTTTATCCTGATTGCTGCGGCTAGGACTTCCTAGTACTCTGTTGAACAACAGTGGTCAGAGGACATCGCTGCCATGTTTCCTGACCTTAGGGGAAAACCTCTCTGTTTTTCCACATTGAGAAGGATATTCACTGTGGGCTTTTCATAGATGGCTTTTATGACATTGAGGTAGCTTCCCTCTATTCCGCACTGTGCAGAGTTTTTAAACAAAGAAAGGTGGTGTACTTCGTCAAATTCTTCTTCCGCATCTATTGAGAGGATCATGTGGTTCTTAACATTTGTTTATTGATGTCGTGTATCACATTGACCTGGTTGTGGATGCTGAACCACCTTGCAGCCCAGGAATAAATCCCTTGGTCTTTGTGAATAATTCTTTCAATGTACTGTTGGATCCTATTGGCTAGTATCTTGGTGAGAATTTCTGCATCCATGTTCGTCATGAATGTTGGTCTGTAATTCTCTCCTTTTTGGTAAGTCTTTGTCTGGTTTTGGGATCAAGGTAATGCTGGCCTCATAGAACGAGCTGGAAGTTTTCCTTCCTTTTCTATTTTTGAAAACAACTTCCAGAAGAATAGGCATTCGTTCTTCTTTAAATGTTTGGTAGAATTCCCCTGGAAAGCCATTGGCCCCGGACTCTTGTTTGTTAGGAGATTTTTGATTACTGCTTCAATTTCCTTGCTGGTTACAGGTCTGTTCAGGTTTTCTATTTCTTCCTGTTTCAGTTTTAGTAGTTTATAAATTTCAGGAATGCATCCATTTCTTCCAGATTGCTTAAATTGTTGGCATATAGTTGCTCATAATATGTTCTTTTAATTGTTTGTATTTCTTTGGTGTTGACTGTGATCTCTCCTCTTTCAGTCATGATTTTATTCATTTGGGTCATTTTTCTTTTTGATAAGTCTGGCCAGGTTTATCAATCTCATTAAATTCTTTCAAAGAACCAGCTCCTCATTTTGTGATCTGTTCTACTGTTCTTTTGGTTTCTATTTCATTGATTTCTGCTCTAATCTTTGGCTAGTTCTCTTCTCCTGCTGGGTTAGGCTTTATTTGCTGTTCTTTCTCCAGCTCCTTTAGTGTAAGGTTAGGTTGTGTATTTGAGAACCTTCTCGTTTCTTGAGAAAGGCTTGTGTTGCTATATACTTCCCTCTTAGGACCGCCTTTGCTGCTGCATCCCAAAGGTTTTGAACAGTTGTGTTTTTCGTTTTCATTTTAAGTTCTTCTTTAATTTCCTGGTTTGACCTTATTCATTCTTCAGTAGGATGCTCCTTAGCCTCCACGTATTTGAGTTCTTTCAAACTTCCGCTTATGATTCGTTGAAGTTTCAAGCACTGTGGTCTGAAAATATGCAGGGAATGATCACAATCTTTTGGTACACCGGTTGAGACCTGATTTGTGACCCAGTATGTGATCTCTTCTGGAGAATGTTCCACGTGCACTCGAGAAGAATGTGTATTCTGTAGCTTTAGGATGGAATGCTCTCAATATAGCTGTAGAGGAGATCCATCTGGTCCTAGAGTGTCATTCAAGCCCTTGTTTCTTGTGGATCTTCTGCTTCGATGAACTGCTGTTCATTGCAGTGAGTGGGGTTTAAAGTCCCTAGTATTATTATATTATTTTTAAAATTTATTTTATTTTATTATTTTTAAAGATTTTATTTTTTTAAAATTTAAATTCAATTAACCAACACATAGTATTGATGTGTTCCTTTAATTTCATTATTAATTGGTTTATATAATTGGCTGCTCCATGTTAGGGGCATAAATATTTACAATGGTTAAAGATCTTCTTATTGGATAGACCCTTTAATCATGATATAGCAGACTCCTCATCTTTATTACAGTCTTTGGTTTAAAATCTAATTTGTCTAAGGATTACTTTTTAGCTTTCTTTTGATGTCCATTAACATGACAAATGATTTTTCTTCCCCCTCGCTTTCAACCTGGAGAATCTTTGGGTCTAAAATGAGGCTCTTGTAGATAGCATATTGATGGGTCTTGCTTTTTATCCAATCTGATACCCTGTGTGTCTTTTGACTGTGGCATTTTAGCCCATTTTCATTCTGAGTAACTACTGAAAGATATGTGTTTCGTGTCATTGTATTACCTGTAAAGTGACTAACTCTATATACTATTTCTGTTCCTTTCTGGTCTATGTTACTTTTGGGCTCTCTCTTTGCTTAAAGGATCCCCTTTAATATTTCTTGCAGGGCCAGTTTAGTGATCACAAATTCTTTTAGTTTGTTTGTCCTGGAAGCTTTTTATCTCTCCTTCTATTTTGAATGACTTCCTTGCTGGATAAAGTATACTTGGCTGCATTGTTTTCTCACTTAGCACCTGAATATCTCATGCCAGTCCTTTCTGGCTGGAGTTAGTTTCTGTGGATAGGTCTGCTGTCAGCCTATGTTTCTACCCCTGTAGGTTATGGACCTCTAGTCCTGAGCTGCTTTCAGGATTTTCTCTTTGTCTCTGAGATTTGCAAGTTTCATTATCATATGTTGAGAGGTGTTTACCTATTTTTGTTGATTTTGAGGGAGTTCTCTGTGCCTCCTGGAATTGAATGCTTTCTTCCCTCCCAGATGAGGAAGTTCCTGCCTATAATTTGCTCCAATAAACCTTCTGCCTCTCCCTCTCTCTCTCTTTCTCTTCTTCTTCTGGGATCCCAATTATTCTAATATTGCTTCGTTTTATTGTATCACTTACTTCTCGAATGCTCTCCCCTCATGATCCAGTAGTTGTTTATCTCTTTCTCAGCTTCTTTATTCTTCATCATTTGGTCTTCTATATTTCTAATTCTCTCTTCTGCCTCATTTATCCTAGCAGTTAGAGCCTCCATTTTTATTGCATCTCATTAATAATCTTTTTGATTTGATTGGTTAGAATTTAGTTATTTTATTTCTTAGGCATTCTCTAGTGTCTTCCATGCTTTTTTCAAGCTGGCTAGTAACTTTATAATCGTTATTCTGAATTCTACTGTTCTGACATCTTACTTACATCCATACTGATTAGGTCCCTGGCAGTCAGTACTGCCTCTTGTTCTCTTTTTTTAGGGTGAGTTTTTCTGTCTTGTCATTCTTACAGAAAGTGAGGTCGCTTTTCTATTTGTAGAGTTGCAGCTAATTCTTTTCTTAGATCTCTGGTTGAGTTCGCAGGTGTTCAGAATGATTTGATAGCTCTCTATCTTAATTCCCAGGACCAGAGGAAACTAAGATCTCCCTACTCCTCCACCATCTTGGATTCTCTCCTCCCTGAACAGTTCTTAAAGGATGTGGGGAGAAATTCCAAGTGAGGTGGCGTGATTACCTAAATAACAGAAAGCGAAGAAAAATGCTCCTTCATGACATCCCTGCCATCAGCCAGCCAATAAATCTTTATTACAGCCCACTCTGTGCTGGGAAATTAAGGACGGGTTACCTTGGGAAGTGGGCACTGACTTGAATACACTGAATGGAGCCACATCTGAGCTGACACAAGGCTATCAGAGTTGCCAAACTGGTGTCAATGTTCATCCCAGGAACCTAGCACTAAAGTTAGATTCAGGGTGTCCAACTTCTCCAGGTCTCACATCCTTACCAAGAGTCGTAAATCCATACAGAAACTCACAAGTTTCCTTCTGTTTCTTCCTTGTTCACCAAAATAACACTCTCTGTATGTAAGGAAATCGTCAGGAAACATCCATATGCTGGGCCATTATGCAGACATTATAAACCATGAGCCTTTCATACTAAGGGAAAAAAAGACTAAAATTTACACCTACAAACTTGCACTAAACTCTATGCTGTAGAGTGCCAGAGTTCCACAATTCAGTAAGTTTGGGAAACATGGCACAGGTGTCTTTCAGAGATTCATAATGCACATCATCCTTTCAAAGGCTCTGAGGAGATCCTGTTGTAAAAAACCAGTTTAACTTTTGTCTAATCTGGCATTTCCTCCATATTTTTGCTTGTGAACTATTGTTAAGGACAGGCACAAAGAACACTTACAAACCTTTTTGGGACATATATAGAAGATCTGAACCAGGTAACTCAGAATATGCATGGAGAGAAGATGGAAAGCAAGTAGACCTAATGATTAGAACTGTTTTGGGGTGGTGGGATTATAGGTGAGGGTTTTCCCTGCTTTGTATGAATCTGTTCTCCAAATGCTCTAAATATTAGAACACATTTGGTGAAAGCTAAAACACAATGATTAAAAGCCTCAACCACTGCCCCAAAGTGTTCTAGGAAGTAGTGAGGAACGCCAGTAGGACTGGTTGGCCTCTCCCGGCACCCTGCCTCCATGCTGCTTCCCCAGATCTCTGATCTCATTTGAACCACTAAATTTGTATCGTGCATTTCAGCACTAAATTCTGTCTTTGGTCTAGGTGTTTGTCTATTCATTCAACAAACATTCACCAGCAGTTCTGCTTGTGCTGTGTGTTAGAGATGACAGCAGGGTGCAAGAGCCACCACTATTCTGATCTGGTGACATCTGCTGTCTCAAAGTGTTCACCCCCACAAGGGATGCATCTCCAAGAGGAGTAATGGCTGAACTAAAGTTTGTTGGATGAAGTAGGAGCTAACTGAATGAAGATGGGAGAAAAGCATCTAGCCTTTGGGGAAGGGAGAGAACACTTACATAGGCCCAGCCGCAGGGAGGGAAACAACTTGTCTGGGCATCTGAAGGCTGGAGAGCAAGGGAAAGTGAGGGGTTATGTCAGATCACTGAGGCCTCATGAGAGCCTTGTTAGGATCTTTTTTTTTAATTTTTAGGAATTTTATTTATTTTGAGAGAGACAGAGTTAGCGACAGAATAACAAGAGGTAGCATGAGTGGTGGGGAGAGACAGAGGGTGAAGGAGAGGCAGGCTCCCCTCTGAACCAGGAAGCCAGATGTGGGGCTCAATCCCAAGACCCTGGGATCATGACCTGAGCTGAAGGCAGACACTTCACCGACTGAGCCAGCCAGGCGCCCTGGAAACAGTGTTTCAAGAAGAATATGTGTGAACAGTATTGAAAGCTGCCCAGAGGTCAAATAAAATGAGGGCTAAGGAAGGAGTTAAGATGGTGGAGGAGGAGGGACCCCTTACACAGCTGGTCCCTGAGTCCGAGCCTGGATAGAGTACCAGACCAGCCTGAACATCCGGAATCAGCCTGAGACGCAAGGAAGATGCATCTGGATCTCTACAAATGAACATCTCCAGTGCTGAGTATTGAGGTGCGAAGTGGGGAGCAGTGGAGAAACTGCGCGAGATATTTGGAAGATAAACGGAAGGAGGGGAGCTGCCTTGACGGCAGCTGCCCGGGGAAGCGGTATCCCACCTGCACGGGGCGGGCAGACTGGACCAGCACCCGCTAGAGTGCAGACTGAGACTGTGAGCCGGGAGCGCCTTACGCCACCAGACTGAAAGCGGGCTCCGGTGCGCTCACTGGAACCAGACTGAGACCGGGAGCTCCGGGAGCACAAGGAGCGGCTAGCGGCTGGCGGTGCTAGAAACACAAAGGACAGAGATGCGCGGCCCTGGAAGTGAGGCTGCCAGGACGCCGAGGGTGGGAGGCGCACATCCCGGGACTGCAGGGTTGAGCAGCACCAACAGTAACAGAGTTAAAATTGGCCACGAACATCAGTGGAGAACGGTCGCGATCCTCTGTTCTGAAGAGGCTGAAGTCGGCCGCTGCTGCTCTGGCTCTCAGAAAAGAGACACACAAACCACCAGGGAAAACGCCCAGAGAACAAAAGCCTGGAAATACTGGCTCACAGGGTGCCCCATCCCATCCCCCTCGCAGGGGACGGAGACTCTGCAAACAGGGCTGCCTGAGTATCGGCCCGGCAGGCCCCTCCCCAGAAGGCAGGCTGAAAAATCAAGCCCACATTCCTAAGATCCCCTATAAAACAGGCGCCTGACCTGGGTCGGTCAATAATTTGGGCTTGGACAACCGCCAAATCTCTCCTCATAAGAATGACAAAAGAAGGAGAAATCCCCCGAAAGTTCAAAAAGAAAGACAATGAATCTGTGGCCTCTGCCACAAGAACTAAATGGATATGGATATAACCAAGTATGAAATGGAATTCAAGTAACACTTGGTCAAGATGATGTGTAGACTCGAAAAGTATTAACGAAAATGTTAATGAGAATATATAGAATCTCTAAGGCGGGAAATGAGGCGAATCTGGCAGAAATTAAAAATTCTATGAGCCAAATGCAGAGTCAAAACTAGAGGCTCCTGTGACGGCCGGGGTGAATGAGGCAGAAAAAGAAGCATTATCAGCGGTGGAGGATGGGTTAGTAGAAGAAAGCTAAATAGAATCTGGACTCAAAAAAATCCATACGAATGTAGGTTACGGGAGATCACTGACTCAATGAAACGTTCAAAGTCAGAATCGCCGGTATCCCAAAGGGGTGGAGAGAACAGAGGTCTAAGAAGAGATATTTGAACAAATTGTGTGAAAACTTCCCTAATCTAGCAAGGGAAACAAACATTCGTGTCCAAGAGGCAGAGAAGGACCCCTCCCAAGCTCAACCACGACAAACCCTACACCACGTACGTCATAGTGCAATTGGTAAATATTAGATCCAGGATACAGTATTGAAAGCGGCCAGGGCAAAGAAATTTCTACTCCACGTACCAAGGCAAGGTATCAGAATTACATCGAACCTGTCTACACAGACCTCCAAATGAGAGAAAAGGGTTGGGAGGCATTTTTAAAAGGCTCTTTCAGAGAGAAAAACAAGCAGCCAAGGATCCTTTATCAACAAGGCTGTCATTCAGGAGTGATGGAGAGATAAGAACCTTCCAGAATCGCCAGTCATTGACCAATTTCGTAACCACGAAACCAGCCCTGCAGGAAGGATAGTAAGGGGGTTCTATATAAAGTAAAAGGCCCAAGAGTGATACAGAACAGAAAGTCACAATCTATAGAAACAAAGACTTTACTAGCAACATGGCATCATTAAAATCGTATCTCTCAATATTCAGTCTCCATGTAAATGGCCTAAAAATGCTCCCATGAAATGCCACACGGTTTACAATTGGATAAAAAGACATGACCCATCCATTTGCTGTACCACAAGAGACTCATTTTGAACCTAAAGATACATTCAGACTGAAAGTAAGGGATGGAGTACCATCTTTCACACCAATGGACCTCAAAGAAGCTGGGGTAGCAATTCTCATATCAGACAGATTGGATTTTAAATTAAAGACTATAGTTAGAGACACAGAAGGGAGCACTATATTATTCTTAAGGATGTATCCAACAAGCGGAGACTAATAGTATAAATATCTATGCCCCCACCAGGGGAGCAGCAAGATACACAAGCCAACTCTTAACCACAATAAAGAGACATACAGATAAAAATACGTTAATAGGAGGGGACCTCAACCTCCCACTATCAGAAATACACAAGAGCACCCATGCAGAAAATGGAAACCAAAGAAACAAAAGGGCTTTGAATGCCATACTCGGCGAGCTGGACCTCATAGATATATATAAGAACACACTACACCCCAGAACCAAAAGAATACTCATTCTATTCTAATGCCCATGGAACATTCTCAAGAATAGACCATGTTCTGGGTCACAAAACAGGTCTCCAACTGATACCAAAAGACTGAAATTATTCCTGTATTCTCAGACCAGCGCTTTGAAATTGGAACTCAACCACAAGGAAAATTTGGGAAGAAGCTCAAGCACTTGGAGACTAAAAACCATCCTGCTCAGGAATGACTCGATAAACCAGGAAATCAAAAATCAATTTAAACAATTTATGGAGACCAGCGAAGAATGAAAACACAATGGTCTAAACCTATGGGATACTGCAAGGCGGTCTAAGGGAAATGTGACCATCAAGAGAAGCCTCACTGAAAGAATAGAAAAATAAAATGCAGTTTTTATATTCGCACCTCAAGAAAGCTGGAACAGCAACAGAGGGACAGAGCCTAATCCATGCGAGGGAAGCCGTTGACCAAGATTAGAGCAGAAATCAATGAATTAGAAACCAGGAGTACGGTAGAGCAGATCAACAGAACTAGAAGTTGGTTCTTTGAAAAGAATAAATAAAATTGACAAACCACTGGCAAAGACTTATCCAAAAGAATAGAGAAAGGACCCAAATTAGTAAAATTATGAATGAAAAAGGAGAGGTGCGATAACACCAATGAAATTGGAAGGATTATTAGAAACTTTTATCAACAGCTCTGTCAATAAATTAAGCAATCTGGAAGAGATGGAGGGCCTTTCTGGAAAACTATAAACTACCAAGACTGGAAACAGGAAGAGGTAGGATTTTTAAACAGGCCAATTAATTATAGAATTGAATCAGTGATAAACAACCTTCAAAAAACAAAACTCCAGGCCCAGACGGTTTTCCTGGGAATTCTACCAAACATTCAAAGAAGAAATAATACCCATTCTCCTAAAGCTATTTCAAAAATAGAAACAGAAGGAAAGCTACCAAACTCATTCTACTTGAGGCCAGTATTACCTTAATCCCCAAACCGAGCCAAGAACCCCATCAAAAGGAGAATTACAGACCTATTTCCTAATGAACATGGACGCCAAAATCCTCAGCAAGATCCTGGCTAATAAGTCAACAGTACATTAAGAAAAGGATTATCCATCATGACCAAGTGGGATTCATCCCTGGGATGCAAGGGTGGTTCACCATTCGCAAATTTATCAGTGTCTTAGATTTTACCCAGAAAGAAAAATTCAAAAATCTTATGATCCTCTCAATAGATGCAGAAAAAGCATTTGACAAAATACAGCATCCTTTCCTGATTAAAACCCTTCAGAGTGTAGGGATAGAGGGTACATTCCTCAATCTCATAAAAACCATCTATGAAAAGCCTACAGCAAACATCATTCTCAATGGGGAAAAGCTGGAAGCCTTTCCCTTAAGATCAGGAACACGACAAGGATGCCCACTCCCACCATTATTATTCAACATAGTACTAGAAGTCCTTGCAACAGCAATCAGACAACAAAAAGGGATCAAAAGAGGTATTCAAATCGGCAAAGAAAGAAGTCAAAATGTTCTCTTCGCAGATCGACGCTGATACTCTATATGGAAACCCAAAAGAATCCACTCCCCAAACTATTAGAAATTATAGAGCAATTCAGTATGTGGCGGGATACAAATTCAATGCTCAGAAATCAGTTGCATTTCTATACACGAATAATGAGACTGAAGAAAGAGAAATTAGGAATCCATCCCATTACTTGATAGCACCAAAAACCATATGTTACCTTGGAATTAACTTAACCAGAGCGAAAAGGACCTATATTCTAGAAACTATAAATCACTCTTGGAAAGACGTTGAAGAGACACAAAAGATGGAAAAATATTCCATGCTCCTTGGATCGGAAGAATTAACATAGTTAAATGTCCATGCTACCCAGAGCAATCTACACTTTCAATGCTATCCCGATCAAAATACCGATGACATTTTTCAAAGAACTGGAACAAACAGTCCTAAATTTGTGTGGAACCAGGTAAGGCCCCAAATCGCCAAGGAATTGTTGAAAGGAAAAACAAAGTGGGGGCATCACAAAGCCGGATTCGAGCTGTACTACAAAAAGCTGTGATCACAAAGACAGCATGGTACTGGCACAAAAACAGACACAGAGACCAATGGAACAGAACAGAGAGCCCAGAAATGGACCCTCGGCTCTTTGGGCAACTAATCTTTGATAAAGCAGGAAAAAACGTCCGGTGGAAAAAAGACAGTCTCTTCAATAAATGGTGCTGGGAAAATTGGACAGCTACATGCAAAGAATGAGAACTGACCACTCTCTCACACCATACACAAAGATAAACTCCAAATGGATGAAAGACCTCGATGTGAGACAGGAATCCATCAAAATCCTAGAGGAGAACATAGGCAGCAACCTCTACGACATCGGTCAAACCTCTACGACATTTTTCATGACACATCTCCAAAGGCAAGAGAAACAAAAGATAAAATGAACTTGTGGGACTTCATCAAGATAAAAAGCTTCTGCACAGCCAAGGAAACAGTCAAAAAACTAAGAGTGAAGCATCGGAATGGGAGAAGATATTTGCAAACCGTATACTACAGATAAAAAGACTGGTATCCAAGATCTACAAAGAACTTCTCAAACTCAATACGTGAGAAACAAATAAATCATAAAATGGGCAGAAGATATGAACAGACACTTTCCAATGATGACATAACAAATGGCTAACAGACACATGAAAAATGTTCAAAATCATTAGCCATCAGAAATTCAAATCAAAACCACACTAGGTACCACCTTAGTGCCGGTTAGAATGGCAAAAATTGACAAGGCAAGAAACAACAATTGTTGGAGAGGATGTGGAGAAAGGGGATCCTCCTACATTGTTGGTGGGAAGCAGAGATTGGTACAGCCACTCTGGAAAACAGTGTGGAGGTCCCTTAAAAGTTAAAAATTGAGCTGAGCCCTCATGATCCAGCCATTGCACTACTGGGTGTTTACCCCAAAGATACAGACGTAGTGAAGAGAAGGGCCATATGCACCCCAATGTTCATAGCAGCATTGTCCACAATAGCTAAATCATGGAAGGAGCTGAGATGCCCTTCAACAGATGACTGGATTAAGAAGATATGGTCCATATATACAATGGAATATTACTCAGCAATCAGAAAGAACGAGTTCTCAACATTTGCAGCAACATGGACGGCACTGGTGGAGATAATGCTAAGTGAAATAAGTCAAGCAGAGAAAGACAAATATATGATTTCTCTCATCTATGGAACATAAGAACTAGGAAGATCGGTAGGGGAAGAAAGGGATAAAGAAAGGGGGGGTAATTCGAAGGGGGAATGAAGCATGAGAGACTATGGACTCTGAGAAACAAACTGAGGGCTTCAGAGGGGAGGGGGGTGGGGGAATGGGATAGACCGGTGATGGGTAGTAAGGAGGGCACGTATTGCATGGTGCACTGGGTGTTATACGCAACTAATGAATCATTGAACTTTACATCAAAAACCAGGGATATACTGTATGGTGACTAACATAACATAATAAAAAAACATTAAAATAAAAAAAAACGAGGGCTAAAAACGTGCAGCACGTGGGGGCTGGAAATGGCCAGTGTGAACCACTCTTGTGGAAGTCTGGCTGTGTCATGTGTGTCCCCAGCCAGACTTTTCAATGTCAAGGGTACCAAAGGGCCGGGCAAACAGGCTGCCATAAATTTTTGATGGTGGTGGTGATTCACACAAGCTAAGATCGGCCAGTGGGTTTGCTGGGCCCTCCCGCCTCCCCCTTGCAACCATCAGTTCATTTTCAGATGCATTTTGACCAGACCAGTCCTGTGCTGGTCACCGGACACAGAGAAGCGGATCGGATGCAGCCCTCGCTCCCAAGGAGCTCACAGTCTGGTGGGGGAGACAAAGGCAAAACCCAGAGAATCGGCACTTCCATCCGCTGGCTTAGCAGCTCCCCTACACCAAGCGGCCGGTGAGCGCAGCCCGTGCGGACTCAGACCCAAAACTACAGCAAAGTGTTTCGGGGAATTTCAATAACCAGCTTCACACTCCTGAAGGGCCTTGGAGTGGCCTGGAAAAGGAATGGCTGCCCAGCTGCAGAAATCTGAGAACCTCTTCGGATCCCAAGTCACTCCTCTATGAGGGGTGGGCCACAGCTCATTTTGGTCACTAAAATTTACCTCTGTTGTGTTCCACGCATTAGATCTACCAGTTTCACTTCAATTTACGGTACAAGATGGAAACCCGAAGGCAGTATTCTCTGGCGCTGAATTTGGTTCCGGGAAAGGAGAAATCGTACCAGCCCATCATGTTCTCACAGGCGAACCAGAACTCACCTTCCTGGTTTCTGCACATGGCATTCACCATCGCATGGAAACACGGGCTGCTTTGACCTCGTAAAATCATCTCTCCTCCAGCATCTGGGGACTGGCTGTCCCCACGGCATTCCCAGCTCACCTCAACACTCCAAAGAAGCCAGCTCCTCTCTCACTCAATGGAACCACCAAGTTTGTTGGAAGTTGCCAGAAATTTTAAATCCCTTTGAAAACTTGCATCCATGCCTATGCTGTGACGCGTACCTTTAAGTCTTACGGCAGCACCCGATTAAAGTCAGTCCTGGGTCTTCCAGGAAAGCTACTGCCCCCCCCATGGTCAGGACAAGGATGGGGCCAAGCGCTCCACTGGAGAGCTCTCGGTGTCCACAGGGAAACAGCGGGACTTTTCAGAAAAAGTAAAAACCCGAGAGTTTGAAAGGATTTATTTGATTTCTCCACATGATCACAGCTATGGTTTTACATCAATAGAGTCCGTTATTACTCACAAACAGAATGCACATTAAAACACAAGCACTCCTTTCCTGCCCAAAGTTACACAGCGGGTGCCGGGCCTCTTGGGAGTGAGGTGTCTCTCGACGTCTGTGAACGGTCTGCATTCAAGACCTGATGCTAATCGTTTAAAACAACTAGAAGGTGAACGACAGTTCCCAGGAGGAGACGGTCCCGCGTGGGACCTCGATGTGGCCGCCCTTAGGCTAAGGTGCGCGCCCGCCGGGTAAGGGGTACACGGCTCCTCCCGCCTGTCCCTTTTCACCACCCCCACTTCACACCGATTTGCTTCGCGCTCGGTTGCCTTGGTTATTGTTGTTACAGAATCACTCCGTTTCCGGGCAGGAAGGGTGATATTTTACAACGGAACCGTAAGATGCATGCTTACCTGTAGAGACACAGCCTCGTACGGAAGGCTGAGTCAACACCTAGGGTCATGTTGAAGTGTCTGCTGACTGTCTTTGCAGCTCATTTTAAAGGAAAACAAGAGGCTTCTGCTGCATGCAGCGCGGGATGGAAAAATCGCTCTACACTGGGTGACTGAAGACATTTTTAAGCAAGATGTGCACATCATATTAGGATGAACTTTATTTTTACATTGTTGTACAATTCATTTGTAAACTTAAAAAAAATACAAATACTTGATTTAATTGTTGTCCCAGAAAAGATTTTTGTGATGCTATCAGCTGCTTCTGCTACGGGTCTCCTGATCCTGTCAGAAATTGCTGTTTAATTGGAACAATTTGTGCGACTTGAGAAAAACGTCCCAAGTGTGTCCTGACAGTGGCGAAGGATGACACACACAGCCCGCAGTGCTCAGCCTCCTGCCGCCTGTCCCGGGTTGGGGGGTGGACGACAGGCCCCCACAGCTGCGACTCTGTGGCAGGCTGGGGTCTAGAAAGAACAGTCCCGTGAAAGCAACACTAGGGAGGGGGGCGCAGAGCAATTTGTCAGAAGCTTTTGCTGCCCAAACGAGACTTGGGCAGCATGGCTCCAGCCTCCTTAATAGAACAAGGTACCTTCTGGAAGCACTTCCCATGATAAGCTTGTAACTACAACACAAAGAGTGAGGCAACCCCACTGACCTGAGCCCGACACAGTGTGAAGTTGGAAACATGGGGAGAAACAATTTGTTCAAGAAGCCCCCTTTCGCTAGATCCGGCCCTGTGACACCCCAACAAAGCTCCAAGACACACAGAAGGCAGCTTTGGAGGGGAGGGTTCTGAACGGCCCGGGGAGCACAAAGGACGGCGATGGACAGAGCCCCCCCGCCATCACTGGCTTTGCCATCTGTTCTTTTTCATGAGTGGTCGTCCCTTCGGAAAGGGCAATCTGGTGCCAAACAGCCTGTATCTTTTCTGGAACAACCTCGAGTTTACAGTTAGGCTCTACTATTGGTACAGAGGGTGAACAAAAGCCGACATATCTCATACGTTATCACTTTACTTCAACTATTTGTCAACAGTAACACTGATATAGTCCGCAAATACACAATACATAGAGTGTGGCCTCGCATGACTGACGCCGGGTGGCATGCGGTACAATTCGACTTTTCCTGGTCAGAACAACATCCTTGAAACTGCAAGACAGAGAATGCCTCGGGGAGCCTGACTCTGCAGGAAAACCAAAGAATTTAGGAGCCAGCGGGAGCGGGGAGCCTCCCGCCAGCCTGGCCTGGACCAAATCAGACACACCCGTGCTCCTTCCTTCTCTCCTTCCGGGCAGATGCCCGGGAGAGAAACACGACACCGATGGGAAGATAAATGTGGGCAGGTTAAAGTCACACTTCTTCCAAAAAAAAAAAAAAAAAAAAAAAAAAAAGGCTAAACTCTAGATTGCTGTATTTGCTTTCTGTGGAGATTAACAAAGTGCTTGCTTTGCAGATTTGCTGGTATGGTGGCCTTGATGATATGTCGCCCTTTCTGAAAGGGCTCTCCGCAGGGACAGGGGCCGTGGGGCAGTCCTCGGGTCCCACGGCTTAGGAGCACAGCACTGGCGGCTGCAGTGGCTCGAAAGGCTGAAACTACAAAGTACGGCCCGTGGGTGACTCGGTCACAGAACCGGACGCGTGCGGCGCCCGGCCCCGGGGGAGCGGATGGTGTCACCACAACACGGAAGCGACAAGAGCACAGCTGAGAGTCATGTGATGCCCTGGCAGCTAACTGGACCATGAGAAGGCAGCAGGGGCTTCGCTGGCGAGGGCGGGCACTCGTCGGCCGGGGTCAGGGGGGCCACGGTGATGACACGGGGGGTTGGGCTAGCACATGGCCACATGGAATCACGATCACGGCTACCACTCAGAAAACAAGACGGGAAACACACACACCGCCCTGGGTGGCTACATGCTCGCATCAGCCTTCGGGCTCAGAGCGGTTCCCCGCTGGAAACTCGCTCGGGGGCTCGTGCTGTTGCGGTTGGAGACAAGATGGTTAAGTTATGGTGCTGGGGAGACGAGGATGGGAGCTGGCCGTTTTCATGTTGGAGATGGACAATTCTGCCGTGGATGGGTGCCCCCTCGGAGGACTCTGAATGAGTGTGCATTAAATCATATGCATATAAAAGAAATATGGATCATGGAAATTCACAGTTATCGCAGCCATTAAAGTGTCTAAGAATCTGTGTAACCAATATCCTCAGACAACCAGCTCCTAACTAGTTGTCCCGAGTTGCTACGGTAGAGTTTACTGCATTTTATCTATTTGCTTACCTGAAATAACAGAGCAGTTATAATACTGAGTACTTATGATAGTTTTCTGTTAATAAAATAAGGATTTATACAAAGCAATATTGGACTTTTTAAACAGTTAGATGCTATGTTACTTGGCACAGTTAGTAATGATCGCGTAAAGATTTTAGCCAGTCCTAGGGACTTCTCTTTTTACGAAAATATGGAAGTATCTGAATTTGTTCCTAGCATTTACGTTTTTGGTTTACTCTCGCTCACACATTCATGTAAGGTACTGTCTTCCTATCAGGTAAGTGGAGCTCCTTGTAAAGTCTATATTGCTAATTTTGTGGACTGAGACGTTTCCTTTCACACACAAATACTACCTATACAGTATATATATATATATATTTATATATTTATATATTTATATTATATAAAGTTTACTTACGTTATTTTCATCAACCATATCAGGTCTACTTAATTTTTTGCCCATTGTCAATAAAAGAGCAATAAATGCAGCAAGTTTGGGGGTCTTTTTTGTTTTGTTTTGCTCTGTCTCTGGTTTTTGTGTCTCGTTTCTTCTTTTCCTAGGCTGGGTTTTCATATGCGTGTACAATTAGGGAGCAGAGCTGAGGGCTGCTTTGGGGTGGGGGGCAGTTCAACATCTACGTGGCCGGTGGCACCGTTTTCAAGGCTGATGGTGGCCGAGGCCCACCCCTGGGGTTGAAGTGGATGGAACCCGGGACGCCCACGCTAAGTGCGATCGGGAGCTTTGTTCCCTACAACGCAAGCCCC
>NW_024423786.1:3251685-3267373 GCF_017311325.1 Ursus maritimus
AAAAAAAAAAAAAAAAAAAAAAAAAAAAAGGCTAAACTCTAGATTGCTGTATTTGCTTTCTGTGGAGATTAACAAAGTGCTTGCTTTGCAGATTTGCTGGTATGGTGGCCTTGATGATATGACAAAGGGGTGGGTGGGGAGGGAAACGGGCAGGACCCCTGCCCCGGCTGGCCGGCCAGGTGGGCTCCCCTCGGTCGTCCTGCCGTCTGCCACGGCGCGCCACGCCATCCACGGAGCGCGGAGCCCGCGGCCCGCAGAGTCCCGCACTAGCTTCGCCCTTTCTGAAAGGGCTCTCCGCAGGGACAGGGGCCGTGGGGCAGTCCTCGGGTCCCACGGCTTAGGAGCACAGCACTGGCGGCTGCAGTGGCTCGAAAGGCTGAAACTACAAAGTACGGCCCGTGGGTGACTCGGTCACAGAACCGGACGCGTGCGGCGCCCGGCCCCGGGGGAGCGGATGGTGTCACCACAACACGGAAGCGACAAGAGCACAGCTGAGAGTCATGTGATGCCCTGGCAGCTAACTGGACCATGAGAAGGCAGCAGGGGCTTCGCTGGCGAGGGCGGGCACTCGTCGGCCGGGGTCAGGGGGGCCACGGTGATGACACGGGGGGTTGGGCTAGCACATGGCCACATGGAATCACGATCACGGCTACCACTCAGAAAACAAGACGGGAAACACACACACCGCCCTGGGTGGCTACATGCTCGCATCAGCCTTCGGGCTCAGAGCGGTTCCCCGCTGGAAACTCGCTCGGGGGCTCGTGCTGTTGCGGTTGGAGACAAGATGGTTAAGTTATGGTGCTGGGGAGACGAGGATGGGAGCTGGCCGTTTTCATGTTGGAGATGGACAATTCTGCCGTGGATGGGTGCCCCCTCGGAGGACTCTGAATGAGTGTGCATTAAATCATATGCATATAAAAGAAATATGGATCATGGAAATTCACAGTTATCGCAGCCATTAAAGTGTCTAAGAATCTGTGTAACCAATATCCTCAGACAACCAGCTCCTAACTAGTTGTCCCGAGTTGCTACGGTAGAGTTTACTGCATTTTATCTATTTGCTTACCTGAAATAACAGAGCAGTTATAATACTGAGTACTTATGATAGTTTTCTGTTAATAAAATAAGGATTTATACAAAGCAATATTGGACTTTTTAAACAGTTAGATGCTATGTTACTTGGCACAGTTAGTAATGATCGCGTAAAGATTTTAGCCAGTCCTAGGGACTTCTCTTTTTACGAAAATATGGAAGTATCTGAATTTGTTCCTAGCATTTACGTTTTTGGTTTACTCTCGCTCACACATTCATGTAAGGTACTGTCTTCCTATCAGGTAAGTGGAGCTCCTTGTAAAGTCTATATTGCTAATTTTGTGGACTGAGACGTTTCCTTTCACACACAAATACTACCTATACAGTATATATATATATATATTTATATATTTATATATTTATATTATATAAAGTTTACTTACGTTATTTTCATCAACCATATCAGGTCTACTTAATTTTTTGCCCATTGTCAATAAAAGAGCAATAAATGCAGCAAGTTTGGGGGTCTTTTTTGTTTTGTTTTGCTCTGTCTCTGGTTTTTGTGTCTCGTTTCTTCTTTTCCTAGGCTGGGTTTTCATATGCGTGTACAATTAGGGAGCAGAGCTGAGGGCTGCTTTGGGGTGGGGGGCAGTTCAACATCTACGTGGCCGGTGGCACCGTTTTCAAGGCTGATGGTGGCCGAGGCCCACCCCTGGGGTTGAAGTGGATGGAACCCGGGACGCCCACGCTAAGTGCGATCGGGAGCTTTGTTCCCTACAACGCAAGCCCCGTGGGCTCAGGGGGCTCCATCCAGGCCGTGGGGAGCAGAGGGGAGAGGTGGAAACAGAAGTGCCCTGGGTCTGGTCTGAGGCTGGCCGCCCCTGGGCATGACTCTGTGTGGTGTGCAGTTGTTCCAGGGAGTCTGGGACCCCGCCCAGGCTGTCTACACAATTGTGCTGATGCCGCTGGGTTTGGCCTTGCTGCTGGTGGGGGGCGGCGGGGCGGGGGGCTGCCCGTGGTGGTGTGCCGCGTGGCCCGGGTGGCTCGGGTGGCCGGCATGGGCCGAGGGCAGCGGTGGGTGGCTGTGCACATGGGCCCCGTAGGGCGGGTGCCCCCCGTGGGGGCCGTGGTGGTACTGGTGTGCGTGCTGGATGTGCTGGGGGGGATGGTAGTGGTGGTGGTGGTGGTAGGGGGGCGGGTTCTGCTGCATGTGGCAGTACTGGGTGTGGTGCCCATGCACCTGGGCTTGCGGCGGGCCCTCGACAGGCCCCTGGTGATGGCTGACCACAGAGTGCTGCGGGTGGGGCAGGCCCGGTGGGTGGGGGGGTGGCTGTGGAGGGGCTGAGGGCGGGTGGGCCTGGGGAGGGGGCTTCCCTCTCTTACTCCCAAATAAGGAGCCCAGGAGGGAGGATGAATTAGGCATAGTCTGGTGTGGGCGAGATGGACACTCTCGTGTTGATGTTGTTCTCCGGCGCATGTGAGGACTGCTAATGATGGACCCCTAAAAAGGAAATTCATAGAAATCAAAATTAAAAGACCTTAAAGCACTTATGTCAGAATGATTTTTTTTTTTTTAAATGTAAAAAGTTCACCCACTGACTGCTAAGCCTTAGTTCAACTCACTGGCTGCAGAGGGCGGGGCTGGGTGAGGCTGGGTTAGTCTCACCTCCACTCATGCTACTAGGGGCCGGCAGGGACTCGGAAGTGGCCTTCCACTGAGAGACGTGGGGATGGGGTAGGGCACGAGGGGCCCTCCTGTCTGGTCAAAGCAGCAGCAGCAGCACAAGTGTGACTTCTGCTCTCATCCTGACACGGAAGGCGGCCTGAGCTTTCGGATCAGAATGACTGGCCTGGGAGTGCCTGTGAGCGGCGTGTGCGGAGTGGACTGGGGTGGGCTGGTGTGCATGAAGGACCCCGTTCCTGCTGAGATTGCACCCTATGTTCTCCTGGGTCTTCTCCACGGGTGCGAGGGCATTTGCTCTGCCTGCGTGGGCCCCGAGGTTTCTGGGAAGCTAGCGGTAGGGGCAGGAGGGGCTCTGGGGAACCTTGTTCTGGGTGGGGGGCTGCCTAGGCATTTCACTGCAGCTACCTACTGCAAACCAAACAAGGAAAAAGAAGGAAACAAAAAGGTCTGCAAGCTGAGGTTAAGATGTGAACGGTAATATCGAGATGGCTGGAAGATGAATGAAATCTCATGAAATCCACACTGAGTTTTTCTTTCTCTCACGGCTCTCCTCCCCCGAGCTAGCTGCGCAAGGCCACGGTGCCCTGACTGCAGACACACAGCAATCGAAACTCCAGGAAGGAAGCGATGGGGATGGCGGAGCATGGAAGTCAAGAGATCGGCAACCCCCCCCCAGGACAGCGTGGGTGGAGTGTGCATGGGCGCCTGGCGGCGGTGCCTCCCGCCCTACAGTGCCGGCAGGCGAGGACCCCGGGGCTGGGTGGGGGAGTGCCGGGAAGCTGGGATGTTAACCATGCTCGGGGCCACCGGGGACAGGGTTAAGCAGGAACTAAAACACAGAATCCAGAACCACCCCCCCACGGGTCCGGCCCCAACAAGCGGTGAGAGGCATGGACGATTCTAGGCGGGAGAAGCTGGCATGCACTTGGGGCTGCTGCAGGCATGGGGTCGGGGCGTGTCTGCGCCTCTGTGCAGTAAGGGAGGAAGAGCAAAACAAAACGAAAACGAGAAAAAAAAAGGACAACAGATATAAACCAAGGATTGGGGAGGCAACACACGAAAGCCGGCTGGACGTAGGTGCTTCCTACTTACTTCCACATTGCTCTCTAGCGATCCCGCACTGCTGCGACGCCCTCGCTTCCCTGCCCAGAACATGCAATACCAGAGGTTAGACACGGACACGAGGCCGGGCCGCCGCCGCCGCGGACCCTGAGCCGCCGCCAGCGCCGCGCGGGCCGGGTGGGGGTCGGAGGACGGGCTCCGCACGGAAGCCGGCGGCAGGGCAGTAATGAGTTAAAAAAAAAGGGGGGGGGTTTAAAGAAAAAATAAATTCTTTTTCAGACAGCCCCAACTTCACACCCCTTCTCCTAGACTGGCGGTCTGTTGGGGGGACGCAGTGCCTCCGGGTGGGCTGAGGCACGTGCACGGGTGGGGACGTCCCCCAACAGGGGATGACGGGACAGGGGCAGCTTCTCCGATGGCTCAAAACAAACAAAACGTGGTCCTGCACAGCCCTGACGTTCCGTGGATTTCATATACGTATGTATATGCATGTTCGTACACACATATACATCGCCCCCCTCGCAGGCAGGGTGGGGTTGATGGTTAGGAGGAAACTAAACTGGCGTCCTGTCTTTTCCTCCTGGGTGGCTCAAATGTGCCTGTGCCTCTGGAGTCTGTTTGGTTTGTGCAGTGCCCTGGCCAGGGGCAGGAGACAGGGTCAGGGGCTGCTGGGAGGGCCCAGGGTCCTGCTTCCCTTCTGGGGGCACCACGCCCTGGGATGCTACAAGCATTCCCTCAGTTGTCAGTGCTCCCTGCCAAGGTTTTGTAATATTCCCGACACATGGCGCATAATAGGCGCTCAATATACGTTGACTATGTCAGAGGAAGGCTGTGTCTTCTTGGTTCTGGATGCCCAGGGTCCTGGCCTCCACGGTCCCTCCGGAGGCCGTCTCCATGGATTTCTGCAGGACGCTGAGGCTGGCAGGAATGGTGGGTGCCCAAGCTTTGGGGTCTGGTCTCCGACCGGCTCTCAGGAAGGAAGATGGGAAGAGGGAACAGAGGAGGGGCCTCCCACTTGATGTTCTGTAGGCTTCCATCTGTGCAGCTCTGGCCATAAGCCGAGCACGTTTGTTCTCAGTCAAGCCCCATGGCAATGAAGGACAGCCACCCATGCCAAGGAGGAGACGGACGCTCTGGTTGGTGGCCTGACTGGTCCAATTGCCACAGCAAGCAGGATTCACGCCCAGGTCTGCCTGTCCACCCCTGGGGCTGGGAAGCTTGGCCATGCTGCCTTCTGAGCTGAACGCAGGCCGAGCCTAGGAGCCTGGAAGATGGAAAGATTGCTACCTCTCTGTGGCCCACACCCTGGCCATGTGCTGGGTGGAGAGAATGGGTCTGTGGGTCCTTCAGGTCTCACCATGGCATCCGAGCGTACTGGCTCCTAGAGACAGCCAGGGCCAGAATCAGGAACCATGTCTGGAAGGGGCCAGCATGGCTCTTCACAGCTTCCGCTGCTTCTCAGTGTCGGCACAGGACGCAGCAAGGGCTCTCGACCCAAGGTCTTGCCCTGTGGCCCTTAACAATGCTGGAGGCTGAGCCGGTGCTGCTCTGGCCACTGTGTCTGGGACACAGCCTTGATCCTGGGCATACAACAGCAGACTCGGGGGACAGCTGGTCCCTTTGCTTTGTCTGCTAACCCCCAAACCTGAGTTCCAGCTGGGAGCTTGCTTGACTCTGGGAGCAAGCTGAGAGGGCCTCAGAGCTCGCTCAGGACAGGGCCACATAGAAGATTAGGGCAAGAGGGTTTTCTACCAGTTTCTGAGGACCAGGGAGAACCAAATAGGATGTGGCCCTTATTCCCAGCTGGAAAAAAGATGACGGTCACGTATCCTCATCTTTCAGCTGGTATGAGAAGAGGGGCTGACCTTCTTCCCTTCCTGCTTTTTGTCTCAATGCAGTGGTCCAGAGACACAGAGCAAGAGGAGGCCCTTTGGCTGGAGAGGTGACTCCACCTGGTGCTCCTTCGATTCTTTACCTCGGTTTCTGCATCTGTGAAATGGGCATGCCCCTTCTTCCGAGTGGGCTGGACATGAGCATCAGACACTCGGGATATCGTGGCACCATGCCGAAATGCCAAGAGTCAGGTCTCTGCTGTCTTCGGGATTTTAAAGTCAGTTCTCTAGCCCCTCTAGGCCTAGAGGACTGCCCTGACTGAAAACCAGGGACACGGGAAGGCCAGCCCATCGCCGCCCCCCTGCCAGTGCCCAGCAACGTCTTCCAGCTGGCCTGCTTCTCCCCGTGGGACTTAAGCCAGGCCTGGAGCTAGGTTTGAGGGCTCCATATGGTATCTGGTCTGAAGCAGAACAAAACCCTCTTTCTGCTCCTCCTCCTGCCCCATGTGGGCCAGGCGTTTGGACAGTTTTATCTTGGATGTCTTTGTGTGATGTTAAGCTTCTTAGAACTCATCTTTTCAACTTCTGAAATCGGCATGAGATGTGGGGTATCCCTACAGGAGCTCTCCGCAGTCCAGGTCCCAGAGCCCCTTACTCACAGGCACACCCCACAGACACCCGCTCACTGTAGACCCGTGTCTGGGGTGTGCACACAGGCACACACTACGTACTAATGGAGGTGAAGTGCGCCCGGGCAGTGGCTCTCACCCATGCATCCACGCTATCCCTCACCTGCACCGGACTCCAGGTGCCCTCCCTCTCTCTTGGGATCTTGCACCAGCCACAGGGGAGCCCCACCCCACCCAGCGCCTCTGCTAGAGCCAGATCAGGCCCTGCCAGGCCAACCAGGGCCAGGATCGGGAACCGTATCCAGAAGCGGCTCCCAGCATGGCTCTTCACAGCCTTCCCTTGCTTCTTAGTGTTGGCACAGGATGCAGCAAGGGCTCTCGACCCAGGGTCTCACCCTGTGGCCCTTAACAATGCTGGTGGCTGAGCCGATGCTGCTTTGGACACTGGTCACCAGGAGCCCCCAACTCTCCCCTGAGAGGGCTGCCTTGGTACAGGACATGGCAGGTCTCCAGCTAAGCCCCAGAGCAATAACAGGGGCAGGTGGGTCCTATGGCCTCTGGGAGACATCCTCTTCCCGGAGACTGGTGTTGAGTAGCTTGACTGGGAAGGGCAGGAGAACGTGGGGGTCTTGGGCACAGTGTCCACCATGACTTGACTGATCTGGGCCAGGGGCTAAGGCCCAGTCACACCTGTGTCCCTGGTCCTCATAGGTCCTTGATCTCAGGCCAGCAGGACTCTGGTGCCACTGAAATGAACACAGGGTCCCGGGCGATGGAAGACCATATGGAGAGTATTGGGTGGGACCTCGTGGCTCGGGCCCCTCCCTCTACCTCTCAGAACGTCAGGGGCTCCTGGAGGTCTTGTGGGTCAGACCGCAACTGCCTCCAGGGTCTCCAAGGTCTCGGCCTGAGGTGTGTCTTCTCCTGGGATGATGTGTGATCGCAGGTCCGGGGCAGCTGCTCCCAGAGTGGGGACATGTCAACCGCTGAGTGCTAGCTTGCCCGAGGGGAGACGGTGCCCCTGAGGCCTTGCCTCTTCTCCACAAGTTCATCTTGGTGGGGGCCACGGTGGGTGGAGTGACGCTGCCTCTGGAGAGCGGCACCCCGACCCAGTCCAGGGCACGGAACTCCTTGTCTCCAGCCACCGAGCCCAGCATCTTCCGGGATGGCTGCCGACACCGGCCAGTCTCCCTCTAGAGATCCCAGGTGGCCCATTCCTAGTCTGGGGCCGTGGCAGCCGCCAGCACTCCAACACCCCCTGCCTCGCCCTCCAAGCTTCCTGGGTAGCGGGGGCTTTCTTCCCTGGCGATTCTTTTCATTGTCTCCTGGGAAGACTCCATCCCTAGAGTTTTTCTTAGCTCAGAATGCCCAAATGACAATGGCAACAGGAACAATAAGTGGAAAGCAGCCAAACCTCAGAGCTCTGTCTCTCACGTGGCCATGGGCCTGGGCATGCCGCTCTCCCTGACCCCCAGGACCTGGAACAGGTGTGGCTGGCCATGAGGGCCATGCAGGCCATGGTGGGAGCCTCAGTTTCAACAGAGCCACAGTTACCTGAGGCGCTGGACAAGACGCCTCAGCCCTCCGGGCGCTGCGTCAGGGAACAGAGAGGCCAGGGCTTACCCACTGCACAAACTCAAACAGAGGCTCCAGCCCCCAGCCTGCAGAGGCCCAGAGCCGCCCAGTTATGTTCAGCTGGGTTTAACAAGCCATAGGGAAAACCAGTGGTTCTCAACCAGGGGCAGTTTTGCCAACGATGGGTGATTTTTGGCTCCCCCCCCACCAGAGGAGACCTGGAAATTTCTGGAGGCATTACTGACTGTTGTGACTGGGGGAGGTATTCCTGGCAACTCGTGGCTAGAGGCCAGGGGTCTGCTAAACATCCCGCAGTGTGCAGGACAGCCCCCCACAGCACTAAACATCAGGAGTGCTGGGGTTGAGAAACTCTGGGTTAACCCTCATGCTGGCAATGGATTTCTGATTTTTACTATGGAAAAAAAAAATATGACAAGACAAAAAAAGCAAAAGGAAAAAAATCCAACTTAAAAAAAAAAAAAAGAGAAGAAAAAACAAAAAAGAAAAAAAGAAATTTCTGGGCAATGAATAAGCCGCGGGGAGGCAGCACTGCTGGTGGGGCCGGGGCGGGATGGGTTCCTGGGCAGGCTCTCGTAGCAGGGCCCAGAGCTGGCCACAGGGTAGTGCCTGAGGCAGGGTGGGCTGGGTGAGCCCCTGGGAGGGTAGTGGCCCAATCTCGGCCTGACGGGGTCTTCTCCAACCAACCAGGGCCTATAATCAGGCTCCTAGAGCCTGGAGCAAACTTCGCTCCACTGTAGCCCTAGCCTCCTCCCAGAAGAAGCTGCCTGGCTAGGCAGGACTGGGGGGCGGGGGGCTGTCACTCCACCGCTCCTCTGGCAGCGTTGCAGGCCACGCAGGCTGGAGCAACGCTCACGGGCGGCTGGCCCCAGCTCAGAGGACCTGGCCAGGTGAGGGCTGCCATAGCGGCTCCCTGATGCTCTCGGCGCACCCCCTGCCCTGGGAAATCTGGGAGGCTTGAAGAGATGCTGCTTGCTTGGGTGTTTAGAGGCTGGCAGCAAATAAACACACACAGAAACAAAGAAACAACAACAAAAATCACAGTTCTGCCAGGCAGCCGACATCCCAGGGGCAGCCGCAGCTACCACCTCTGGGCTGGATGGGGGCCTGGGTGTCCCAGGAAGGGAGACCTCTGTGAGGGAAGCAAGACCAGGGACAGCGGGAGAAGGGGTCTCCAGACACAGTTTAGAGGGCTTCACTCCATTTCATTCATCAGCATAAAACACAGGGACGCGGCAGCACAGAGGACAAGGGACACATCCATCAGCGGGGCCTGGCTCGCTCTGTGTGAGAGCAGTTTCCGGAAAATAAATAAAAGAATAAACGAAACCCCTAGAAGGAGAAAGGGAGAATGGGGGTAATCTTCTGGCTGTCCTGCCTTAACAAGCGGGTCCTGTTTCCTCTGGCCTTCAGGGGACGGCCGCTCTGCGTGGTCAGATGCTGCTACGGTTTGGGGATGGTCACGGGAAAGTGCTCCGTCTGAGCCCTGCCGCCACTGGCCACCACTGCATGCCCTTCCTGGCGCACGATGCGTGCCCCAGCGGCCCGGTCTGAGTCCTGCATGCGCTGGGCTAGGAAGGGGGGCCCGGCCCGGCTCTTACCCGCTTCCGAGAGGTCCCTCAGGGAGCTGCTGAGGGCGCTGCGCTTGAGGCCCTCACCACCCGCATAGCTGTCGTCCAGGCAGGCCCGGCTCAGCGTCCCGTTGCCTGACTCCTTTTTGAGGCTGGAGCACTGGGACATGCTGGGCCGCACGACGCCCTTCTGCTTCTCAAGCTCAGCTGAAATAGAAGGGGCGAGGGACTGATGAGGGGAGCACAGTCTTGAGGGGACAGCCCGGGGTGGGCCTGGAAACTGGGCCCTCTGTGCAGGCTTGGCATTGTGCCCGGGTGCCATCTGCCTGTCACGGGGAGAAGTCGGGGCCCAGGGCTGTCTTGGGAAAGAGAAGGTATGAATGCTGTCTTTCACAAAGGGGAGCCAGAAGGAAATCCTGGAGGGGAGGCTGGAGAGGCAAGGGCCTTGGGGTCTGCAGGGAAGAGTCACTTTGCAGGCTTGAGGGCCGACAAGGAGACTCACTGGCCCGGGCCTGTGGCTAAGCATTGCCCTGTGTCTCCAGGGAGCAAGGCTTGGGGCCAGGAGAGGAAGGGATTATAATCAGCTTTGATGGAACCCAGGGGATGGGCTCGGCTGTGACCCCTCAGTCAGTTGGGCCCTGACGTGGAAGACAAATAGTAACCGCACCAAAGTGCAAAGAGCTCAGCTCCAGAACTCTGGGAACGCTTGTCTCGTGGGATGACCAGGGAACAAGGACCCTCGTAGGACAAGCCATGTGGTCCCACAGGCAGGATGGGCCTGGGCTGCCGAAGCCCTGGCTCTCACAGAGAGGCCTCTGCTGCCCTCCCCTTGCCGCCTCCTCTGGCCCAGGGCAGGTGGGCTGGCCTGTCACAGGGCTGTGGGAAGGACAGGCGAGGCCTCACAGAGTCCCCAGAGATGCTGGGGCTGCTGGCTCTTCCTCCCCAGGGGGCCTGCAACTTACACTCTATCCTGTGCTTCTCCATCTCCTGGACTTCCGCAATGGACTCCCGCAGATCATCGGTGAACTTCTTCCGGTCTTGAGGATTGGGAGCATTAAAGTTTATTAACACTTTGATGTCTGCTCCGGGGACAGCAGATGTGAGCCGGATGCCATTGGGGTAGTCTGCAAAGGAGAAGGAGAGAAGAACGCATGGGTCCCTGTGTGGTCTCTGCAATCTCCTTTCTGCTCAAGAAAATACTAAGAAGTCTGACAGCCAGGCTCTCAGAGGATGTGTCCAGCCAGGAAGAAAAGGCATCCACACAGCAGAGCACAGGGACTGCCAGGAAATCCCCATCTCCTGACCTGGGTCCGTGTTGTTCCGTCTATAAGTCGGGGGCAGATCTGGCTTATCTAGGCCGAGGCCAGGGCCCCCATTCTTCCTCAGCCTGAAGGTCATGGAGCCTGGACCCTTCAATTCAAGGTCCTTGGTCACTGCCTGAAGCTGGGGAGACTGGCCAGGGGTGGAGTCCAGGAGGAGTCAGAGGTAGTGTCCCGTGCTGCGTGGGGAGTCTTATCCGGTCACCTCGGACAGTTCTGAGGGTACGCTGAGCTCTGTTCTCTGCCAAATGGTCTCCAGACCCTCAGTCCCCTCGGATGCATCATGGGTGCCCCGTGCTCAAGGCACTCCACGCCGAGGCGGCATCCTTCTGCTCAGACCTGCCTGGTGCCACCTCTGAGCTCATGGGGTCTCTATGGCTTTGGTCCCCTGGCACTACCTCTCTCAGTGGGAATTAAGCATCAGCCACCGGGTGTTTACAGGTTCTCGGTTCAAGCACCAATCCCACTTTTGCTCAGACCTTGGTCAAGGCTGGGAACTCAAATGCCTAGAGGCCCAAGTGTGTTCCCTAAACGTAGGAAGCAAACCACATAAGACCTCAGGGCAACAGAGCGAGTGAGGAGAGGGGCGTGCAGCCCAAGACCACTGCCTGGGAATGCGGGCCTAGCAATGCCAAATCCCAGGTTTTTGTTTTTTGTTTTTTTTTAAGATTTTATTTATTTATTCGACAGAGATAGAGACAGCCAGCGAGAGAGGGAACACAAGCAGGGGGAGTGGGAGAGGAAGAAGCAGGCTCATGGCGGAAGAGCCTGATGTGGGGCTCGATCCCATAACGCCGGGATCACGCCCTGAGCCGAAGGCAGACGCTTAACCGCTGTGCCACCCAGGCGCCCCTAAATCCCAGGTTTTAAGAGAAGTCGAAAATAACTAAAAGTTTAACATAAAGATTTAAGTATCAGCTCAATGAATTAAAAAATAAATCTATAAACAGAATATAAAGTAACTGAGCTGGGACTGACCCATGGCTTCCACTCTGAGAACCGTGGTATGAAGACACGTCCCACAGAAATGTCAGTGTCAGCGCTGGGGCTCCTGCCAGCGCCTTATGTCCAGGACTGAGGGCTAAGCCCTGGGAATCTAAAAACGATGGTGGCGCCGCTTCTGCCTGAGGATTCAGGCTGGTGGGCCCACTGCTGTGAGCACACGACCACCGCCACTCCTTCCAAGAGGGCCCTGCTGGTCAGGACGATGTGGGATAGCACCATCCTCCCCGGGGCCGCCTGGTGGAAACCAAGGCAAGGCAGGCTTCCCAGCCTGGGGTGTGGCAGACAGAGCAGGAGGTGGGGAGATGGTAGGGTCGGCGTCCTGGGCTCCTCGGGGGCACAGCAGGTGCCGTTCCCTTTAGGACAGGGAAGGCGTAAAGGGCCCCAAATCCAAGCCCTCAGGCCTCGGGGTTTGGGATGGCCCAGCCAAAGGCCCCTGGTACTTTCTTGACCTGCAGATAGCCAGCTGATCAGATGGTAGTTTGGCAACCTGTCCGAGAGGACGAGGGCTTCCCTGCTGCTGGAGACACCATGACACTCCACGGGCGCAGGCCTCCCCCGGGGTTGGTTCAGAATGGGCAGGGCAGCAGGGCCAAACCCCCACACCCCCCCTCAGGAGGTCTGGCTCAGCCTGCAGCTCAGGGAACTCCAACAAGGATGGGGCAAAGAGGGAGAGAGGAAAAGGGAAGGGCTTGGGTACTGAGAAGGACCAGGTCAAAAGAAGAAGTCAGTGGGGGTGTCAGCTCCCCCCCAAAATCCCTAGGCCCCATGGCCCACTCATACCCGGAGGAGACTCTCCAATAGCAGCTAAGAAGAAATCCTGTTTCAGGAGCTGTTCTAAGTACTTCATGCGCACGGACTCAGCTGAGTCTATGAGGCAGGCACTGCTATCACTCCACTTTATAGACAAAGGGAATGGAGCCCGGAGAGGTTACCCAGCCAGGCCACATAGCCGCTAAGAGCAAGAGCAGCACGCGAACCCCGGCTCTCCGCTCAGGGCTGAGAGCTTGTCCTCTACATCCCCTCCTCGGGCGTGACTTCAGCCTGTTTGTTCACTTCTGTCTGCATTTAACCTATGCCATTTGACTTGATTTTTTCCCAGCAACATTTTATTGACACAAATGCATTCTGCCCTAAATTAAAAAATCTTACCACCCATAAACAGAAGGAACAGAAAAAGTAAATGTGATAGCCACCATGCACAACATTATTAAATGCTTCCCCGTTACTGCCGCTTATCACACTCCTGGCCTATAAGCTGCTCTCCACTGGTGACGTGGGAACAAGGGCATGCGTGCGAGAGCCACCCTGCGGTGCTGTCCTCTGGGAACCAGGCAGAAGGGGAGATCACTGGGGAGCGCAGCGCTTCCTGACTACAGGGCGAGAGCTGTGACGCTGTCTCCCGCCACAGGGCGCATGGCCACGCGTGGACGAGGGCTCCAGTGCACATGCTCGTGGCCAGGCCACAGCAGGCCCTCCGCACAGACTTACACTGGTTCTCGAAGAGCAGGACCTGCATGCCGTACAGGGAGAAGGACTGTCGGAAGCTGTACGTCACGGAGTTCTTCTTTTTCTGGAAGATCTTGGTAACCTGGGGGTAGCCGGAGACAGAGGCTTGAGTCACATACTCCGCGCTGCCCGGTGCAGCTCTGGGAGCTCAGGATTCTAAGTGGGCCTAATGTGAACCTTTTCAGCAATTCAGATGTTAGGGAGGCCTCTGGGGCAGGAAAGGGCTGCGTGCCCATGCATATCCTGACATGGATGCTGGCTTCTGTTCCTACAAGTACCAGGTGTCATCCTGGCTGGCAATGACGCCCCCAAACTAGCACAGAGGTGACGGGCATGCCATCGCACAGGACCCTGAAGGCGCCGGGCCGGGCACTTAGGCCCAGGACCCCACCTGAGCGCTGTAACTGCCTGAAAGATTAATTTCGGAGGAGGAAATGGAGGCTCAGAAGTTTGAAGTGACTTTGCTTGAGGTCGGGGACTCTTAACAAAGGACTTGAAACCCACAGGTCCAGACGCCAACCTCGCTAATCTGAGAGGAGCAGCTGGCTCTCAAGTAGGGATCAGGGACAAGGGCCTCTAGCAAGAAACCTGTGACATGCGGGAGACAGACACCCAAAGGACAGGTTCGCCTGCTATATGCAGGGACATCCTTATCCCCAGTGGCCAGCACCCAGGTCACCTTTTTTTCCGGGCAGGAGCTCCTCAGTTTCCCTTTGGGGAACCCCCTCTCTGCCACCTTCAGTCCACTAGTTCTGGGGGTGGGCAGTGACCCAGGCTTAGCCAATGAGACAGCACCACACCTGCCTGGCCCCCGGGAGTGGCTCGGGCACGGGCCCAGGAAGCAGTGAGACCTTGGTTCGGCCTCTTACAAAGAGAATCTCACTGGTGGCCGGGGATGCAAGGGAGGCGGGGGCAGGATGAAGCCTGCAGCTGCCAGGGCTGACATTCCCTTCTTGGACAGAGGCTGCCTGAGAAGGGAGCCCACACAGCCGAGAGACAGCCTAATGAGGAGTCCCGCTGACACAGTTTGAGCCTCTGGGAATAGCTGGGGCTGAAGGCCCAGATCCCTCCTGGGCTTTTCCAGAAGCCAGTGAAGCCCTGTGTTCATTGGTAGCGCTGTGAGTTGGACTCTGCCTCTGCTAACCCAAAGACCATGGGGCTAACTCCCATCCTGTTACCTGCACCCCCCCCCCCCAGCGTGTGCCTTTCCCCCGAGCACCAGCAGACGTGGCCACACAGAGACCGAAGACCGGAGCCTCGGGTCAAGCCCGCCCTGAGCCGTGCTCCCAGCCACGGCACGCTGTGGGGAACCACATACCACCAGGAGGTCATTAAACAGGAAGATTTCTCGCTGGTGCAGTCCGAGTTTCTGGGGCTTATTTGGGTCTGGAACCTCAAAGAGCCGGCAGTAGCAGACCAGCCTCCGGTGGGGCAGAGAGAGCACCTGTGTGGGGAGGGAAGCGCTGCCGTCAGCCCCCTGCCACTCGGCTGGAGCCTGGCCCACAAGCTCAGAACCCTGCCTGCGGGCCTGGCATTCGAAAACGCCCTCTCCCACCAACTGTGCACAGCAGAGCAGACACGTTTGGACTCCTAGCAATTTTCCCCCGCTCTTCCTCAGGAGCGCTCCTGAAGGGCCGTGGAAAACGCCCCTGCTTCTCATGACACCCCCTTTCCCCTTTCCTTTCCTTCAGGCAGGTCCCAGACTTCTTACAGCATCACGCTTACATGGCAGACCCCCCCCCCCAGGGAGAAGTTCCTGATCCCTGAGTCCCCATAAGTGTCTGTCACAGACATAAGCCCAGTAGTCTCTGTAATGGTTTCTCCAGAGACTGTCTACTCTAGATGAGGAAACTGAGGCACAGAGAGGTTGAGCAACTTCTCTCAGCCACACAATGGGGAAGGTTCAGAGCCGGGAGCAGATTCTGGGTCCCTCCTAGAGAATCCCGATGGTTCTGATGCCTGAAAAACCTTATCCCAAATCCTGAGCCAGCTGCCACCGCTCTGTGGGGCCTGGCTGGGGTCCCCACTCTGAACATCCCCAGCACGGGTTCCTGTGAGCCCCCACCCTGCCGAAGTCCAAGCTACCCTCAAGGCCAGGTGCAAAGTACGGTGTCTAAGGGCTATGGTGACAAGCCCTCTGGGAGGCCCGGTTATGGCTCTGAAAGCACCCAGGCTCACGCAAGAGACCGTAAGTTAGTAAAGGGCCAGGATGGGCTGGGTAGTGTCACAGCAGGCAGGGAGGGTTCACTCTGCAGCAGGTGCCCTGGTGCAGGGATACCGGAGCTCAGCGCATCAGGAAGATGTGAGCGAGCACGTGGCTCAGGCTGGCGTGCTCAGGGAGCGGCCCTGTTTGGAGCGAAAGTGAGAAGGGGAGAGGATGGTGGCAGGTGGGGCCGGAGAGGCGGGTGAGGGCCGGGCACGGCAGTATCCAGTGGTCTTTCTCTGGGGGAAGCTG
>NW_024423786.1:3267383-3373487 GCF_017311325.1 Ursus maritimus
CCCCCCCCCCCAGGGAGAAGTTCCTGATCCCTGAGTCCCCATAAGTGTCTGTCACAGACATAAGCCCAGTAGTCTCTGTAATGGTTTCTCCAGAGACTGTCTACTCTAGATGAGGAAACTGAGGCACAGAGAGGTTGAGCAACTTCTCTCAGCCACACAATGGGGAAGGTTCAGAGCCGGGAGCAGATTCTGGGTCCCTCCTAGAGAATCCCGATGGTTCTGATGCCTGAAAAACCTTATCCCAAATCCTGAGCCAGCTGCCACCGCTCTGTGGGGCCTGGCTGGGGTCCCCACTCTGAACATCCCCAGCACGGGTTCCTGTGAGCCCCCACCCTGCCGAAGTCCAAGCTACCCTCAAGGCCAGGTGCAAAGTACGGTGTCTAAGGGCTATGGTGACAAGCCCTCTGGGAGGCCCGGTTATGGCTCTGAAAGCACCCAGGCTCACGCAAGAGACCGTAAGTTAGTAAAGGGCCAGGATGGGCTGGGTAGTGTCACAGCAGGCAGGGAGGGTTCACTCTGCAGCAGGTGCCCTGGTGCAGGGATACCGGAGCTCAGCGCATCAGGAAGATGTGAGCGAGCACGTGGCTCAGGCTGGCGTGCTCAGGGAGCGGCCCTGTTTGGAGCGAAAGTGAGAAGGGGAGAGGATGGTGGCAGGTGGGGCCGGAGAGGCGGGTGAGGGCCGGGCACGGCAGTATCCAGTGGTCTTTCTCTGGGGGAAGCTGGGAAGAGGGGGGAGCAGACAGGGTTGTGATGCTGACTCTTGCAGCACAGGGCTGCCTGGGGAGAGGGAAAGACAGACGCATAAGGAAGGCGCCACGTGACTGCCAGGATAGCCGTGCATCCAGGAGCACCTGCGGGGAGCAGGCAAACTTGCCCCAAGTGGAATGTCAGGGGGCAGAGCGTGAGCAGGGTGGGGAGGAATCTTCTGTTTCAGGCACAGTGCCTCTGGGTCTGGCGACAAGCCTTGGCCTCAGTGCTCAGCCAGGCCGGGATGAGAGGGAAGGAGACTATCTGCTCTGGTCCGATGGCACAACCCTCCCCAGGAGGCTGTAGTCTCTGGGCCTGCAGAGATTCGAGGCTGGGGTAATTATGAAAATCAAATTTCTTATCGCTCCGGAAATTAATTCAAGCAGTTAGAATCATGGATCTGGGAGCCAGGGGATGCAGTGATGTGAACAAAGGACACGGGGGCCACCCCCAGGGCGGGATATCAGCCAGAATGTAAAAGCAGAAGGATACTCACACAGCCAAGCCCGTGATGCAGGGATCCAATCTATGCGGGAAACATGAAACAGACAAACAAAGATATTAATGATTCAAACAATGCACCTGGGCCTGGAGAGCGCTAACGGGACGACATCCAAGTAGGTAAGCACCCCTCCTGCGGCTCCCACGTCCTCTGTCCAGATATGCCACCCACAGTAGTAGCTGGGGAGACTTTCTCGCCGCCAGAGCTCTGAGGGAGCAATGGAGGCGTTCCCGGGGCACTAAGGGACCACCCACAGCTCTGGCTGTTGGTTTAAGAGCCGCGGGCTCTCTTTAAACTCTCTTTAAATAGAACCCAGAGCCAATGGTTGTTATTCCCAAATAGCAGGAGCCACCCTACACCTGAGCTAATTTCGCCACCCTGCCCCTAAGGGGCTGGGTTCCAAAAGGCCCAAAGCGGAAGCCAGTGAGCCGGGTCAGGGTCACATGGAGTGGGGGTGGGTGAGAGTGAGGGAGCCAGGGACGCTGGGTCACCACATACCGGCTTCTTCCCCACAATGAGCTTCTCCACCTTCTGCACCTGGGACACGTGGTCCTCGTTGGTCTTCAGCTCCCGCTTGCGAATGCGCTCATAGATCCCAACCAGCATCTCCCGGGGAATGTCCTCACCGTCGTCCACCCCTGGGCAGGAGAGGCAGCCGGGTGTCAGGGAGGGCCGGGGCCTGGGTGGCGGAGGCACCACTCAGCTTCGTGCGCCAGGCTCACCCCTCATTTACCAGTTTCTAAACCCAATCAGAATAGTGATCGCTCTCCCCAGTCCTCAACAGAACCAGAGGCTTTCCGGACCCACAGCCACTGAACATCTTCAGTCCAGTATAAAGTGCCCCAGAATCCTTCCACCAGGACCAGGCCAACACAGCCATGCTCCGAGGGCTTTATGAACATCAGCTTGCTAACAGCCCTGCGTCCAAGTTCTTGCTTTATCCCTCCCTGACTAGCCATGTGACCGAGTCTCTGAGCTGGGGGTCCTAGCTGAAGTGGGCCACCAAGAGCACCGGAGATCTTGTGAGGAAGCCAGAGCAGCCCTGGTGTTTCCCAGAAAGTGAGAATCCCGTGCACCTGTTGCTAGCTGTCATCCCACATCACGTGCGCAGAAGCTGGGGGTCTGGCCTTGAACCCGGGTTGCTCTGACAACAGGCACGCACCCTTTCTGCTAAACCCCGGAAAACCGCTGTGAGGAAAACTCAGCTCCAGTCAGGAAAGACACGCAAACCCACACCAGTCCTCAGACTGCAGGCTGGCGAAAATCCAGGGGTTTGGTAACCGGCACTGTTGGTGAGGCTGTGGGAAGGGGCCTCTCACACACTGCTGGTGGGATGGGGGCATGGTTCCGCCCCTGCACTGGGCCACTTGCTACTGCCTGTCACAATTATACACTCAAACCTCTTCCGGGCCACTGACTGCCTTTGGGAGAATTTATCCCCTGGGACAGGATACGCAAACAAGGTGACTCATTGCAGCATGGGTTCCAAACAGCGCAAGACTGGGATTCACCCATTTACCCATTACTACGGGACTGGTTCCCCACACAGGAGGGGATGAAATACCACATACCCGCCAGGAGAATGAGCAAGGCCACAGGGAACCGACAGGGAACCGTTCTCTCAGATTTGTTAAATGAGAAAAGCAAGGTGCCAAATGAACAGGGTAAAACTAGTCATGCACGTTGGTACTTGCGTGAGCAGAGGAGCCCTGGGCGGTACACCAGGGTCAGAATGACCTGGGCACATGGGGAGGGATGGGAGGGGCTCTGCCACAGACCTTTCCTGCTTTTTTTTTTTCTTAAATAGACTATTTTTTAGAACTTGTTTGTGTGTGTTTTTTGAAGATTTTACTTGTCAGAGAGAAAGTGTGCACGTGCACAAGCAGGGGGAGGGGCAGAGGGAGAAGCAGGCTCCCTGTTGACCAGGAAGCCGATGCAGGGCTCAATGCCAGGATCTTGGGATCATGACCGGAGCTGAAGGCAGACGCTTAACCAACTGAGCACCCCTAGAACTGATTTTTTAGAGCAGTTAAGATCAGAGCAAAATTGAGGGGAAATAGCTGTACTTTTTCCCTCGTAACACCTGCCCCCCGCCAGCATTACCAGTTTCCCCCACCAGAGTGGTGTATTTATTACAATCAGTGAAACTACCCTGACACATCGTTCACTCAAAGTCCGCAGCTCACACTGGGATTTGCTCTTGGTGTTGTGCATTCGATAATAAATGCTTAATGGCACCAATCCACCATTGTGGAGTGAGAGGGGTAGCGTCAGTGCCCTAAAACTCCCCTGGGCTCCACCGACTCACGCTCCCTCCCTCCAACCCCCAGCAACCACTGATCTTTTGCGTCTCCATGGCTTTGCCTTTTCTGGAATGTCGTACAGCTGGAATAACACGGTGTGTGGCCTTTTCAGACTGGTTCCTTTCACTCAGTAACATGCATTTAAGGTTCCTCCAGGTCTTCTCGTGGCTTGATAGCTCATTTCTTTTTAGCGCTGAATAATATTCCCTTGTCTGGATGTGCCAGTTCACGTATTCGTTCACCTACTGAAGGACATCCTGGTTGCTTCCAAGTCTTGGCAACTAGGAATTAAAGCTGCTATAAATATCTGTGTGCAGAATTTTGTGCGGACATACGTTCTCAGCTCCTTTGGGTAAATACCAAGGAACGTGACTGCTAGGCTGTATTACTTTCTGTTTTTTTTTTTTTTTTAAACTATGTGAGGATAATACCCATTCAAAAAATCAGGGTAAACAATTTAAAAACAAGTATCAATAAAATAAAAGCTTTCCTCGTCTGGCTTCTGTGCTGGTGAGCTATTTGTCCCCCACCCATCTTCCAACCCCCAGAGGTGCTCCTGCTGCTGGGTGAACTGGGGTGAGCAATTACAGAGAAAAATGTGTGCAGTGTATGTTGGCGGGGGGAGGTTTCCTCTACAAAGAACAAGCTGGATGTTTGCCCAACGCAGAGCACCAGGTGGGCCTGGGGAGACCAGAGTCCCGCCCCCTCTGACATGCGCTTGCTGTGTGATCTTGGGCGAATCCCCTCCCTCTGCGCCTCGGTTACCCTTCTGGAACACAAGGAAGATGGAACAGAACACTCCTGAGTTCCTGGCTTGGGAACGGTGGGAAAGGCCCAGGCTTAGAAGACAGAACCAGCAGCTTGCTCTGCTAAGTGGGATGATGACCCCCAACCCTCGGCGGCTGGGATGGTCACGTGCAAGAGCGGATACAAACCACAAAGCCACACTGACACAAGGGGGGCTGCCTGGCAGTATCTGACCCAGCAACCCCATCCTTTCCCTGGCCTTCTTTCCTCAGAGCTGATCATTTCTGGCTCCTCCTGTTGTTCCCCATCTGGGGGGCGGGGGGCTCCCAATTACTTGGGTGAGGTTTCCGGGCAGAAAAAAAATCACAGTCAAATCACAACTCCCCTGGGGTTGCCAACAGCATGTAGTGTACAGCCTGCTTTTGCACCCTGGGGCCTCGTAGGACTCTGTGAAGACCGGAATCGGGCTCAGCCCTGCGAGGAGTGAGGTCTAGGGCTGACAGAGGAGCGCACATCCCCGCCCCATCCAAGCATCTGCTGGTCGTGCTCTTGCGCTCTGGTGCTGACTTGCCATTAAGGAAGTTCCTAGACTCCTTAGCTTCCTAGAACCTCTAGGTAAGGCCTGAATTCCTGGGGGCCCACAGCATCCCTTAGACCTAGCAGAGGGCCACACACCCTGAGTGCTCAGTGCAGGGAATGGCCATCGTCTGGGTGGTCTGAACCAAGCCCCCGTCCCTGGGCTTCTCTGACTTCCCAGGTGGGAAAAGGGGGCAGCTCGGCCAGCTCTGGCTGGGCAGCCCATTAGCTGGCTTGTTGCAGGGGCGCCCGCCACCAGGGGGCGTGCTAGGACAGCTCAAACCCCGGGAGGGTCATTCTGTCCCAGGAGAGGGGGTGACAGAGCAGGGGTTGTGCAGGAAAAAAGGACAACAGGAGTACATTTAAATGGCCCAACAAGCTCACAGAGTTGGGCCTGATTTCAACCAGCTTTTTCCTTTTTTTAAAAACACGACACCCTCAGGGGCGCCTGGGTGGCTCAGTCAAGTTAAGCGTCTGACTCTTGGTTTCGGCTCAGGTCATGATCTCCGGGTCGTGGGACTGAGCCCCATGTTGGGTTCCATGCTGGATACAGAGCCTGGCTAAGAGACTCTCTCCCTCTGCCTCTACCTCCTTCTCCCTCTCTAAAAAAATGTGCGTGTGTGTGTATCTCTATACACATACGTATGTATACAGACACCTGACACCCTCTCTGAGGGGACCTCAGCCTGTTACAGCTGGTGTTTCCCCTGGAGAGGGACACAGTCCCTCCTCTTCCTTCCAGGGACTCCAGGCACACGAGGACATGTGATCCGCTCACACGGTGCCACCTGGGAGACAGCTGTCCCCTTCTCAATTCCTTTCCTCCACAGTGACACCAGGAAGGCCTCCCTTCCCGCTGCCCACCTTAGCACCTCAGCCCTGGGGCCCGGCCAGCAGCAGCTGTGGAGCTTTTGTCCACCGAATTCATTTTTATTGTCACTGCCTAAGTGCGGCAAACGACACGGGCTTCCTGTTTATACTGATGATAGAAAGTTCCTCTAAACACACACACACACACACACACGCAAGTCAGTTCCACGAGGAATGTCGAGCGTAGGAGAGGGGGGCACAGCAGTGATGTGGACAGGGTGTGCAGCCCCTCTGCCTGGCCCCTGCCTGCCCAGGGTACCCAGAACCTGGGCTCCAGACTGTGCTCCCTCACGTCCCCTGATCCAGCCTCCGTGGCCCGTAACCGGCCCGCCCGTGCTGGGCCAAGCTTTCTTAGCCCCCCACCCCACCCCGGCACCTCCACCTGTCAAACCCCTGTGCATCCTTCCTCCACGAGTGAGGCCCGTGGCAGCACGAGACCCAGGCTGTGCTCCCACCGTGCGTGTCGCGGACGGTCACAGCAGTCAGCACTCTTCACGGCCGTCTGTGCTGTGTCTGTGGAACCAAGGCTCACCCCGGGTCCCGGTGGCAAGGACGGGGTGCGCGGGAGCCCAGCCCCCCGGCTCTGCCCTGTCCCTGGCCGGGCACGTGCTCAGAGGCCGGCTGAGCCCCCAGGCCAGCTCACCTCGCAGGTTCTTGACGAAGTCCTCCAGCTTCATCTTCCTCTCGGGTTTGACGTTGGGGCTGTACATGTCGGTGTTGAGCAGGATGATGGCGAACGCCAGGATGAAAATGGTGTCTGGGTTCCGGAACTGCCGAACCACCCCGGGGTTGCAGATGCAGTACCGCTGGCTGGGGGCCGGGACAGGGAGCAGGGTCAGGACCTCTTTGGTAGGCAGGATGCGGGTCTGCCCCTCCCTCAGGACGGCGGCCGCTGCTCCGGCCCCGGCACTGAACGGCTGAGGCTTGTCCCTGCCCTCAGAGCCTCAGTTTGCACATCTGGTCAATGGGGGTAACACGTGCTCCTCCTTACGCTACTTACACCTCAGCCATCTGTCATCTAGCTGGTACGGCTGCTGCGGGAGAGGACTGCATACCCACCCTGTCTCCCTCAGAATTGGATACAGCCCAGAAGGTGCCCAAGCTCTGGCCAGTGGGATATGAGCAGATGGGATGTGGGCATCTTTAAGGCTGTACCTTAAAGGGCCGAGTCCACTGTCTTCCCCTGCCTGGAACGGGGATGTGACAGTGGGTGTTGAACCTGCTACCTGGGACCCTGAGATGAAAGGAACCTGGCTCAGGGAGGAGGTGGGTGAGGGGGGCAGACCAGAAAAGAGGAACCATGGGGTGCCATGACTAAGGCAGGAGCCGTTGGAGCTCAGACAACATGGGCTTCAATCCTGTCTTCTCTGTTAGTGCCACCACCTCCAGAAAGCCCTCCTGGAAGGAAGTGCCTGAACAACCCCCTCCCAAGGCCCCAAAATTGTCCTCCTGTTGTGTCCTCATTTCCCACCTTGGCTCCATCACTGGTGATGAGCCCCTAGGGCTGCGTCAGTGGCTGATCCGTGTCTCCCGCACCCGGCGTGGGGATGGATGTTCCTACCCAGCCACCGTGCACACAGTCCTGGGAAGAATGACTGTGGGACGGTAGCCAACCTTGACTGTGGGCTTTCTGCTGTGCCAGACACTGGGCTAAGTGTGCCCACATGTCCAAAGTGGTCTCAGGTAGGTGCTTTTGGGATCCCCACTCTACAGGCAGGGACATGAGGCACAGAGAGGTTAGGTAACCGGTGCAAAGTCACACAGTTAATAAGTGGCGGAGTGGCTGTTAGAGCCAGGCCATCTGGCTCTGCAGCTCGTGCTCTGAGTCGGTGTGTGAGATAGGACACCCTCTGTGAATGGGCAGAGAATGACAACACGCACTCGTGAATGAGTGATGCTCTCGAGGACCCGGAGAAACAGACTGTCCAAAAGTCTGGTTCTAGAGATAACCAGCACAGCCCCTGGCACACAGAAGGGGCTACTTACTGCCTCATTCCCCAGGCACGTCCAGGGCCACCTGACCCTGCTTAGGGGACAGGGCTGGAGGGGGGATTTGGGCCTTGAGCCATGGGCCTCAGCGCCGGGAACTTCCTCTTCCTGACACCCACCCGTGCCCTGCCCTGACCCCAACCTGAATGCCTCGATGAGCCGCTCCACCTTCTGAGCCTCCCCTTGGACCCGGATGTGTGCCTGGAACTTCCTGAGGGCTTCATCTAATTCCATGGCGGAGAAATCCATCTCGTCCACCACGCAGCTGAAACGAGAGCCCACGGCCACATGAGGGTCTGCTGCCCGCACAGCCCCTGCCGGCCTTCCCTGTCGGGGGCAGAGCACAAAGGGAGTCCGTGCCGGGCAGGCCGTGAGCTGCCCAAAGCCAGGGGAACTGGCCGCCTCTTGTCCAGAAGGGCCCTCTGCCTGGCTCCCTCCAATCACTACACACTTCGGATTAGAGCCCAAAGACCCCTGTGCTTCTGGGGGAGTCTACAGACCCCCTGCAGGAAAATGTTGGTGCCTGGATCTCTGTGGGTCATTTTCTACAGAGGGGCCAGAGCCTACGGCCGCTCCTGATAAAGGCCCTCGGGGCGGAAATGAATGGCTCTCAGCGTGCACACCACACAGGGCACAGAACAGCACGTACTGCTCGAGCCTTCTCGGGCTGTCGGCGAGGGACCCAGCAACGCATGCCCATCCTCTCCAGGAGGACGTAGAGGCCAGCCACTAACTTGTTGGGCAGTGACTGCACACTGGGCCCATCTCTCCAAGCCGAGGGCTCTGGGGGGAGGTGCCTGGGTTTTGCTGGCTGTTTTTCAAGGGGCGCCTTGGCGGCCCTGCGCTGCCCTCATCTGCCAATCCGCCAAGGGCAGCGGAGCTTGCAAAGGCGGCTGGTAACCAGGTTTTGTTTGGTTCCCCTCATCCCAGCCCTGCCCTCCGCATGCCATGCTCTGTCCTCTGATCCAGACCCCCGAACGGAGAAGGTGGGGTCCGCACCAGCGACCCACTCAGCAGGCTGTGGTGTCCAGTGTAACTATCTGTAACAAAGCCACGGCCACCCCCGGTGGTGCCGCAGAGGCCTCGGCCATGGGGGGCCTAATCCGCACTGCCAGGGCCCTCGCTCTGCTGGGTGCAATGGGCTTTGGCATAAACTGTGGCGCCCCCTATCTTCTCTGAGCGCTCAGGGCTCTGGGGTGCCACCCTTCAAGGCTGCTGCGGAGCGGGTGGGGGAGGGCAGGGACCACACAGGGTAATTTGCTGACTGGCCTCTGAGCTGGACGCCTGGTGTGGAGGGTCGGGGGTGGGGGGTGAGGATCGCTGCTTCCTGAGGCTGCTGCTATTTTCTGATGGGGGAGAACAATGCACGGATTTCCTATGGACCAGCAGCTAGCTTGGGGGTGGGGGCGAGCCTGGGGGGAGCACAGGAATGGCTGCAGGGGGTGGAGGGCTGGCCCAAGACAGTCTTAGGTCCAATTCACTAAGGACCCCATCTGCTTTCCCCTGAACTGCTTCCTGAGGCTGGTGGAAAAGGCAGAGAGGGGCACTAACCGTAGGAACAATGCAGCAGGATTTCCTGCGGAGCCGGAACAGAAACCGCAAGCGGGAGAACGCAGCCCCGGTGTGCACGCCTGGCCAAGGAAGGGCTCAGACGCCATTCTGCTGGGTGCCAGCTAGAGCTGCTGCCGAAGGCCGTGGCTCACTGTGGCCTGTGTGTCCGCGTGTGTGCTGGGGGTACGTGTGACTGAACGATACATACGTGTCATGTGAGTCTACGTGTGTGGGGGTGGGGAGCACCCAGGCTAGCCCTTCCCTGAGCCCGGGTTTCCTCACCTGCAAAAGAGGCCCGGGCACCTGCCCGCCTCCTTCCAGGGAAGTGTAGACATGGCTGGCACACAGGTGGCCAGGCTCTTCCTTATGGCAGAGCCGCCTGGCCCCAGAAGGCCGGCCACCCACCCCCTTGACGTCGTTCTTTCATCCGATGAGGCAGGGCTGGACAGGTGCAAGGCACTGCCCTTGTTACTCATGGTTTGCTCTTTATTCCGCTTTGATTTCTGCTCCCGGCCTACATCTCGGTGTGTAGCTGCCGGGTCAGAATATCCTCAACAGCGGGCCTGGGGAAGCCCCCTTGGGTCCCGAGCTACCCTATTTCGTCCTGTCCCGAAGCTTTGGCTCCTCCTCTGTGAGAGGGGCTTAGTGAGACCTAACACCCACCCCCACGTGTTTGAGGACGAGGCAGGGCCCATACACGGTAACTGGTCTATAAACCCAAGGGTCCAAGCACAGGAGGCCTTTCTACTTAGGACAGTCTCAAGAAGGAATGGAGAGATTTGGGGTACGAGCTGGACAGGGCTTCTCAAAACTGCCAAGAGTTCCCAGGGAGCTGGAAACCTGGTTTTCGGCAGAGTTCCAAGTAGCTGGGAGGGCCGTGGCTGCCAGCCATGGTTGGACTCTCACCCCCAGATCTCCCGGCCAGGAGAGGCAGGAGAGAGACGCAGGGGAGGGAGGCACTGGGGTCTCTGGGCTCCCTGTTCCCCTCTAAATCCCCCACTGAGGGTGTGTCAGGACGCTGGCAGTCAGGCTGGGGGAGTGAGCTCAGACCTCTAACCCCCCAGTGCTGCGGTGGCTTGGCCCTGCTGGAGAGGGATGGAGGGGCCAAGGGTGCGTGCAGGGGGGCCCGCAGGGCAGCGTGTGAACTGTACAGCCCGAGGGTGGAAGCATGCACGTATGCCTGGCAGGGTACGACGTGCAAAACAATGTGGGGTGTCTGTGTGTGTCTAGGAGCAAGAAAGAGCTAAGGGGAGGATTCGGTGTATGTGCCAGAGAGCAGGGTAAGCCTGACGCGCACGTCTACACCCCCACCCCCCCAGCCCCGGAACTCACTCCAGCACGTCTCGGTTGAACTGTTTCTGCCGGTTGCCCAGGAACTCGCCGATCATCTGCCTGCTGAGGCCTTTGCGCTGCAGCAGGAAGTGCGCCACCCCCACTGGCGTGTCAGGCACAAAGCCGCGTTCGATGAGGTACTGGACGCCCTTCTCAGGCTTCCTGTGGGGGGACGAGAGACAGGCTCAGCCCCGGCTGCCCCAACCCCTCCGGGCTTGCCCTCCTCCCTGGGTACTCCGGGTGCCCTGTCCTGTTCCGCTGGAGGAACTCAGAACTGCCCAGACCCTGCACCAGGCATGGCCTGGGACTGGGCCATCAGCAGCGGTGTGGCCACGGGTGCCGGAGCAGGGACCGACCCCACCGCCCTAGTATTCCGCACTGCCCCAAACGCCCCTCTGGGTGGAAGTCACTGCCCCGCGTTTCACTGCCAGGCAGACCGGAAGCCCTTGCCCTGCACATACTGGCCTGCCCTCCGCCCCCCGACGGCAAACAGTCTCTAAGGCGCACTGAGGCCTTACTCTGAGCACCACTGTCTAAGCACCCTACGCACACTAACTTTCCACACGCCTCCTGGGGGTTGGCGCTCTTGTTACCCGGGCTGTTGAGGAGCCTGACAACCGCGTGACCAGCCAGTAGCCTCAACTACCTTTGTCGTAAGGGCTTCCTGAGTTGAGAGAGTCAGGTGCCTGGAACGATGTGTGCAGTGAGCACCATGGAAGCACCTAGCCCCAATTTAGAGGAGAGGAAGTGAAGGTGCAGCACTGACCCTTCCTGGCAAAGAGCATTTCTGGGAAGGGCTGGGCTGGCCTGCAGGGCTGAGTGAGTCCACCTGCCCTGGAAGCCACGGGGCCGGCTGGCCTATGGTGGAGGGAGGCCCCCTCTCCTCCCTTTGGGCCTCTGTCCTCCTGTTGGTCCATGGCATGGTACAGGCTTGGCAGACCTCACTGGGTGGTGTGAGGGGGCTGCGTGTGTGACCCTCGGAAAGCAGGTGTCCTGTGCCAACCCAAGAGCCTCAGAAGGGCCTGAGGAGCTATGGAACCCTTGTGGTATATCCAGCACCGTGCAGGGGGTGGGGGGAGCCGGGCCCTACGGCTCACGCCAGCAGGTACAGATCAGTGTTTTGCTATCCCCTAGGAGGCTGGCGGCGAGAGCGGGTATCCACCTGTCCCCATAAACACGCGGCTCCTGGCCGACAGCAGCGTCCAGCACATACTATATTGCTACCTGCAAGCAAAGCAGAGCTCCCTCTGCAAGGTGACCTTGCTGTTTTTACCCCGGGATGACCACACACCCTAACATCACCTCCAGGAGTTTGGCAGGGAGTGGCCGCTGGCCAGCTGGGCCCTGGCACGGCTCCCCCACCCCTGCTACATACCCCATTCCTCCTCAGGACTCTGGGGTAGCCAACCAAGAGCTGCCCCGTCCCAGGCTTCTCCAGCCACTCGGCTCACGCTCCCTCCCTGCCCTGCTCCACGCCAGCCCCCACAGAGCCCCAACCCATGCCCACTTCCCTCTTCCTCAACTTCTAGGTCAGAGGTCACCACAGCAAGCCCACAGACGTCTTTTCTTTAGCTTGCACGACATTAGTGAAAGGAATGTTAGTGAGTTGCCAACATGTAGAAATTAGGAGAGCTCAATCCAGAATCCAGATTTCTGGCTTCTCTTGAAAAATCAGGCCATCTGGCACTCCTGGGCCTGTGCTCCTGTGTGGCCATGACTGGAGAGCTGCGCCGGGCCACCCCACTCAGGCACCGCGTCAGCCACCCAGCCTGGGCCGGCCCCAACAGAGGGCCCAGATCCAGGCCCGGGACGCTTCCCTGGGGGGCTGGCTGCCCTCCCCACTCTGCCCTCTCCTGTGTTTACACACCAGCGTCACACACATCTCGGACTTGAGGATATGGGCTCCTCCGCCTGGGAGGAAGAGAACGCAGCGGGAGAGTGGGACACACCGCACGAAGGAGTCTTACGAGGGGCCATGGGAATGCGGATTCTTCACAGATTAAGTACCCAGAGTCTACTTTTTGCTAGGTACCGCTCAGGATGACAGCAGTGAGTGGGGCTGGTCAAGAACACCCCACAATGGCAGGCTCTCATCCTTGGTCTGAAGGACAAAGGGACTGAATGATGGCTGGAGGGCAGAGGGAGGGGCACTTGCCCATGAATCAGAGGCTTTCTCTGAGCAGGTGACACTGGGCAGTGACGTAGGTGCTTAGGGAGCTTTTTGGGTGGAGGCAGAAGTGAATGCAAAGGCCCTAAGGTGACAAAAGGTTTTTTGCAGGATCCAGGACCAGAAAGTTGCCCCAGGGTGGCTGAGAGCAGGGGCCCTGGGGGAGGGGAGAGAGCAGCAGGGTGGGCAGGCCGGTTCCCACAGCGCGTGCAGGCCACGGGGGAATCTGGTTTTCCTCTGGGTGAGATGAGAAGCCCCAGTGTGTTATGAACCGGGCAGTGATGGGACCCGACGTCCATGGTTAAGAAGCTCCCGCTAGGGGTGCCTGGGTGGCGCAGTTGTTAAGCGTCTGCCTTCGGCTCAGGGCGTGATCCCAGCGTTCTGGGATGGAGCCCCACATCAGGCTCTTCCGCTGGGAGCCTGCTTCCTCCTCTCCCACTCCTCCTGCTTGTGTTCCCTCTCTCACTGGCTGTCTCTGTCAAATAAATAAATAAAATCTTTAAAAAAAAGAAAAAAAAGAAGCTCCCGCTGGCTGCTCTGCGGGGAGCAAGGCTAGGTCCCAGGTGCGAGAGCTCAGCGAGGAGCCTCCCGCAGGCAGCCAGGCTACAGTGCACTGCCTGAGGGTAGAGATGACAATATTTGCGGAATATTGTGATCCAGTTTGAACCAAATGCGGCAGGGCCTGGTTCCACCTGGCGGGTTGCACAGCGACGTCACAGGAGGAAAGAATCTGAACTCATTGGGACTTGACCAGTGTGACCAGGAGCTCGCTGAGCAGCTGAGAGGAAGGATGTGGTGGCAGGAGGCACAGGTAAGGAGCTGGGGTTGGGGGTGTGGGTGCAGGCCAGGCTGGGAGCTCCAGGGTCAGGATGAATATGGCTGTCCAAGGAAGCCTCTGGATGGCTTTATGCAGGGGAGTGGCCCGGCCTTCACCATCCTCTTCAGCCAGTGCACTGGACGTCTGACGATATGAGTTCCCTGCCTGTCGGGACCTTGCTGGCCGCGTCCACCTTGACAGGGTGCCCTTGAGGGCCCTGCCAGGCAGGGGTCCTAGATCCACGGCTCTCTCACAGAGCTCCCTGCTGACTGAAGGGGCACATGCCCTAGATCTTGCTAAGCGTCATGCCCAGTGACCTGCTCGGCGAAGGGATGCGAGGGGATGAGTCATCAGTGCTGCCACTAAGTGTGGCAGTTAGGGGACTGGGTGACACACTATGGCCAAGGCACCGTGCGAGAAGGGATGCGTGGCACTTCCTATGGGAGCCACAGGATCCTTTCTGGCACCTTCGCTTGCCGCAGGTAACCAGGGAGCCCACCTCGGGAGGACGCCCCTGCTGTCTCGTCCCGGAGAGACTTGATGAGAACAGCGCCTGGCCGGCCTGTGACGGGTGCCGACGCGACGGGGCCCACCCAGCCTGGCAAAGAAGGGTGAGTCCGGCTATGAAACCGGGTCACATGGAGTCTAGTTCCACCCCAGGGCACAGACACAGTGCTGGGGCTCTGTCTCCCTCCCCAGCTGTGGCTTTACATTCGCTTCTTTATGAGGGTGCAGTGGGACTTCTGTCCGGAACCCCAGGTCCTGAAGACTGAAGAGGACACAGACTGGGGCTCAGCCGGCTCACGAACCTTAGGTCCAGCAAGGGCCTGGCTCACCCAGAGCACACCCAACAGAGGAGGAACAAAACGTGCCCTAGAGAAGGCGTGCTTTACCCGGTGTCATCAGGACCCTGTTTTAAAACCTTCCAGGGCCTCCCAACCCCTTCAGGACAAGATCCGGGCTTTCTGCCCCTGGATTCACGTCTTCATTCATTCCACAGACATCTGTTGAGCACCTGTTCTGGGCCAGGGGCTGTGCTAGCACGCCTGTGGGCCAAAGTCCCCATCCCTAGGGACGCCTGGGTGGTCCAGTCGGTTAAGCAGCTGCCTTCGGCTCAGGTCACGATCCGGGTCCTAGGATCGAGTCCCGCATCAGGCTCCTTGCTCAGCGGGGAGCCTGCTTCTCCCTCTGCCTGCCGCTCCCCCTGCTTGTGCGTGCGTTCTGACAAATAAAAAAAAATCTTTAAAAAAATTTTAAAAAATTAAAAAAACCCACAAAAAGCCAACAAAGTCCCCATCCTTGAAAAACACCCTAGCTGGAGCATGGTAAAGGAGGGAAATAAACTCCCAGGATATAGAAATACTCACAGTACAGGAGTCACAGGCATGTTTTCCGGAGCCAGAGGTCCAAGCTCACACCCAGCTCCACTTAAACAGCCTGGGGGACCTGGGCAAGTTACTTAATCTCCCCGTGCCTCAGCTTTCCTGTCCGAATAACGGGGACAGCAACAGTGCACACGGCAAAGGTACTGTGAAGGTTAAATGAGTTAATGCCTCCAAGCCCTCAAAAAATAGTCTTGGTCGTATGGCTCCAAGAGGAGGGTCACCAACACGCAGAACGAAACCCAAGCAGTGCCTTGGTGACCTGGAGAAGGCGTGGACTTTGGCAGGAAGGTGGGGGGATGATCAGGAAAGGCCTTCCTGGGGAGGTGCCACTGAACTGGGAGCCAGGAAGAGGGACCCTGCTAGACAGAATGGTCAATGCAAAAGCCGTAGTTGACTCATAACGAAAAGAGGGCACAGAGAGGTCAAATAACTGGGCTCCAAGGTTGCCAGGCGACAGAAAGCGTGCCGGGAGTTTCAGCCCACTCCTCTGCTCCGAGAAGCCCCCCAAAGTCTCACTCTGCCCTCCCCACCATCACTGCTCCTGAAAAGCCAGTCTATCCAGTTGCTGAGCCCGCTAGCTTCTCTAAGGGCCCAGCGTCAACAGTGGGGGACACTTGTGCCATCCACACCTGACCTGCTTCTGCATTCTGGGCCCCACTGTCAAGGGTCCTTGAAAGGCATCAGCAGGGCAGGCTGGTGTGGGACAGTCTATAGCTGGGCCCTGCTGTCGGCCGCGAGGCGAGGCCGGCGTTCCTCCACGTCAGCTGCTGATTCAGACTTGGCGGTGACGGGCCAGCGTGTGCAGACCACACCAGTGGCGTCTCTCACGTGCATCTCCTGTCCCCGGGCTGCGAGCAGTCAGTGGGGACGCCGAGCTTGCGGGGCTCCAGGGAGGGCGGTCACAAGGCTGGGCACCACACTGACGGATCACCCACTTGCTGGAGCCCCGAGCTGAGTGCTTTGCAGGCTCTTGTCCCAGCAGGGGTCTACAGGGTCAACAATGGGCTTCTCCTGTCGTTTCTAGTTGCCCGAGTAGCTGAAGAGACGTAAAGTGGGCGGCTGTCCACACCTCCCTGCCTGGCATCGAGCTGGCTTCCGGATTTCCCACCCCACCCACTCTGTCCCACTGACTCTGCGGGCTGACCTCACTCCCCCTGGCCAGTCAGAGCCCCGGATCCTGCTGACCACCGTAAGCAGTTCGGAGCGAGCCAGCAGGGGCTGATGAGAGAGGAGAAGCTCTCTTCCTGCTGGGGTTGCTGTGAGGCTGGACCATGAGCCTGGGACGGCTGGCAGGCCTCCTGCCCTGGTGGGGCACCGGCAGGAGACGAGTCTGGGGAAAACGGCCAGGAGATGCCCAACAGCTTTTCAGGTCCAGAACCAGTAAGGCCTCTGCTTAAACCAGTCTGACTGGGTTCCTGTCACTTGCAATGGAGAAGGCCCTGATTTTAACAGAGACCCACACAGGATCTGTTTACCTACAGTGCCCGAGGACCCTCTGCGGTCAGGAAGCTGAGCCAACCCCGTGACTGGTCTCAGCTGACCACGGGAGGAGGGACTCACCAAGTTCGGTACTCGGACAATCCCTGTATGCCTGGAAGTGCCCTTCGATTGGACAATCCAGGCTCAAATGCCCCCAGTGTCCTACGAAGGAGTGGCCACCTTCCATCTGCTCACATACTTCCAGGGCCAGCAAGCTCACTACCCCTTCAGACTGTATTTCATGCAGCTCTGATTTTTACAAAGCTCTTCCTGATGCCGGGAGCCCAAGTTGAACAGGGCTTGCCCTTATTACAGAGAAAAGGTGGAGGAATTACCCTCCATCATGGCTGTCTGCCGTGCGGGGCCTGCCCTGGCACGGTTTTCTTCCCCGAGAGACTCAGCACCAGCCACCCCAGACCCAGGACATGGCTAGGGACCCCCAGGGCTGTGAGGGCAGTGAGGGCAGTGAGGGGCACGGGCTGGATGGGTAGCTCATGTCCAGGGGAATGGGAACCCAGCCTCCTCCTTAGCAGCTCAAAGTGCCCTGAAGGCAGCCGATCTTTCAACTGTCAGCACTACCAGCAGCAGTGAATAGCTCTAGCTCACCGGAACCCTGGAGCCAGCATGTCTGGCTCTGTGGCCTCGAGCTAGCACCTGACCTCTCTGAGCCCTGGCTCCCTAGAGCCGAGTGTCCCAGGGTCACTGTGAGGATTCAGTGAGCTGACGCACATGAAGGGTTCTGCACAGCGCCTGGGCTCTAATGTATGTTTAGATGGGCTGCTGTTGTCATTGATATTTTCATGAAATCACAAGAAACACATCACACGTGACGAGCACGGAGTTGGGGCTAGCAGATCGGGGGCCCACCCCCAGCTCTGCTGCTTACTGAGGAGGCTGGCCCGGCTCTGCCGCCTCTGAGCCTGCTTCCCAGGCAGGGAGGGAGCAGCTGACCGCCCAGGGATGCAGGAAGGGTGGAATCTCGGAGCACCCCAGACTCACACCAGGGCTCTCCGCCTCCGTCCTGCAAAAAGGAACGACAGCAGGGTGGCACCTGGCAGACCCCAGGGGCCAGGACCTAGGTGAAAGGGAGGTCTACCTCTCTGGGCCGGAAGGGACCTCGGGGGCACCCCCCAACAGCTCGCAGCCCAAGCAGGAGTCCAAGCACACCATCACACCGAGTGGCTGTTGAGGCCTTAACCCACATGCCCCTCAGACACGAGGTGATCACTCACTGATGAGGGCACCTGTTTCATCACAGGGCCGCTCTGGGGGTGAGCACCGTCTTCCGGAGGTGGGAGAGGTCTGGCCAGGTCCACCTGGACAAAACTGGCCAGGGCTATATTTCCCTGGGCTCTTGCCAGTGAGAGGGGCATAAAACAGGAGACCGACACAGTGAAGCCTGTATCCCTGAGCACGCGTGTGGAACAGAGGAACAGGGGACCCCATCAGGGCTGTGGGGGTACTGACCCGGGCTCCTGCTGCTGTGGTGGCCCAACAACCTCTGCTCCAGGGCCATGGACCTCCTATGGGTGGTATGGCTTTGCTTCCTGAGCTCTCAGTTTACTTCTGTGGCCCAGTGAGCTGATGGGGGTGCACGGGGCTCCACGTGTCGTGGCTGTTCCCACGCTGGAGCTGGCTGCAGCGGTGTGAGTTCCAGCCCGCCCACCCACTGGCTGTGGGACCTCAGACAGGTGACCCTCTTGGGAACCTCAGTCTACGCATCTGCACAGTGGGGTTAGTAAGAGTCCCTACCCCAGAGAGCGGGACTTACAGCACAACGGCTTGTAGAACAGTGCCTGGCACACGCTAAGCACACGGAACTATCAGCCACTGCCACTACCTTCGACTGTTCCGTCCCCCAAACCACCTGTGGGGTCCTCCTACAGCCTGAGTTCCTGGAAGCTCCCATCCCTGTGCTCTGGACACAGCAGCCCCAGCTGCCACCCAGAAGCACCTTCTTGATGGTGGGCCCCAGGCACGGCTCTTGGTTCCACTAGCTCTAATCCTCACCACGCCCTGGGAGGCAGGAACCTTGTGCCCATTTTCCAGATGTAGTTGGCAAGGCTCCAAGAGTGCAAGGAATTGCCATGTCCCTGCAGCTGGTGTGTGGCAGGGCTGGGGCTGCCTCTAGTCCCTGGACCCCCACCCTCCCTCTGGGGCTGTGAACTCCACGAGTGGCCCAGGGCCTGTGAAGGGCAGGTGCTTGGAGGGACATCTGGATGTCGGGCAGACTGCTGCCTCCTCCAGGGGCCCCAGGGATGCCCCTCCCTGCCCGCCTGCCTCACATTCTCAGCTCTCATGTTTTGTTTTCCCTCCCCACTCACAGCCTCGCTCGCCCACTTTGCGGGCGTCGTTCAGATCCTCCATGTACCCTTTTGCGGGGGAGGGGTTGCTGAAGTTCTATGTCAGGAAACTTACTACTGGAAGGGGGTGGGGACTGACAGCTATCTGGAAGGCCGGGTGGGCCCGGGAGGCAGTCGGGGGTGTGGGCCAGGGTGGGAGGCTGGGGAAGGAGGTGGCAAGGGCCGAGCCGGGACGAAGCCTGGTGCTCTGTAACACACTCTCACAGCCCCGGAGCCTCCCTGGTGGGCAGGGGGCACGTTTCACATGGAGTCCACGGGTACCTGCCGTGGGGGCCAGCCACCCCACTCTGTCCCCTACCCCGCGTGGAGCCGGACTTGCCGCTGACTGCCCCTCAGTGCCCTAGAGCAGTGCCGTCCACGAGCACGATCTGCGGCGACCGAACGGTGTGAGCCACGTGTGGCCAGTGAGCACCTGCGCCGTGGCTAGGGCGCCGGAGGCACTGGATTCGGGTCAAGTTTCAGTGAACTTTAATTTCAGTAGTGGCTGGACTGCAACGCTGTAAAAACCCCGGCTCCTCCTGCCCCCGAGTGCTTCTCTGACCTGAAGGCAATAAGGGCACAGGTTGGCTGGGGTTGCTCAAGGGCCTTAATGAGCGATTCCAAAATTCACATGGAAGAATACCCACCCAAAAGAGCCGAGACAATTTTTAAAAAGAACAAAAGAGGGGGTTTTGCTCTAATAAGAAAACACGTGAAACCCCGAGCTGATGCTTGTGGAGGAATGAACGGGCCCCGTAACCGTGAACGGGGAGCTGCGCGAGCATCTTTGTTCTATTCCCTGATCTGTCCCAGGCCCTAAAACACTGCCTGGTGTGTGGCAGGCGCTCAGTAAATAGCTGCTGAATGAATGAAAAGGCCCCATTCATGGGGGAATTAGATGGGGCTTCAAGTCCACGAAGAAAGGACAGACTGTTGAATAAACTGTTTGGAAACAACTGGCTAATCTCTACAGAATAATAAAAGTTGGGGGTGCCGGGGTGGCTCAGACGGTGGGGCGTCTGCCTTCGGCTCAGGTCATGATCCCAGGGTCCTGGGATCAAGTCCTGAATTAGGCTCCCTGCTCAGCGGGGAGTCTGCTTCTCCCTCTGCTGCTCCCCCTGCTTATGCTCTTGTGCTCTCTCTCACAAATTAATAAATGAAATCTTTAAAAAAGTTGGAATCCCTCACCTTGTGTGGTTCTCCAAAACAAATATCAACTTAAAGTCCTGAAGGGCATGCAAATATATTGAAGAAAATATTTTAAAACCATATTTATGATTTGGGGCAGGGCCCCCTTTAATAATAATAATAATAATAATAATAATTATAATTATAATTATAATTATTATTATTATTAAGTAGGCTCCATGCCCAGTGTGGAGCCCAGTGCAGGGCTTGAACTCAAGACCCTGTGAGATCGTGACCTGAATTGAGATGAAGTGTTGGACGCTTAACCGACTGAGCCACCCAGGCACCCCCACGGGCAGAGTCCCTTTTAAAATAAACCATGAAACCCAACAAAATAAAACAAGAAAATGCGAATTTAGCTAATTAAAATTAAAACCTTCCTGTACAGCAGGGTGACTGTGCTTAATAACAGCGGATTGTACACTTGAAGTTGCCGAGACAGTAGATCTTAAAAGTTCTCATCTCAAGAAAAAAACAATTCGTAACTATGTGTGGTGAGGGATGGTAACAGCTTCTTGTGATCATTTTGCAATATACATAAAAATCGAATCATTTACCTCGTACATCCGAAACTGACGTTGGATGGCAATTATCTCAATTTTAAAAACACAAAAAATTTTAAAAAACTTTTGTTAGATGAAAGAGCACAAAGTTAAAGACGTATATCTGAGAACCACTGAACTGTACGCTTTTAAGGGTGAATTTTACCATATGCGATTATAACTGAAAAGAAAAAGATTTCAAAGACAAGTGATAGATAGGAAAATAAGAGAAAAATGAGCAGAGAACATGAACTGGGGATGCCTGGCTGGCTCAGTTGGAGGAGCATGCGAACTCGATTTCAAGGTTGCGAGTTCAAACCCTGCGCTGGGCGTAGCGATTACTGAAAAAAAAAAAAAAGACAAGACACATATAGATGCTCCATCGCTCCATCTTAGAAGCTGGGAAATGCAAACTGAAATGATCAAGAGACAACAATCTCTACCCTTTGATTGAGGGGGGATAACACTGAGTGTCGCCAAGCATGTGGGAGAAAGAGGACCTCTGAGATCCAACTGCGGAGAGCGGAAGTGGGTAGAGCCCCCTCTAAAGAGTAAGTTTTCAGTGAAAACCGTGCCTACCTAAGCCTCCATAATCCTTTCAGCTGGCTTCCCTACAGACTCCCTTGGGAGTGTATGTAAAGCATAGATCCACACTCGTTGTCATCTATGGTTGGTAATTACGAAGAAGTGGAAGCAAGTGGCCAGGTCAACAATATGGAGAGCCACACCAGGGACCACTACACAGCAGTAGGCAGGCGGGAGGTGGCCCATGCACACTGATGGTGGCGGGGCGGGGGGGATCTCCAACAGCAAGCCATGCGGTGATATCCCAGTAAGATGACGCCCACAACCCCAGGCCCCAGATAATGTCAGCAAGGCCGCAGCAACAGCAGCTAACACTTGGGAGAGGACTTACTTGGTGCCAGGCTGCTCCAAGCACTTCACATACCTGCTTCCTTACAACTCACACCCTGCGAGGTGGACACTATTGGGCCCAGCCCCACTGTACAGACAAAAGGCCAGGGTGTGAGCCCGGGCAGTCTGGCCCCGGAGCTGTGCTCTGAACCACGGCTGTCTGCAGTTCCTAAGAGCCCACACATGCATGGAATAGAGATCTGGGAGGAGAGACTCCAAAATGACAAGAGCCAAAGGGAATGTTTATCCTAACTGGAAGGCTTTCATTTTCCACGGGGAATGTGTTCCTGGGCCGCGCACATAACTAAAAACAGAGCTAGAGCGAATCTACACAGACCAACGCTGGTTGGTGGAGGGACTGTTTTTTCTGGCCTCTACCTGTCGACACAGCTGAGACCCCCTACATTGGGACATCCCTGGAAGCTGACAGGGACACGGTGGGCTTGGGCACTAAGGGAGCCCCCGAGTCAGTTCAGCTCCCCCAAAAAGAGGGCCCTGGCATGGGTCTAAGACGACCTGGGAGCTGGCGATGCCCAGAAGCAGGTGGAAGCAGACTTCTGGGACAGAGCTCAGGATGGGCTCAGCAGGTCAGGGCCCTTCCTGCTGATGTGCTGCTCCGGCCACAGCTCGTGCAGCGGTGAGGCTGTCCCTACGGGCCGTGAACCATGGGCTGATGGGAGTCTCGGGAGAGAGCACCCGTGCAGATGCAAGGGGCTCGAGACTCGTAGCTCTCAGCTGAGTGAGGACCAGTGACCCAGAGCCCCTTGGCTGCTCGCATGGATGTGTGCTGTTCCCCACCCACCCTCTGGGACAGGCCTCTCTGGGTCCCTGAGATAGTGCAGCACCTGCATTTGTAGCGGGGGTGGCTCAACAGTGCCCCCAAGTCTCCCTCCATCTCGAAGAGGAAGCAGAGAGCAGGGAAGTGCAGCGGGTGTGTGTCCGTCACCACCAGGCAGTCTGGCCGTGTCCCCAGCCTTGGAGGAGTCAGCGCCAGGCTGACGTCTCATGACCCCCAATCCCAGAGGCCCCATGGATGGAAATGATGTGAAATATGAGGTTTAATAACCAGAGTCCGCCAGCGTCCCTTCCAAGGGAGTGTGCGGCCCTCCTCTCCTTCCGCTAGCTATTTTCGGCTGTGCTAAGAATAGCACGCTTTAAATACCCGTCTCCCTCCTTAAATCTGCTCTCAGGACTGCCCCCACAGCACCTTTCTAGAACTCCCGGTGGGGAGCGGCCACTCAGTAGACCCAATTCACACATCTCCCAAAGGACCTTGCTGAGACTTCTGTCAGCACCAGGTTACCTGTGTCCTGCGTCCCCCGACGTGCGCCGCCGAACCGAGCCCGTACCTGCCCTGGGAGACCTTGCTCAGACTCGGACCCCATCATGCGCTTGCCCAAAGACCTTCATGCCCCTCACCACCCAGCGAATCCAGTCCAAACCCCCGAGCGAGCCTGGTGTTCACGGCTGGGCACGTTACACAGCGCCGTCAGCCTTCACATTCACATTTCCTGAGACGCTACTGTGTGCTGGGTTCTGCTCTAGGGGCTGACAAGGCCCTGACCCCTGTCCCCATGTTGCTTGGTCACAGAGAAACCCCTCATTTGGTTGCTGCTCAGCCTGGGAGACTCTGTTCTCCCCACAACAGGGCCCTTGGGAGGGGGCCGGGCCCCCCACTCACCAGGCTCCAGTCCCCTCTATGACAGCATCGCTGTGCCAGGTGCTGCTAGAGGCCCCCCTAGCCCCGTGTCGCGCCCTCACACATGCTCTTTTAAACCCTCGGTGCACGCAAAGGCCCTGGGGCGTGAGAGGAAGGCCCGCCCCGCTCCCTCCCGCGGGGCTGGCAGGCACTCACTTGTTGAAGAGATTGAGGCCGATGCGATAGTGCCTCTTGCGGATGACGTCGTTGCTGAAGGCGGGTGAGTCCCAGCTGTTGCGGGTCTCCTTGTGGTAGGTCTGCTTGCTGAGCGTCTGCTCCCGCAGGCTGTCACGGGACGACGACTCGGAGCTGCAGTTGATGGTGTCGTTGGAATTGGATGTGCTATTGATGCTGTCGTTGTCGCCATCCGAGTAGTCGGACTCCGACTTGCTCTGCCTGTTGGCCGAGCCGTTGATGGCCAGGTGGCTGTCCAGGGGCCGGGGGGGCCGGGGCCGCAACTCTGGCTCCTCCCGGGGTAGGCCCTTGGGGGGACCGCCCAGGGGGCCGTGCTTGGGGCTGCCCTGCGGCCCGCCCAGGCTGCGTTCGTAGGCGCTCTGCCTCTTGAGCGAGCTGCGGTCCGAGCGGTCGCTGAGCTCCACGGAGCTGTCGCTGGGCGGCTCGATAGTGAGCAGCGGGAGGTGCTCCACCCGCAGCCGCTGCTCCTGCCGCTCGAGCGACGGTGTGCTCCGGCAGCTTGTGTCCGTGTCCCCCTTGTCGTCCTTGTGAGCCAGCGCCCAGTAGTCCTGCGCGGCACCCCCGGCCCGCAGCCGCAGGTCCGACTCCGTGCTGGGCGGCCGGTGCCCCGCCTGCGAGAGGGGCAGGGGCGGTGACAGCTCCTCCTCGTCGATGTACAGGGTGACGTCGCTGTACGAGGCCGTCATCTCGTCCAGTTTGTGGTGGTCCACGCCGTGCAGGGCCGGCTTGGGCTCGGCGTCCCGGGCCCGCCCGGCGTCGGGGGCCGGCGCCTCCTCGGCGTGCAGGCTGCGGCAGTTGAGGGCGTCGTCGATGGACTCAGCCAGTGACTTCACCTGCCGCGAGAAGGCGTCCTCCAGCTCCGTGATGGCGTCCGTGAAGTCGCTGGACGGGGCGGGAGACTTGAGGGTGGGTGGCTCGCCAAGGTCGCTGCACTCGGAAGGCACGAGGGCCCCCAGCTGAGAGCCATCATCAGTCACCGAGACCTGCTTCCCCTCGAAGTAGGAGCTGTGCACCTTCTCCGGGCCCTCGAAGGAGAACTGCATCCTCATGTTGGACAGCACGATGCGGCGCGACATGCGGTTCTCTGACATGGAGCTGCGCAGGCGCTCGAAGTTCTTGTTCATCTGGTACTGGCGGAAGGCCGTCTGGATGGTGCGGGCCGCATGGCGGGTCACGAGGCGGCCCCCATACTTGCGTTCTAGCATCTCCACCTGGTCGGGGGGTGCGGAAGGACAGGACATCAGTGAGCACAAGCCCGTGTGCTGGCACGGCTCCATGCCCACCCACGGTCGTGCCCGCTGCCCGGCTCCGCAGCAGCACCATCCGGAACGGCCTCGGCACATCCCAAAGTGGGTTATGGCAACTGCGGAGGCATGCTTGTGAGGTTGTGCAAAACAGGGGTTCCCCGGGTCCAATAAGATCTCGGAGAAGCCCCACATTGAAGTGAAACCAAGGATGCTCCCCGCAGGACTTCCCAGAACCTTTAAAAGGTGGCACGCTCCCAAATTTCTTTGGCCACAGAAGCCTTTGGCACCAGTGCATCTTGTGGCCTGTGGTTTAACAAAACTGGGGAGATGCTGGAAGAGGTGCAGGCAGCCCCTCCAGAGAGGAGGAACCCGAGGCACGAGCAGGTTAAGAGACCTGCCAAAGATTTCAGTGAGATCCTGGACGCTGAGCATTGGCTGCAGGCTTCTGGACTCCGTTCCTCTTTACAACAGCAACCATGTGCTCTTACCAGCTGGGGGGCGTGGTGTCACTGAGTTTCAGGCAGGCCTGAGAGAATCACCGTAGCGGGGAGCAGGCTTCCAGGCCACATGCCTGGGCTCTAATCCTGGCCCTGCCCCTCGTTAGCTGTGCTACTCCGAGCGAGCCTTGGGGCCGTGCACTTCCTGCTTCCTCATCTGTAAAGTGGGGACGGTACTCAGCCCTACCTTGTAGGCCTGCTGAGCACCTGACGAGACAGACACAAGTGCCCAGCACATGCCAAGCTCAGCACAGCCCCAAGCTGGGGCTGGAAGACCTTCAGCTGCATTCCTGGACCGTGTTTACAGTTTATGGGGTCCCCAACTCCCCTCACTGGACAGACGGGGAAACTGAGGCCCAAAGGAGAGACCCAGCTCACAGCCAGAGGCCTCCAGACTCCAGAGCGAGCACTCATTCTGGCACCCCAGGCCCCGATGGTCCCTCTCCATGATGAGGTACAGGGATGGGGCAGGGCTGCAGGCAGGTGGCACTGCCTGGGTCTCCCCTGTGTGACACACCAGCCTCCTGAAGCCATGAGGCTCATGCCTTGGTGATCAAGGACAACCCCACGGGCTGCTCCCCGTGCCTCGCTCCTGAGTGAAAACATGCCCATAAAGTAGGAGCCTGCCTTGTAGGAATCAAAGAAAATTCAAGATAAGGAACTGGCTTCTCTGCCGAGCCAGGGCTCTTGGGGTGCTGGGCAGAGGGGGCACCTGGTGTGGGGCCAGGAGAGGCCTAAGGCCCTCAGGAGGAAGGCACACTTGTGCCAGGGAGGCAAAGCACCACACCCTGCTTGTCTAGATCCCACCTGCCTATGCCGTGCCGGGCATCACACCAAAGCAGGTGGCACAGAGAGATAAGGTCCCATACCTAACTGAAACAAAGCCAAACAGATGCTGAGCAAATCCACGCTATGGCCCGAGTCGGGGGAGAAGGTTGCTCAGAGCCGCTGTGGGGTGGGCCAGGAACAGAGGGCTGAGAGCCTCCCACACCCCAGTGCAGGTCCTGGTCCCCTTGCTTCCCAGCTCTGGGAGGCCACCCACGTCAGGGATGCCAGCTCCCCCTGGACACTGAACGCGCCAGCTCTCTGGGCCCTACAGGAGAGGGAACAGCAGGCCGGGCAGAGTGGCTCCCTTCATAGGAGGAGCGGGTAATGTGTGTGTGTGTGGGGGGGGTGGATCAAAACGACTTTTCTGGGCCCAGAGTCAGCCAGGGTGGGTCTGTTTTTTCTCTTGCCCTGAAGTTACTGAACACCATCCAAAGAGATGACCTCACTTCCACATCTGTAAGCAGACTTTGTTTTTTGGGGGTTTTGAGTGGAGCTCTGAAAGCCGACGGGGCCGATAAAGGGCCCAAGGCTGAGCTCTGGGAAGCCTTCTCTTCTCTGCCCTTCAAGGCTGGTAGCCTGGCCCCCCTCATGTCACCTTTGGGAGCGGAGTCATGACACCAGGGCCACCAGCTTAAGCCCAGGGCTCACTCAGGGCTCTTTCTCTCCTGCTGACTTTGGACCTAGAAAACTAAGCAGCGACCCTGTTTGTCTGAGACTGGCTCCCCAGATCTGGGGGAAGGGTGATGGGGGGAGAAGGGGGACTTTGGAAAGGCAGAAATTGGCTCTGTGTTGTCATCAAAGCCCCTCTCAGTCCCTCCTTCCTGGTCTTCCCTGGAGGACACACACTGACCCAGGCCTGCTCTTCTGCATCCCCCAGACTCACGATGGTTGTTCTTTGTTCTAGGCCACAACGGACCCGAGGCCCAGTCAGAAAGTTTATCGGGGTGCAGGGGAGGGAATCCAATCTGTATGTGCTCACCTGCTGTACATCGCCCTCACCCGATACTCACGTGACATCCAGTCTGCAGAGGGGCTCTGGGATCCCCCTTCTCGGAGGACAGAGGCTCTGGGAAGTGACGTGATGCGGAGTGACCCCTAGCCCTCACTCTCCCTCTAAGAGGACCCTTCTCAACAGCAGGGGAGGGATAGGGAACAGAGAGGAACGCCCTTCCACAAAGCAGAACTACCACCTCTTGATGACTCAGGACTCCTGCTCTCATTGATAGGAAACCACCAGAAGGTGAGGAGGCCCTGAAGCCAGAGGGCTCCCTTCACTAAACGGGACTTTGCGTGACCCGACTTTAACTCCTTGTGGGATTGTGCAGCCTATCTTTACCTGGCAGTTCCCACGTAATCTGTCCTACTCCCACTCTTGTTTGATTGCCAGGAAGCTCAACAGCTCCGTGGCCCTCTTACCTTTTCACCACCTCTTCCCTGCTGCCCTTGTTCTGCCTCAGGGCCTTTGCACCCGGGGTTACTGCTTCCTCAAACACTCAGTTCAGATGCCACCTTGAGGAGGCCTTCCCCACCGCCCTTATCCGATGCTGTCACCTCCCACAGTCGCTCCACTTCTTCCCCCTCTTTCATAATCTCTGGAGTTTGTATCACACTCTGGAATTTATTGCTAACTTGCCTGTGGGTCCATCTTCTGGACCAAAGTGTCGGCTCAAGAGCTAGGGCCTCGCCTTGTCCACTGTTGACTCCCCGGCACCCAGCACAATGTCTGGCACACGGGGGGCATTTGCTTCATGTGGGTGGGATCAAAAGGAACAGGTGCAGCCACAGTAAGGCCGTATGAAGCAGGTGATTATCTCCATAGGCCTCTGTGAGGTCTTCACCTTCCTCACGTCTTTTTCAACAGTTCTGCTGGAGGTCTTTTACTATCGACTGCTTCTGATCCACTTTGGATCTGGGTGTAAGTGATAAATGGAACAGAGGTGGTCTTCCCCTGCTGTGGGCCTGGCCACAGAGCCAAGTGCCACGGGGGTTGGGGGGGGCGGTATCTGCTCCCACAGCCCGACAAGGGGCCATCTGCAGAAGGATGAGAAGAATCAGGGCTGAGGCAGGTAGCACTGAGAACAGGGAAGGGAGGGGGCTGGCAGGGGACTCTGTCGGGGTTTGGGGGAAAGGAAGACCCACCCTCCAGGGCAGTACCCGCACCGCTCCTGGAAGTCAGGTGCCACACCAGGCCCAGACCTCTGCTCTGTAAAAGACCAGTAGGAAGACCGGGGAGTGGAGGGTGGCAAGGCGAGGGGTTGATGCGACCAGCTAGGACTTACGAGGAGCCGGCCCAGGAGCTGACGGAAGCTGGACAGAGAAGCCTCGCCCTGCATATTTGCACGGCTGCTTGCCACAGCCTGAGGTTCTCTTAAAGCCTGAAACTTGCCTTCGGTTTCACCCAAGAATTCTTATTCAAGGAGCTCCTAGGTGCCTACACTCCTGAGGTCCTGGAAATGGGAGCTCTCTGCCCCCCGCCCAGTGATGGCTCATTCCTTCTGCCCACCCACCCCCCGCCCGGACAGGCCTCTCCCTCAACCCCGAGAGGCTATTTTAGTCCTTCCCGGAGCCCAGCCAAGCGGGCAGGCCATGCGCCCTCCTTGCCCTGCACACAGGTGCCAACCCCACGGTGGGTCTGGGCCAAGGCCCCTGCGGGAGGAAGCGAGCCTTCAGTGAGGCCGTTTCCCACGAGAACACAGAATTGTAAACCAAAGGGATATAATAAGCAACCTCGCCCACTGGCTGTGGATGGGCTTGGTGTTCTTTTCGGAGCATGTGCTATTTATGTTGTAAGCTGACCTCCTGCCCTTCTCCTCGGGGACTCCTCCTGAGGACTACCTAAGGTTCAGGCCTCTCCTGGGACCTCAGATGCTCAGCGTCTGGCCACCTAACCTGCGTGCACAGCCATGAGGATGAAGAGTGGGGTGGAGGCCAAGTCCTGACACTCCAATCCCTTCACTACGAGAGCCTCCGCAGGTCAGGCGGGGCAAGACGGGGGGCCTGGGCCGAGGTGAAGGCCATGTTCACAGCACAGGGGCACCTAACCGGACTTCAGTCTGCGGGAGAGCGTGGGACTCCAGCCTTCGAGAGCTGAGCCTCCTGCTGCCTCAGGCCGCCCCAGTAAGGGCCGGGCATCTGCCCGGCTGCCTGTCCCCGTGCGGTGGGCCCCGCCTACCTGCTTGTCCTGCAGGTCGGAGGAGAGCTCATAGCTCTCAGAGAGAGACCGCGAGCGCTTGATGGCCTCCTCCTCGGCCTGCTTGCGAAGGATGGAGGTGGAGTGCTGCAATTTGGGCCTCCGTGTGCGCTGCTGCTGTCCTGGCGGCCCCGAGTACAGCCCATAGGCTCCCACCGATGTGTGCTCGTAGCGGTCGGGGCTCAGGCTGGAAGCGGGCGCTAGGGGGCCCTGGTGGTAGGCCGACGGGCTGTCCAGCGACGTGCCAGTCTCGCTGCTGGGGGCCTCGCCCTCCACGCTGCAGGGGACAGAGAGACGAGAGAGGCCTGCTGTGAGTAGGAGACCAGACCCCAGGGCCCAACAGGGAGCCAGGAGGCCGGAGGGGGCCACGGGCAAGAGGCAGCCCCACAGTGTCCCCCGTGCTGCCAGCTGGCATCTGACACACTTTACTGATTGATTTTGCTTACTGTCCATCTGCTACATGAGAACGTCAGCTTTGCGAGGACGGAGGTTTGACCCACGATGCACACTGATGAGCCCCAGTGCCTACATCAGGGCCTGGCCCATAGGAGTACGTGGCCAGTGAAAATCTGCTAACCAACGAAATGGATGTGGTCACCTTCTCTCCCTCACTCCCACCACCTGCGTTTAAGTAAACCACCAATTTTTGTACTTTTCGTTCTTATTTTAGAAAGACATTCACTAAAGTAACTCTTTCATATATACCTACTTAGGGGTCAGGCACTGGCGGTTTGTTATGGGCTGAACCGTGTGCCCCCAGAATTTATATCTTGAAGTCTTAACCCCCAGTACTTCAGAATGTGTCAGAGATAGGGTCTTCAAAGAGTTAGGTTAATGAGGTCCGTCAGGGTCCTAATCCAACGTGACTGGTGTCCTTCTAAGAAGAGGAAGGTGATAAGGACCCAGACACGCACAGAGGGACAACAACATGAGGACTCAGTGAGAAGGCGGCCATCTGGGGCGCCTGGGTGGCACAGCGGTTAAGCGTCTGCCTTCGGCTCAGGGCGTGATCCCGGAGTTATGGGATCGAGCCCCACATCAGGCTCCTCTGCTATGAGCCTGCTTCTTCCTCTCCCACTCCCCCTGCTTGTGTTCCCTCTCTCGCTGGCTGTCTCTATGTCTGTCGAATAAATAAATAAAATCTTTAAAAAAAAAAAAAAAAAAGAAGGCGTCCACCTGCAGGCCAAGGAGAGAGGTCTCAATGACACCAGCCCTGCTGACCCCTTGATACTGGACTTCGAGCCTCCAGAACAGGGAGAAAATAAATGTCTGTTGTTTAAGCCGCCCGGTCTGTGGTCCTTGTTACTGCAGGCTTGGGAATGAATACAGTGTTGTACATACATTTTTTTCTAAATCTCAAAACCAGTCTGCAAAGAATCACTAACTTCCCCTTTCCAGGTGGGGAAACCGAGGCCCACGGAAGTACAGGAACCTGCCTGTGGTCGCACAGGTAGTGAGTGGGTCAGTTGAGATCAAAGCCCAAGTTGGTGGGACTCCAAGACCTGGGGGGGGGGGGCGGTGTGCACCCCTCCACCTCACTGAACCTCATCCCCAGGACGCAGACACATCCCTCTCAACATTCCAGGTGCCAGACTGGGGGGACTGAGAGGGACTGGCTGGCTTATGCATCCCAAACTCAGGAACTCAGAAAACGGACATTGGTTCCTGCTGTAGACTAAGAGGCAAGTTTGTTTCTAACACGGCTTCTAGTAGCCTCTCCGGTCAAGCCTTGCCATTTCCCTGTCCCTGCAGGATATCACTCAACCTTTAAAGACCCTCTGATCCCTGGGGCCAGGGCGGGGGACTCTCTGGAAGGGGCCCAGCAGAGAGAAGGGAACGCAGCACCCCTTCCCAGGCTGCAGTCCTTCCTCAATGGTCCTGTCTTCAGACCAATGGAAACACCCTGCATGCGACAGCCTTGGGAACAACTGGTCTACCCCCTGCCCCGCTCTGCTTCCAGTCACATCACAAGGTCTGGCAGGGCCTCCCTGTGAGTGTAGAATGTGACTGTTCATGGGCTCCTGGGGGAGACAGTCTCAGAGTGGGGGCAGAGGGAAGCAGCCTGCCCTGTGGTTCCAATTCTGCCCCGAGCCAGGGATGGGCTGCAAATCCCTGCACTTGCCTTCCAACACGTAGTTCAAGAATAGTATGGGACTTCTGCTCCACCAACTGGCTCTGGCCTCTGAGGACATGCAATGGGTGTCCTGCGACCAAGGACAACCCATCCTGCTCCCCAGAAGCTAAAGTGTGACAAAGGTCTCTCCTTGGGGAAGAGCTCTGCATGCTCTGCCTTGATATGGCTGCGACTCAGGGTGGGTCACCCCTCATTTCAAGGCCTGTCTCCCTGTCCATTATTCATGTGGGATGGACTCAATGCTTTTAAGGTGTCAGAGGAACAGCCACCCTTCACGACTCTCCCGACATCAGTTACCCAAGAGCGGTTTCCTTTGGGCCCCGTATATATGTGTCAGGTAGGGGAGAAGGATGGGGACCAGCAGAGCTAAAAACTCTCCCATTCTTTTGATAAAGCTTTGAACAGTACTTCACAATAAATACTTGGTGGCTTGATCAGTAGTTGTATGGAAGAGAGAGGGAATCCCTCTATCAGACCTGCAGGTGTTCGATAAGCAAGCCCACCCACGGACAGGCAACCCAAGGCCCCCGCCTTCGCTCTGGCCCCAAGCGCCTCCCTGCCTCAACTATTCTGTGCAGCCTGGGAGCATCTCATAAGGAACTAGTTCCACACACACATCCCCCATACTGGAAACGCGTCAGTCAGGGGCCGAGTCTGTTTTTCCAAGCAACAGGCTGACAGGAAACAAAATCTCATCCTTGAAGACAAGCAGCCGGGGCTCTGCTCAGAAGGTTTTAAAATAGTCTCACAACCCTGAGTTTACAGAAACACAGGGAGACCAAAGGGCAGTCTCTGTGCAGGTCCCCACAGCAGGAAGCTCTTCTGTCGCGCCTCATGGCAGCTCTGTCAGGGGGCGGTGGGCCGGGACCCTCACCGTGCTGCCCCGACGTGCCCGGGATAAAGGAGCAGTGTCCACCTCTCATGGCTGTGGGGGATTCAACCCTCTACCTAGGACTTGCTCATTGGGCCTCAAAGTAACAGTGAACAGGCAAAGGAGCATTCTTCCTGACAGCAGTGGGGGTGGGGTAGGGGTCAGTTTGTGAATTTGAGAGGTTGTCATCATTCCCTGGTGGCTGTGGTTTGGAGCAGAAGGGGCTGAGGAAAGAGCGGCAGGTGACAAGCTACTGAACTCAAGGGCTCCATGTTGCTTGGCAGTGGGGAAGGGCCTGGCTGCCTCAATGGCTGGGGTCACGAGCAGGATGTCAACGTGGGTTGTGACATGACAGGGACGTAGGTGGCTGGTGGGAGACAAGCACTCTCTGGGGCTGTGTCAGTCCAGGATTCTGGCTCTGGGCATTACCTGGCTCCCAACTGTCTTAAACCAGCAGATTCTAGAACATGCTAGGGAGAGAGGGCCAAGCCTCCCCTCACAGCCAAGGGAAGGGGTCTGATGGTCACCTGCAGCCTTTCTCTTCGCCATAACGGCACCTCCAGTCTCCTCTCCTCTATCAGCCCTACCTTCCAAACACACCCGGGCTCTGCCCACTTCCCAGCAGATGGTCCAGGCCACCATCACTGCTCCCTGGATTATCACGACAGCCTCCTCGATGGTCCCCCTGCCTCTCTTCCCCACGGCTGCTACAGTGACTCTGACAAAACATAAGATCGAGTGCCTCCCCTGGTCCCATCATACTTAGAAGACGCTGTCCTTGCAACAACGTCCTTGAATGCTTGACCTTGGCTGCTCTCATCTTGGCTCCTTCCCCCCCTTGCTCATTCTGACTTCCTGACTCACTGGCTTCCTTCCTCTCTGCTCAAAGGGGTCAGGCATGCTCCTGCCTCTGGGCCTTTGCACCGGCTGTTCTCTCTGTCTGGAACACTCTTCCCCAGATCTCTGCCATCACCAGATTCAAAATCACAGCTCCCTCCCCTTCAAGAGTCCTGGTCTCTTTCTTTGTTTTTTTTTTTTTTTTAAATCTTCAATGATGATTATCACTTCAAAACACATAATATATTTACCATGTTTTTTGGTTTGTTGTCTATCTCCCATGTCACAATATACGTTCTACCAGGGTGGAGGTAATTTGTCTGTTTTGCTTACTGGTGTTTTTCCCAAGTGCCAACATATGTGCCTGGCTAACAGTGCTCAGTGAATACCCACCAAAAGAGTGAAGGCATTTCCCCCTGTGTGCTGTTGGCTGCGTCCTGGAGCGGCTTCTTACAGCATCCCTGCCAGACCTCCTATGCGTTTCTCCATCGTCACACAGTGACCCAAGCCAGGATCCCGGGTGTCATCTCTTCAGTCCCTCCCCCACCGCCAGCTCCGGCCCCTGCCCCACTCACTCGATCACCAAGTCCTGTTAAATCTACGTGAACGGTATCCCCTTGACTGGTGCAGTGTGGCAGGCCTCCCGCCAAAATCACAACCAACCTCAGACCACCCTCATCAGAATCGACACGGCCAGACCATCCTCCTGCAGCCAGATGACGCCACAATGGACACTGCGCTCCAGTACAGGACGGAAAAAAGTGAGAACTGCGTGACTCTGCGTGAACGCTTGTATGTGGCTTAAGAACCCACCTTAAGCCAGAAAATAATCAGGCGCTACACACTAGCAGACATAAAAAGAGTCTTTTCTTCATCTGAGCCAGCTAGCTGGTTCACGTTGACAAGTATGGTCAGCAACAGGCATTTCAGAAGTCTAAGTTGGTATAACTTTTTCAGAGTACTAGCTAAAAACAATTATTAAATCCACTCGATATGGCAGAGGCTCTGGCAGAACCCGTAAAGAAGCTTTACTCACAGCAACACCCTGAGGTCCCCTGTTCTGCTTAGTACTCAGCTCTGCCCCCAGTTCCCTCCTGGGGGAGTGTGAACAGAACAGTCATCTTCTCCCTCCCCACAGCAGATCAGACACCCCATAGATCTTTGCTTTTATGATGTCCACACCTGACACAGCAGGGAGTTGGGGGTCAGGGAACCACCGGAACCGGCCCAGCCCATTCCCCCCCCCCCCCCCCCCGCCCGCTACCAGCAGCCCACCCTGCACACTGCTTCTTCACCACGGTGATTTCCCGACTGGAGCTCAATGTCTCATCACCAAGGTCAGCTCCCTTGGGGAAGCTTCTTCCACAACCTGGGTCCATCAGCCAGGCCTGAACACTGTAGTGGGTCCGAAACTACACAACGGCATTCATGGGCTCTCTCAGACGCCTGGGCCATATGCAAATCAGGGAGTGGGGCGGGCACCTGTTCCCAGGGCCCGACAGTCTCTGACAGTTTAGTGTTTCTGGAACATTCTATGACAGTTAGAAGGCTGCTGCCCAGCACTCCCAGAAGATGCTCCTGGTCTAGTAATCCCTCTTCTAGATAGTCACGCTAAGGAAACGAGTGAATCTGCGAAGAGGTAAATACAAGGAATTTCACTGCACTGTTGGTTCTAATTATAAACATTTGGAAATAATAGAAATGCCCGTCAACAAGGGATTGATTTAAATTACTTATATATCCATATAATGGAAACAATGTCAAGCCCCGGGGGGAGATCGGTTTGATGGCTGTTCTTAGGAAAAAGACAAGATTTTTTTGGCTGACCAGAAGTTTAACGTGAGCCGATGCTGTGACACAGCTGGGAAGCCAGTCACTAACATGAGTTTACAAAGCCAGAAGCAAAAACAGCCCTGTGGCCCGCTACAGGTGTCAGGTCACGGCAGAGGACCGTGTCTGGGTGCTGCACGGACCGACCATCTAGAGCCCTAGAGGGCAGATCACAAACCTGGGGCACTTGCTCGCCCCACTTTCGTCTGGCAGACATTGCTAATTGATCACAGACTCCGTCCTGCACATCGTCCAACCCAGCGCTCCACGTGACTGACCCCAGCTGGCGCGTGGCATGAACTCTACTTGCCAACCCCAAATTACAGTATGCCAGGAATAAACGTCTGGAAACCACCTCTCACCAAAAGCTTGGACTGCCTGGCAGGGGAAAAGCAGCCAGAGGGGAGAGATGATGTCTATCATCAAGCCTCTGACAGGCTGACAAGAGGAGGAGGGAGATTTCTGTGGACAGAACCATGACCAAGGTCACCCAACCTGACAAAGAATGCTCTCACGTGGTTAGGGCTGCTTGGGAGGTGGTGAGCTCCCTGTCGCTGGAGGTGTGCAAGCTGTAGCAGGTCAGACACCTGCCAGAAATAGAGCAAAAGTAGTCCTGTACTGGCTAGAAGCCGCTACGGACCATCTGAACGTGTCCTCCCACCCTGTGGCTCCCCACTGCCCTTCACTGGAGCAGTCTGTCTCTAAGAGGCCACACTCTGGTCCCAGCTCAAATCCTACTTCCTGCACAGGGCCACCTCCCCGCCCAGTGAGGCCCCCTTTCCCATACTCTGTCATAGTGTAGATTACCTGGAGAAAGAGGCAGTGTGGGGGTCTATCCCCCTCCCCCCCACCAAGAGTCCTGCTCCATGAGGGCTTGGTCCCTTAAAGCCCTGGCCTCCCGCAAAGACAGGACCCGAGACTGGCTCCTTCCTGAGAGAAAGGGCCACACGTGCACAGTGGGGCTCTAGAGGTGGGCCCGGCCCAGCACAGCTGTCCCGGTGACAACTGGAACTACGCACGGATGTGTCCCCAACCCTCCCCTGCTGGCCTGGGGACTCGGAGCCCTGAGTCTCTGGAAAGTGACCCCAACCTCTTCCTCCTCTTCTCCAGTTTTCCCAACATGCTCTCCTCTGCTGGAGGCTGGTGTGATTCTTATGTGGGGAAAGGCTGGATCTCTACAGAACAGCGTCCAGAGTTTCCGACTGCCCTAGGACAATGCATAAGAACTAAGAACACATTTAGAAAAGTTCCCCTCTTCCCAGGCAGCATCCCTGAGCATTCCACCAAGTGAAGGGGCTGGACAGGCTCCCTGCTGCAGCCTTGGAATCAGATGTCTGGGTTCTGCTGCTTACCAACTGTGTACCGTGGGCAGGACTACTTCTATGCCTCAGTTTCCTTTCCTGTAAAATGGGGGCAGAGTCCCGACTTCACACGACTGCTATGAGGCTTAACAGTGAACACAGATGAAGTCCTTAAAAGACTGCCTGACTTATAAAAGACACTTTGTAATCGCCGTCTCTGATTATTCTTTGACTGACAGGGCCCAACCTACACGTCCCGGCAGCTAGAGGTGGGGGGCAGACAGGCCCAGTGTGCGAGCCAGTGTCACCCGCCTCTGCCTGCAGCGAGCGGGGCCTGTCTCGGCGCAGACAGCCGCCTCTGGCCATGGGCTGGTGACGAGGCCCCAGGAAGGGCGGGAGAGTCCCAGGAAGGGACCCGGGCCCCATGGCCCAGACGCCACGTCCTGACTCTAGCTGGGGAGTGAGTCAGGGCTGGGGGGCCCTTGGCCACTCGGGCCACGGATGTCTCTAATTATGGCCTGTGAAGTCATGAATGACTTTTCTCAAGAAAAATGTTAGAGGAGACTCTGGGCAGAGAGGCAAGGGGGCACGGCGGAAGCAGGGACCCTCTTGTTCAGGGGCTGGTATAACAGCTAATGTCTCTATAGTGAGCGGTCTTCTAAGCGTTCTGTAACTCACTTCGTTCTCTAAACCACCCCGCAGGCACGGCGAGGAGGTGAAGCTCAAACCCAAGGTCATACGGCTAGAACCCAGGCAGCGTGGTTTGAGTCTGCACATACTCACTGTGCTTGTGGGACTTCTCAGTCACTCACACACGTGCACGCACACACACCAGGTGGGTCAGCAGCAGTGACTCCCCTCTGTAAACCTGGGCACAGGTGCTGTGCTGAGTGTTCAGACAGAGCCTGTAACCCAACTACCATCCCTGGGAGCGAGGAGGGGGCTGTGCCTTCTGGGCTTGGGGCTCAGTGGAGTTGAGTCACTGGGCCAAGGTTAGCCATGCAGGAGAGCAGGGCTGGGACTTGACCCCAAGTGGGTGTCTCGGCCACCCCGCTGCCCAGAGGAAAAGTATGCAGTGGACATGCTGGGGGTCTACGGCTGGGGCCCAGAGCCTGGGGTTTCTTGGGGTTGTGCACGGTCATGAGAGAAATAAGCCTGGGCTGTATGTGGTCAGCTACGGTCGGTCGTATCACATGGCGAAGCTGCCCTCTTCAGAGCGGGTTGGGGCCCCCGCTGGAGGAAGCAGGGCTCTGAAAGCCTGTCTGTGGTTAAATGCCCATCCCAGGAGCCTTGGTCCACACCGACTGCTGGCAGTCTGCACGGGCCAGAGCCAAACAGCCTCCTGAAATACGGATGCCCCCATGCCTCCAGGCCTTGTGGCCTCCCCCACGCTCTGCTCTTAGGGTTTCTGATTTCTAGAAAGGGAGTCTAGGCCAGGGAAAGGACAATTCATTCCCAGCCCTCACATGCTCTGTTGTAGGGCTTATACAGCTCTTTGCCGCCCAGGCCATATTAACTGAGGTTTATCACTCAGGCCAGGGAAGGGGACGGTTTTGCTCTGTTCCAGGTCCTCAGGGAGGGATGGGGACAGACTAGGGCAGGGTCTGGGGAGGAGGTGAGGGTGGGAAGGGAAAGGAGGCCACGTCCTCTGAGCAAGAGCAGGGAGGGCTCAGCTGGAGAAAAGCAGCCTTAGGGCCAGCCACAACTCCTAGATCTCTGCAGGGCCATCCTGGGGCAATGGGAGCAGGCAGGTCCGTGGACCAGAGGCGGGGTGAATGCAGCCTGGGAGCTTCAGGGAAGTAGAGGTTTTTAGCAGTTCAGCTATTGGGGAAGGGGCTGCCTCAGGGGGTAGAGTAGGTATTCCAGCAGGGTCTAGAAAACCAGTCTTCAGGGACTGCCGTGGCTCAGGGTGGGTCACCACACAAATACATTCATGCACTGTGCCACAGGGGAGCCCTTGCACAAGCCATGTCCACATACTTAATCCCTGCCCACATATTTAATCCCTGCAATGACTGCATCGAGGAGACCCAGTGAGGATTCATGGCTTGCCCAAGATTGCAGAGCTCGGAGCAGAGCCAGGACTCAGAGGTGCGACATTCTCCTAGTCCTTCCCACTCTGTGAAAAGTCCCCGGGCCAGGAGGCAGCCCCCGAAGGCAGGCCTGGCCACAAGGAGCAGGGTACAAGGACACAGACGGGTGCGTTTCAAGGGAAGAGTGAGTGTGCCAAGGGACACACAGCTGGTATGCCCAGCAAGAAGGGGACAGAGAAGACTTCCCCAGGGAAGTGACGGAGGCTATCCACACCCTCTTCTCTTGTCGGGGTGGGGAGAGGAGGTGGTGGAAATGCAGCAGTCCCACAGAAGCCTACAGCCTTACAGCCTGGACCACAGCTTAGAAGGGGTTCTGGGGAGGACGGATGCCTGGCTGGTGACCGAGTTGACTTAAGAACACCCAGGAACTCCCCCAAGCTCTGTCCCTCACGGGAGGGGTTGCTGGGCGTCTCCCCTGGGGGGCAGGGTCAGGACGAATGGGACCCAGAAGGAAGTGTCCTCAGGAGAGAGTGGTGAGCAGGAAGGGATGTGCTCCTAGCCTGTAGGGCCAGTGGCAGTTCTAGGAGAGGCCACGAGAACGAGTCCACAGGAGACACTCACAAGGAGACAACTCAGAGGTTGATCCCTGTGCTCAGAGCCTCCAGACAGTGTCCAGGCCGGGGATGGAGGGGCCGCAGGTGTGAGTCCGCATGAGCCACACATGCCCAACGAGCTCCCAACAGAGCTCCACATCTAAAGCGAGGGGGGTGACGAGCTTTCTGGATCATCCAAGAGGTACCAGGGCAGGGGGTGGGAGGGGAGTCGGGTGGGTTCCTGCTTTCACTAGTTACCAAATTTGCTTTAATGAGGATATGCAGTAATCACAAAAGCACCCTAAAAACCCCAACGTCTAACTGCCCAGCACCACCCCTTGGATGACGAGGAACCCTCTCAGAGTGCCTGTGCTCCCCCAACCCCAGCCAGCTCCTCTGGCAGCCTCCCCGACCGCGGCTGAGAGCAACTATCCTTCCAGTGGCTCGGGCCAACAGTCTGAGAGCAACTCCTGGCAAGCCTCTTTTCTTGATACCCCACTTCCCATCTGTCAGCAAATCTGCCGGCTCCACCATCACAGCTCACGGCAGAGGCAACATCTGACCCGTTGGCCTGCCCCCTGCCACCAGCCCGCTTTGCACCGCCTGCACCTCTTCCCTGTGTTGCTGCCACAGCCTCTCTACTACACCCTTCCACCCTTCTCCAGACAGCAGCTGGGATCCTATTAAAACACAACTCTGACCACATCCCTCCTCTGCTCCCATCTCATTGGGATCTAGAGCTCAAATCCTCAGAGTGACCCAGAAGACCATGAGACCCGAATGTTCTTCCTGCTACCCCCTCCCTCCATGCCTCTTGGCCACTCCACCCCAGCTCCACTGTCACTCTATACTCCTGGCACACTCCTACCTCAGGACATTTGCACGTGCCTTTCCCTCTGCCTGATGTCTCTTCTCTCAGGTGCCTACCTGGTTCACTCCCTCACCTCCTTCGGCTCACCTCATTTAAAAGCCATCCTCCTCCCCTGGCTCTCCCTTATCGTTCCCCAAATCATTTCTCTCCAGAGCACTTAACGGTGCCACCATACCACTATACGTGGGGCTGTGACTGTCTGGATGTCAGGTCCTGAGCACTGGGGCTTCCCCACTAGGATGGGGAACTAGATTCTGTTAGAACTCTGGTGCTTCATTCAGTGAACATGTACCGAATGCCAAGTAGGTGACAGACCCCTGCCAGGCACTGTGAGTGTGGCAGTGGACAGACAGGCACAGCCCTGTCCTCGTGGGCACACTGGGGGATGCAACTAATAACGACTGGCGTGTTAGGAACGGTAACAGAGGACGCGTCTGGCGCTGCAGGATGGCGAGCGGAGCCCGTGCCCTGGTGCCGGAGGTGGGGAGGCTTCCGAGGAGGGCTGCACCACCAGCCAGGACCCGAGGAGGAGCACCGTGTGGCAGTGAGGGGCGAAGGCTGAGCGGGCGGAGGTGGGTGTCCGCAGCGTCCACAGCGGCTGGAGAAGGTCAGTGTGGCATGCTTGGAGGGGCAGGCAGGACCGGCACCTGCAGGCCGGGTGAGCAGGGAAGGATGCAGGGAGGAGGTGGCAGTGCCTGGGGGCCAGCACTGTCACAGCTAGGTGGTGACAGTGAGAAGAGATCTATGTGGGGGATGAGGAAAAGCCAGAGACACCTGTGGGAGGAATGAGAGGAAGGACAAGAGTCCTCAGGGTCCTGATGCCGAGCTGGTGAGGCCAGAATCACCGAGCAGTTGAGGCAGCAGGGAGCAGGGACAGGGCGACACAAGGCTGGCACAGAGCAGGGTCAGAAGTCGGGCTGTGGCGGGGCGAGGAAAGGAGCTGGCACAGAAGAAGCCTTCGAGGGTGGTGACTGAGAAGACAGTGGGGTCAGGGTGGCAGCTGAAGGGGGCTGGGGGCTGCAAGGAAGACTGATTTTAAAGCTGGGACAGACCCGGGCACATCTGAATGGTGACAGAAGAGGGGGGCCCAGGGAGGAGCTACCAGAAGGAGAGGGCACTGGACACGGGCTGGGGTCACTGAAATTTAAGCTGGCAGCCGAGGATGAGGCCAGCTGGGGCCCCTCCTCTGGGGGGGTCTCACTGTTCCCTGAGGGACAAGGACGGGGTCAGTGGGCTGCTGAGGGGGCCTGACCCAGCAGCAAGCCAGGACTTAGGCAGTGACAATTTCAGGAGCCCGAGGTCTCAACCACGAGAAAATGGGAAGTTCCCTCTAGCCCTGTGCCCCGTTGCAGGGAGTGGGCCCACAGCCCCTACCACTGACCCCTGGTCTCCATCCCTACATCTCTTGGCTCCTGTGACCCCTTAGACCTCTCAGGTGGCCCCTGAGCCCAGAACAGCTGTTCCCAGAGCAACCCTACCATGGGTGCCCAGCTGCCTCTCTGCTGACTGCCCTCCGACCTCCAGGCCAAACCCCCTCCTGCTAACTTCTCCCCCTGAGGCCTGCCCTGCCGAGGCCGAGGCAAGGTCTGGCCCAGACACACCTCCTGGTTACGGTATTATCTCTAATTACCTGGCACTGAGACCTCCAGAAGTGGCTTTTATATATGTATAAACATATAGGACTCTGAACAATGAACTTCTCAAAGTGGGAGGCTATTTTTAGAGCTATGCTTACGGTACCAACATCCAGCATTCCCCCAGCTTGCCCGCGGCTCCTGGCGGGGCGGGCAGGCGGCAGGGGGAGAGGCAGGCCGCAGTCAGGAGTGGCGGGGCCTTCTCGGACCGCTTGAGCACAGCAGGAAGGGGACCGTGTTGCACGATGCCCAAGCTGGCAGGGCATGGTGGCGGCGGCCGACTCTTGCTCCCTGCCGTCTGATCCCGAGCACCCTGCACGGCGCTGCAAGGCACTTTCCATCCTGATGACGTGAGTGATGGTGGGGATCTCCAACCCCAGCTTCCCTGAGCCTCAATTTCCCACCTGCCTGGCCTGGGTAGGGGGGAGGCAGGCCGCCGCTTTGAGGCCACATGGTGGAGTCAGGTGAACGGTGCCCTGGCAAGGAGCCCTGCAGACAGCTAATGCCCTGCCTAATTAGAGGGAATTATCCAGGAGGGGCTTCAGCAGCGCTCGTCCTCAGATGGGGCTTGTTCTCATCAGCGCACAGCCAGAGGGAAGAAGGAAAGTCTGCTGTCCTGTGAAGCCAGTGCACGCGGCCAGGCCCTCGCCCTGTCCTGTCAACATGTTTTCCAAGGTATCTTTCCGGCCCCGGGGAGGTGGTGGCTCCAGTCTCCCCAGCCCAGGCCTCACTCCCGAACATAAAGAACATCTGTCTGCCTGCCTGCGGGACACAGGCTGGACTGTCCCACTGCGTGGCTTGGGAGTCACTCCCATTAAAACAGCCCGGAGGACGAGAGTGGGCTTCGCAGATTAGAGGTCAGGGTCCTGGGGACAGGGAGGGCTTGGAGGGCAGCCCCACGAACCTGCGAGCAGATCACCCTTGAATGTCCCTGACTCAGGGGGCTCCCATCAGGAAGAGGGTCTTGGCTGTGCAGAAACACGGTGCCCGGTGCAGGGCTGGGGGAGGCCCCTCGTGGTGCGCGGGGCATCCCCTGGAGCTCAGAATGCGGCAGACGTGGGGGAAAGGGGTCGCCCTGGTAGGAAGGAAGGAAAAGGGGTGTTCTCGGCTACACGTGCCACCTCCACTGCCTCTGTCATGTCGAACTCTTCGTTCTCTTCACCGCACATCTCCAGACCACTTTTCCCCTTCGTTCTGATCTGTAAGTCCGTCTCTCGCCAGGAGAAAGTGGGACTGGGAAGGGCGGAGGTGGGGCTGCCTGTGCTGCTTCTCTTTCTTATCAGGCCTCCCCAGGGCCTCAAACAGGGCTTGGTGCCAGCAGGTGCTCAGTCAATATGTGTTGGGTGAATGAATGAATGAATGAATGAACGAACAAAGGAACGAACGAGTGATGCTGCCAGCGACTAGGGAGCCCATACGCACCTGGGAAGCGGCATCTCTCACTTGTTCGTGCATTCAAATAGAGAGCTCTGTGCCAGGAGCAACGCCCCACAACCTTCTCCCCTGGACCAGGAGCCACAGGACCGAACCCCTCTTGATTTCCTCTCGGACCCCCTGGGCGGTGCCCCCTTAGCCCACTGTCCCCTGGCATGTCACCTGGGCCCCTGGTTCACTCCCCTCCAGTGGCGGGGCTCACTCTTCTCTCATCTGTAAGCCTGGAGGGGAGAGAAGCTAAGCTGGGTCATTGACACATGGCACAGCCATGACAGGGACCTGTGTCCACACTCACTCCCTTGCCTGGCAGCTGGGCCTTGGACTGGCAAGTTTCTCCAAGATACAGATACGTCACCTACACCCACAGCACTGCTCTCCAGACCCCGAGTCACAAAGGAACAGAGGCCTCATGCAGTCTCACCCCTCGGCACCCCTGGCTCAGCTCCCCTGGGCCCACCTTCCATAACCCCGGGAGGCCTGTGGGGCCAGGCCGGCGCTGGCGGGGCCTCAGACAGGAAGCGGGAGCAGAGTCTCACGCCACAGGTTGGCAAATGTGAGCTCTTACTTCGGCTGAAAGCCAGCTGGCAGAGGGGAGCCATGAAGCTCTGCATGAGGACGCGAACACCCTGCCTGATAGCCCAGCCAGGGCCTCTGCTTGGCGAGGGGCCGCTCACAGTGGCATCACCATTAGTCCCGCAGAGGTCCTCGAGCTGCCTGGGATCTCACCCTATGTCTGGGGACCGGAGCACCAAACCAGGGATAAGGCCCAAACCAAGAGGAAAATCAGGCCTCGAACACCAGGCCTGCAGTCAAACCCAAGACGGGCAGCCTTTCCACAGACAGGCTGTGAAAAAGCCCTTTATTCTCCCCAGTGCTATCTGGGCCAGGACAAAGGCAGGGGTGAGGCCCACCCATCCGGGACCCTGGGCCTTGTCCCCGGGACAGCTGGGTGGGAGGCCCGGTGCCCACACCGCCACTCCTCATTCAGACACTGTAGACTTCACAGAGCTCTCTGGAAGACACGCGCCTCCATGCAAGGGGCTCACAAGGTCTCCGTACAGAGCTCCAGCTCAGCAGCCCCAGGCCCAAAGAGTATTTAAAAAAACAAACAACCCCCCCCACTGCAATAAATCACCAACATTTAACATCCAGAGGTTTTTTATAATGAAAGTCCAGACTTCTGACTTTTCTTGGGGAGAGAAACAGTTGAGGATCTGGTCATACTGGGCCTATAGTCCTGCTTGATGACAGAGAGCTGGGGATAGCCACAGCCAGACGGCACATGGTCTTCCCCTGCCCCAGTCCTCACCACTCCCTAGTGCCCGCCACGCTTGCCTGCTCCTCCCCCACACGTCACCCTCCTGACTATTGAAGGCATCTGCACTTGCTTCCAAGGCTCGCAGAGGACCCCTCTCAAAGAGCAGCAGTCTGATCTGCAGCTCCGGGCTCAGTCATTCCCAAGGAACCTGATTTAGAACACCAAGTCCCGAGGGGCCGGATCCAAGCTTTCCCACAGCTTTGCATAACTAGCGGGAACGCCAAGGCCTTCCGCTCTGCGGCGTCCTCCGTTTAACTTTTACAAGACTCTACCAAAGTAACGCCACCACACTGGGCACGATCCAGAAGCACACGGTCATCATAGCCATCAAGCCCTGATTTCCCAGATGTCCTCGTTCCTTACTTCCATATGGTGAAGTTTATTCTCCAACTGGACTCGTAGGTGGTCTCCTGGGGTTGGCAGCCCCCTCTGACCGTCTCTGTATCTGGAACGATGTCCCTGTGGCTCCAGATGTGCCCACAGAGCGTGGGGAAGCTCGGGCAGGAGATTGAACCAGGACGGGACCTGGTCCCCACTTCCGGGCTGAGCGACCTGGGGCAAGTTACCTCACGTCTCTGGGCTTCCGGCTGTCTCCTCTTTGCCGTGGGTATCATTCTCCTGCCCCACTTGCGCAACAGGAATGTGGGAATCGGTGGGGGGGGGGCGGGGGGGAGAGACCCTTCGCCAACTGCAGACCCCCGTGTAGACGCATGGGGCGTCTCTGCTGTGGACCACACACCGCTGATCAGAGAAGGGCTCGATGGAGAGACTGCTGGATTGCCAAGGCCAAAAAGACAGGCTCGGGGTGAGTGTTCTCCAGCCCATCACCAAACTCGGTACTGCCTGCTTGGGAAACCAGAAACGTCTCCTGTGGATCTGTATGGAGCTTTATACTTTTGGAAGCCCCTTCCCCTTCATCCTACCCACTGCTTACCTGGCCTCAAGCAACAAAGGTTACAAAACAGCTTCCCTGACCATGATCTCATCTGTGTATGGCATCACTCTCTTCCCTTTCTGAGTTGTTGTTTTTTTTTTTTTTGGCCATTTCCTACAGCTCACTCTCTGCCAGACTGTCACCCCCAGCTAAGCCAGGGCGGTGCTTGTTGGTTTTGACTGCATAAAGACGACCGAGCTTCCAACCCCGGGGCTCACTCGGAAAGATTTTTCAGAACACACACACACACACACACACACACACGGCCAAAAATCTTCCTGGCTGAGCCAAATTAAATACAGAGGCCTCTAGTTATTTCCATACGTGCAAAATGGACTCAAATAAAGCAGCTCTCTGTGGCAGGCTCCAGCAGACAGGGCTGGGCCGGGCCCCAGGGACGCCCCGGGAGTGAGAGTTTTCCGAAAACACACACACACACACACACACACACACGGCCAAAAATCTTCCTGGCTGAGCCAAATTAAATACAGAGGCCTCTAGTTATTTCCATACGTGCAAAATGGACTCAAATAAAGCAGCTCTCTGTGGCAGGCTCCAGCAGACAGGGCTGGGCCGGGCCCCAGGGACGCCCCGGGAGTGCCGGGCGGGAGGCACAGGCTGGGGAGGCTGGCTCCGGGACAGAGTGTGGGCAGAGGAGGAAGACGCCGGTCGCACTGGCCTTGCTTCCTCCGGCCCACCCTGCCGGCCAGGGCCAGGCGTGCGGGCCTCTCGGAGCCTGGGACAACCTTGGGCCCAGCTCTCCAGTCCCACCCCAGACCTGCACCAACACTAAGCTGTCCGCAAGGGGGGGGACCTGCACCCCAGAAAGCACTTTCTAAAATGCAAATCGTTCACGTCTTTCATGGCATCAAATCTTTGTCATGGTCCAAACCTCTGAGCGAGGCGCCGACACTCCCCTCCCACAGGCTCCCTGCCCACACCCCAGCCTGCTGTCCATCCCGCTGACCCCTCCACCCCCATGCCGCAGCCGTATGGGGCTGTGACTTCTGGCCAATGGCAATGTGCACTGCTCCCCTCCCCAAGACACTTGGTACCCGCGGCAGAGGGAGCGGGGCCCACGAGAGCCCACAGGACTTCACTGCCCAACTGTGAGCTCACCCCAGGAGGGGGGCACGTTTTAGCGTCTCTGCCCCCAGGGGTTCAAAACCACGTATGAAGTGACTGAATGAAATACTGGGTGAACTGATGACGTGCAAAGAACACCATCACGACGACAACAGACGCTTTGAGCACTTCGCACCGAACGAACCCCTAGCGCCCTGTAACGACTTTTTAGAACAGATTTTAATTTGTGAAAGCAGTTGTAGGTTCCCAGAAAAACTGAGCAGAAAGTAGAGATTTCGCATATTCTCCGTGGCCCCCCCCCACACATAACCTCTCCCATTCTCAACACCTCCCACCCCCTACCATAGTGCACTTGTTAATCCACGGACCTCTGCTGATGCAACAGATCACCCCAAGTCCAGAGTTTACAATGGGGCTCCCTCTGGGTGTTGCAGACAACCACCATTTGAGGCAGATGCGGAATCCTCTCCCCATTCTGGGATGGAGAAACTGAGGTACGGAGGGGCCACGTAACCTATCAGGGCGCACATACCTCCCACACGGGGTGAGGAGAGGGCAGGCTGACCGAGGCACTGGGCCAAGCACCTCACACACCCCACCTTCTGCATGCTCTGCCCTCTGCGGGGAAAGCCCCCCCACCTCCTCCTGCTCTCTCGGGACCTAAACCCGCAGCACCGCGGCCTTCCCCGCACTGGCCTCGTTGGCACCCCGTACCACAGCAGGCACGCAGAAAGGGTCTGGGGGAAGGACGGAGGCTCAGGGTAGGGGATGCCACCCTGCCTCGACCCCCCGCACCTGCAGCTTCGGCACACAGCCCTTCCCCCGTAGACTGACTGCCTGGCATGTGGCAGGGAGGGGCTGTGTGGCCTTGGGTAAGCGACTTGGCTTCTCTGTGCCTCCGTTTCTCAGCCATCAAATGGAGGTACTGTCTACCTCACAGTCGACCGATAATACAGACAGAAATCCTCCGCCTGGGGCCTGCCACCCAGACGTGCTCAGGGTAGCCGTTGCTACTATCACAACACAGGACTGTCGCTCCCCACAGTGCACGGGGGCCCCAGGGATGAAGGGAGGGGTATAAGGCTATGAGCACGCAACAGTGGGGAAAAAAACCCTTCGTTCAGAAGGTAGGCACCGGACCATCTGACCAACCCCAGCCTCTGCACCTGAGGCCAGCGAGGGGTGAGCGGACAGGGCGTGGTCACTGCTCAGAGCGGGACTGGGGTGGGACTCAGGGGTAGTAATAATACATTCCTAAGAATATATTAGAATATTATTGCAACTAGTATAGCTATTGCAACTAAAATTTCCTGAGGACCTGTTATGTGCCAGGCTCCAAAAGTGGCACCATTAGAAGCTGCAGGATGCACGAGACCGTGTGGTGAGAAGAAAAGAGGGCCTTGGCCGAGGCTTAGGGAACCGCGGTGCTGCCATGGAGTGGTGGGAGGAACCCGGGAGGACCTGGTCTCTTAAGCCAGAGAAGAGCGCTCAGAGTGTGCAGAGGCCAAGCGAGGTAAGGGGCCAACCTGTCTTGGGGCAAAGGCAGGTGCCACTGCCCGACTCTACCACCAGGCAAGGGGCATTGAGGGCAGCAGAGGCAGGGCCTGTGGGGACACTCCGCAGAGAGCCCCAGTCCTGCCCAGGGAGCCAAGGCATAAAGGCAGATGCCTTGGGCACTTCTGACCTGACGCAAGCCCTGCCCCCAGGAGGGCCCTGCCTGAGGGGGATGCACAGGCCTGGCTTCCCCTGGCCACCTGCAGACACAGGGCCTCCAACACACACTTCCCTGAATGCAGCAGGCATCATCTGGTCTTCAGGGCTAAAGCCAGACCAGGCTCTGGGTTCCTCAGTCGGGCCGACACAGCCAAGGGCTGTTTAGGGAACTTTACGACTCTGTCCCAGGAACCCACCCCCAGGTACTCGACATCTCCACCTCCACAGGACAGGTCCCTGATGAAAAACATCAAAATGTCTGGTATGTGCTTAGAAATAATCTGGGAGCAACGAAATACAATTGCCCATGGGGGTCATCCTACCATTCTTTCTACTTCTGTATAGTTAAAAGATTGCATAAGGAAAAGTTCAAAATAGTGCTAAGAATCCATTACCTTCCTCAAGGCCTTCCCGGGTCATTTTGCCGTTTTTTATCAAGTAGGAAAACAAAAACTAAATCCCAAACCCTGCCCATTTAAATGATGGCTCTTAGAAAAGTCAATGGCCCCAAAGGAACAGAGAATTGGAGTTTGTGTGGCCGCACCTCCCCCTCCTCTTCCTCCTCTGTTAACAGCAGAGGAAAGAGCTGCTTCCCCAAACACTTCCTCTCCAACCCCCTGCACGGGACTCACTGCACTTCGGGGTCCAGTCCAGGGCCTACCCAGGGAAATCACGGCAGGCACAACAACTGTAGTTGATAGCAATTGATAAGAACCATAGACACAACCGGCATTTACTGAACACCTGTACGCCCGGCACTGTTCTAGCTCCTTCTTTCTCGTGTTCTCCGTGGAAAAGCATCCCAGGAAAGGACAGTTCTTACACCCAGATGACTTCCTGGGGCTGGCAAACACCATTTCCGGGATTCAAGGCCACTTGCCAGAGCTCCCAAGGGTGTCCTCTGTCCTCTCTGCCAAACGACAAGCAAGGCACCTCTGTGCCCATCCGAGGGCTGGCGCCTGGTGGGGTCCTGCAGGTCCTCTCCCACTCCTCTACCTTTCTGCCCCTGCTGCACCCACCATTCTAAGGCCCAAGCCCCCCACTGCCCCAGCAATGTCAGGGAGCAGGAGAGATACATTAAACCAGAATACCGAATCTACTTTCTGCAGAGCTCGGACATGATTTTCATGTCTGCCTTAGTTTCCTTGTCTGTAAAGTGGGAATAATACCAACAACGTTGTAAGTCTCTGGGCAGGTTCAAATAAGGTAAGTGTGTGTAAAATTCGAAGGCCACGCAAGTGTCAGATATTATCGTTTTATTTTTATTCTGTAGCCTGTTCCGGCTCCAGTATCATACCCGTGCCAACTCTAGACCCATCAAAAACAGTCGTGGCTTCGCCCAAAGCCAGCTGAACCCTTTCCCCTTTCTGCCAGGACGTACTAGGCACCTGCTGTGTCTGTTACCCACAACCGCCTCTCCCTCCACCATCCCCACTTGACAGATAAGGCTCGCAGAGGGGGCCACTCATTCAGAGAGGGGCAGAAGTGGGACTCAGGCCAAGTTTCTCCAGCCCAAATGCCACCATCTTTCCACTGCAGCCAGCTGCCTCTCTGTCTCGTGGCTAGAACAGGCGGGGGAGGGCAGAGCAGCACTGTGAGGGTCCCTAGGCCAGGCTCTGGAGTTCTTAGCCCCACGAGGCACTGGAAACAGCCTCAGGTGGGACCAGGATGCCAGAGTTGCCCAAAGTACCAGAGCTCAGCACAGGCTACGAGCTGAGAACTCCAGAGGCATTACCACCCTGCCCCATCTCAGGGCCACAGGGCTGGGGCACCAGCCTCAATGTCCCCACTCCTCAAGTGTCCCCAAGGGGTCTCTCCATCACTCTCGGCACAGGCCATTTGCCCGTCCTAAGAAATCTTCACTCTAGCTGAGAGCCAAGTCACCTTACTTTGCAATTTTCCCAATCTATGGGCAAAGCGATTTCCAAAGCACTCTGGACCACTCTCTCTTAGCAGGCTACAAGCACAGGCACAAGACTATGGGCTTTAGTCACTTGTCACCAAGTCTGTGACCTGTCTCGCTCCTGGTCTCCACCACCCCGCACGTGAGCAGCACCCTACCCTCGCATGGCTCCCCCCAACTACCCATCCCTCTTCCTCCTTCTTGCTCTTACCACTGGCCTCATCTGTGGCCAGAAGGAGAGGTGATGCATTCCCGTCTAACAACACGTCTGTCCTGAACAATACCATGGGGTCCAGTTTCAGCACACTCGGACTCGGCAGCCCTGATGCCACAGCTAAAAGCTACCACCTCTTAGGTATTAACTGTGTGCCCTTTAAGCACTTCATGTGAATTAACAACAACTCCATGAGCGCCTCCTGTCACCCACGGTTTACAAATGGGGAAACTGAGGCACAGAAAGCCAAGAAACATGCTCAAGATCACAGAGAGTGTAAGGAGCAGAGCTGGGGTTGGGGTTACAGACAGGCTGGCGACAGAATCCACCCCCCCAACCCCCACCAACACTGGGTCAAACACCCTCCCTCAGCAAACGACCATAAGTGTCACGAAGCTCACTCCCTTCACAGAAGGGAAACTGAGGCCCAGAAAGGGGATGGGAGGAGGTGACGGATGCCAGGGCTTCTAGGGAGGCTGAATGCCAACCGCCCGTTAGAGCAAGCTCTTCTCAGGTCTCTGGAGGGAAAGACCTTCCAAGCTTAGTAATTATCAGGATAAATAGTAACGACAGTGATTATAATTAACACTGATTATAATTAACACTGATATAGTACTTACTATAACACAATAAGGCCCCGTTTTAAATGTTTCACGTGCACTAACGCATTGCACTCTTGCACCACCTAGCTTAGCCTCTCAGCCAGAAACAGAGAAGCAAACACCATTTGCTTCCATCTTTTAAAACAGCCACTGGGGAGAAAGGATTCATTTTGGTGGACAGACATGGATCAACTCAGCCAACAGGCGATTCTGGGGAACCTGAATGAGGAGGCTGCCTCGTAGCTGGGGACTCCTCCAACTTTTCCAGTTCATTAACAGTCCTTCTCCTCTCTCATGGGACCAAGTTCAGCAGCCCACACGCATGTGTGTCCTCTAATGACATCAAAGGCCCTGGCCTTGGGTTTCCTCCCCATGCAGAAGCTGGTTGTGTTTGCACTGGTCCTGCAGAGAGTCTGGGATGGTTGGCTTTTGTCACCGAGACCCTGCTCCGTGCTGAGGCTGGCCTGGGGCAAGTGTGCTACCCTCAGAATGAGCAAGTCCTCGGGGCCAAAGGGCACTATCTCAGAATCTGGCCAGAGAGTATGGGGAAGCAGCTCTTGGGGTCTGTGGGGTCTGGCAAGACACTAGGAGAGTCCAGAGGGTGGTCCTCAAACCAGCCCAAGGCTGGGATGTTTGGAAATATTCTGGAAATGCTGACACCAGGGGATACCAGACACCTGTTCTATGGCTTGGGAAAGACACAAAAGCCTGCATTTATGATGGTGACAGATTTTGCTAAAGATTATTTAATCCCAGAGGAGGCACAGCCTGGCTATGAAAAGTGTAGACCCCAGAGCCAGGTGGACTGAGTTTAAGTCCCAGCTCCAAGACTTACTGGCCAGTGACCCTGGGCAAGTCACATAACCGTCCCCCAACTGTTCCCCAAGTGGGGACAGAGGCCCGTACTCACAGATTGCTTTGAGAATTAAACACTTTGCGCAGAGCTGAATGGCAACCACTGCGATTACTATTATTATACTGACCTTTGAACAAAGAGGAAAAAACAAATGTGGTCATAGTTTCCCCATCCAGACAAACAAGGAGGGGACTCTTGGTATGGCTCTACATCTGGGCCTTCGGTTCAGATTAAACGGTCACCATGTTAGGAAGGCGAAAAGCAAGGAACTAAAATGGAAAGAATGACCCTTCCCATCAAGGAGCAGGGAAGCCGGAGCTACGTTCAAACAAAGCATAAAAGGGTATTCAAGTCAGAGCAGCTGGGACTGTGCCTTAGCCCCTCAAGGACAAGGGATCTCACAAAAAGCCACGTAGCTCCAGAAACCGGCAAAACAGAAGACCGTGAGGAACCACTTCTAACTCAGAAGTCACTTCTCATGAGAAGCAGTGGCGATGATGCTGGTGTTGCTGGCTACCGGCTACGGTTTGCTGGGCGTCTAAAAGGTGTGAGTCACCAGGCAAAGCTGCATATCCCCTCCGGGGAGGTATTTCTTAGCCCCATTTCATGGATGAGAAAATCAAGGCTCAGACAGGGGAAGCCACATCACCAAAGCCACACAGCTGGGAAGAGGCAGCGTAGGCTTTGTGCGACCCGAGGCCTGTCCGGGATCAGTGATACACGGTTTCACATTATTAACCTTGGTTCCTCTACATCTAGCCCAGGGCCTGGCACAAAGTGGGTGCTCAGTAGCTAGTGAGTGAATGAAGGAATGCAGGAAGGGCAGCAACGGGTGCCCTTTGGGTCGTACACATCGCTCCTGAGAACAAAGTCCCCCCAAGCCCAGGAAAGCATGCGTGTGTCCGTGGGTGCGGTCACTCACTGATGCCGGGCGCCGTGCTGGGCAGGCGTCAGAGCACACAGGTCCCAGGGCTTAAAGGGGGCACTTGCCCAACTAGGGGGACAGCCACAGCAGCCAGCAGAGTGGCAGGTCCAGGTGGCAGCGTGCCATGTTTTCCACCATAATCACCATCCATTGCTCCTCGGCAGCAGCCCAGGCAGCGGGAGCGGCCAGATTCTCTAAGGCTGCACCAATTAATTCTTCAAGAGCCTTAATGGCCTTTAAAGTCATTATGATTTGCTTTTGAGGACAAATGATAAATCACATCCAACAGCCTTTGAGCATCCTCCCCCATGGCACAAACACACACACACTTTCACAGGGGACCCGGGCCACCTCTGCGGAGCTCTCCCCAGCCTCCGGCCCGCTGCAAGCCCACTGGGCAGATATTCCACGCGTCATCACAATTCAGAGGAAATTTACAAAAGGGGAAGGAAGAAAATCCCATGGGTCACTGGCAGCGGGAAGAGCAGAGTGCTGACCTGGACAATCGCGGCTCGGCCTGGAGGCCTGGGGCTGGCCAGCAGTGCGAGAGCTGTCAGACACATCCTCAAGCATCTCTGTGAAGCAGGGTACCATTCCCTTCCACGGAGGGGGAAACTGAGGCTCGGAGGGACGTGGTAACTTGCATAACGTCACAAAGCTGAGCTGGGATTTAAAACGAAGTCTCTGCCTCCCTGAGCCCTTCTTTGCTGATGCCCTGAGCTGCTCTGGCCTCACAGATTCTCCTGGCAAATCAAGATCCCTCGTTCCACAGAGTCCGACCAGGTGATACCCGCACACATGTGTGCACACAGACACGTATATCCTGAGCTCCTGGAGCCCGGGGAGTCCTGTTCAATCCCTTCCAGAAACACCTATTTGCCCAGTCATCACACGGGTTGACTGTGCAGCTGTCAGTCCTGTCCATGTTTTTGAACTGAGGCTGTGTAAATATTAGCACAGCTAGTTCATAGTCCGACTTCCTTGAGCAAAAGCCTGAAAATCCTGGCAGGGCTGGCAGGGGCCCTCCAGAGGCCCTCCAACAGAACATCTGGGTTCGACTCCAGGCTCCCCTTGTAACAGCCTGGTCAGGTCACTGGATTCCCTATCTTAACCTGCCCATTTACAGAGGGAGGCTACGGAGAGACCTGGGCTGCTGCGGGTCTCAAACAGCAAAGCATCACGGTGCTGCCATGCAAAGGTGTCATGCATGCTGTCAGGGAGAAGCCTGTGCTTACAGGGTGGTGTGGCTGGGCCTGGAGGGGGTTATCTTGGACCTGCTACAGACTGGGGGTCTCCTGAGGTCTCTGGGGCGTGCTGGATCCTTCCTGGGTTTAGAGAGGGAGAGATGGCCAGCTGGGAGGACTCTGGGTGGGGGACAAGCCGGCCAGGCCAAGGAGTGGCTGGCGAAGCCTCCACAGGCCAGGAACTGGGTGGATTCTCCACCCCCCTCCCCACCTTTCTTCGGAACCGCATACCAGGCACTCCGGAGCAAATGTGATCCACCTGCTGTGAGGCCGAGGGGTGAACTTCGGGTGGTGCCGGAGCGGGGCTACTCAATCTCCAGGACACCTGGTCGTGCTCTGAGACCGGGGGAGCAGCTGTTCATCACCAGCCCTGACAACAAAAGGACTCAAGCAGGCTTCCCTGCAGCTAGAAGATTTAGAGTAGACACAAAGAAGGACTTCCAATAAGAAGGGATGCAGGACTGAGAAACATGCCAAAGTGGTGACTATGGACATCCCAAAATCCCTGGAAGGGTGATATTGGAGAGGTCCTAATGGAGGGGTGCCAGGGACACCCCTCAGTCTCTCTCAGCTGGGAGCGCGAGAAGAGATGTAGCCTGCGGAACATGCCGACTGTGTCCCCACTGTGTCCCCGCGACTGCTGGTCCCAGCACAAACACTCTGAGTTTTGCTCACTGCTATGTCCCCGGTGCCTAGAAAGGGAACGTTCACAGCAGGTACTCCATAAACCGTAGAGCCTTGGCGCTGACAAGACTTAACACTCAGCCTCAGTTTGCTCTCCTGCGATATGGGGAGGCCGGAACCACAAGGACAAGAATGCGATACCGGGTGGGACAGCTGCGTAAGACAGTAGCATGTGTGCGATATGAATATCGTGACCCCCGTTCTCGGACTGATGCCACTGGTTCCAGACAGCTGGCCCTGCAGCTGCAGCTTGCCCAGCCTCCGCCCCAGACACAAGAAGTGACGGGTTCTTGGGAACCGCACCCCCACAACCCCATACGGAGCCTCGGGCCCAGAGTCTCAGGCCCCTGGGGCGAGGAGGGGGCAGAGGGGAACATACGCATGTTCTCAGTGCAACTGCCAGACACACGCTGCAGAATTTTTGAACTCAGAGATCAAACGGCTGCAGGTGGGCTTCCCCCCAACCCTCAGGGGGCCCGACACAAGCCAAGTCAGCTTGTCAACAAATCCTCTCCGCCCCGCAGCCTGTCTCCTCCAAGGGGCCTGCAGACAGCTCAGGGGGCAGCTGTGCTGGCGAGCCGAGCAAGGAAATCGATATTCCCAGCACATACACACTCTCTCTCCATAAATACGGGCCCTTGGACACTCAGGCAGCCACCCACAGTCCCAAAGCAGAAAAGGGTTGGTCTCTGGGACGCACGTTCTTTCCCCCCCTTCAAGACTCCAGCCCCGACCGCACCAGGCACATTAAAAACACGCACACACCCTATCACACCAGCAGACCCCTCACAGCCTCACTCAACACAACAGCAGCAGCCACACGGATCTCCACCTCCCCAGCGAACTCCTAGGTCCCCCCCACCCCTGAAGCACACCTGGACCACCTGCGCACAGCCCATGAACGAATCCCTCATCCCCACACACACTTGCCCAGGGTCTCCCTGGCACAGCTGACTCGTAACCCTGGATATAGGCCCAGGGGCTCGCACAACTAGGCCCACAGGCAGACTCCCTGGCAGCCTCAACCCTCCTCAACCAGACGCAAGCACAGACGCCGGCCGGCCACACTCCGACTCACAAACTCCAGTCCACTGGCTCCCGCTTGGCACCGGATGCCCACTCGCATCAGTTTCTCCCACAGAAACTCACCCACACACAAGCTCCCATCCCGACAGTCACTCGGGAGCAAGCATGCACACGCACGCTCGCGCACACAACACTCCTGTCCTGACAGCATCTCTTATTCTCAGACGCACAAACTCAGGTCCCGGGTCTGGTTGCACACATACTATTACAGCCACACTCCACACTCTCAGTCCTGCTCCCTCTCTCACACACACATCCTGACAGTCTCACGCACTCCGGCACACCCAGCCCCGCAGCCTCTCTGGCACACACTTACAGCCCTGGCAGGCTCTAACAAACCACTGCACAACAACACAGGACGCGGCTCTCTCACAAACCCACAACACACTACACGCAACTGTGCAACGCCGGGGGTTCTGCTGGCACCCCCACCCTGCCCCGCCAGCCCATTTCCGTGCAGCCTCTCCCCAGGCCCTCTCGCCCGAGCCCCGGCGCCCACTCCCCCACCCTCCCGCCCCCGGCCCCGCCTGGGGCCCTTACCCGCTGTCAAGCTCCAGCTCCAGCAGGGACTGGGTCCGCTCGGAGTTGCAGTGCAGGCACCACATGGCGGCCGCCGCGGGAGTTGACGGGGCCGAGCGCCCGGGACCCAGGCCCCGCCGAGCGCTGCCGACTCCCGCTGGGGTGGCAGATCCGGGGCCGACACCCGACCACCGGGAGACCTGACCACCCGCCACGCGACCACCTCGGGTCGCCCGGCCCAGTGCCCGCCGGTTCCCGCTGCTCCCGGCCCTAGTCCCAGCGCCAGGCCGGCCAAACCCTCCCCTCCGCCGCTGCTGCCGCCGCCGCCGCCGCCGCCGCCGCCGTCGCCGCCGCCGCCCGCCCGCCTGGCGCAGAGCGAGGCCCGGCCGGAGGAATGTGGCCCGGGAGGGGGCGGGGCCAGGGGCGGGGCCGGAGGCCGGCCTGCGCCCGGCGGGCGGGGCTGCGCGGAGGGGCGGGGCAAGACGGGGGCGGGGCTGCACGCAGGGGCGGGGCGAGCAGTGCCAAGTAGGGAGGATCCCCACGGCGAGGTTCTCAGGTAGCAGCATCCCCTGTACCCGCAAGCTAGGCCCTTTTCTGGGAGGACTGCGCACTCCCTCCAAGACAGAGTCCCCAAATATACATATCTTCCTCCCCAACGTGTAAGCACAGCAAATACAAAACCCAAACTAGCCAACTGTAGCCCGCTCTGCTGATGTGGTGCCAATCTCTGCCAATCCTGACTTTGGCCTCAGTTTATAAAATGAGACCTCTGCTCGCGGGATGGTGTGGCTTGGGGGATCTGATGCTCCTGCCCCAGAGAAAAAAGTGGGTTCTATCCTGAGGCTGGGGACACCCATTTGGGGACTTTTGGGTGAGGATCTGATGAAAGCAGCTTCTTTTTCCCGAAGCCCACCCAACACCCCGCCCTTCCCTCACCCAGAGACAAATTTCAGACCCCCATGGCTGGCTTACTGTAATCCTGATTCGCTATTAGAGCTCTTTACCTACATTCCGTCCTCAAGACAACATGGTGATATAAGTGGAGCTATTAGTGGCCCCATTTTCCAGAAGAGGAAACTGAGGCTCACCTTAGCTGGGTTAACTCTAAGAGGTTTTCCCTCACCTTCTCTTCCAGGCTGCTCATTTCTCCCTACTATAAGCAATCATGGCTTGCTGTTCTCAATTTACATATTTACTTGTTTATTATCTGTCTTTGGGCTTCATGAAGGCAGGCATAGAGCCTAGCACCCACAGACATCAAGCGGACATAGACACAATCAAAACCCCACCTGCCTCACCTGCAAGTCCATCTCCTGGAGGGCCAGAAACCTGGCACATCCGTGAAGTCAGGAAGAAGTGGGAAGCCACTAATGCAGGAACATCGTCTTGTGCCTTTTTTGAGTCTTTCATTGGGAGGAGGTGGTGCCAAGAGCCTAATGATGAGTGCTTTCCCAGATGGGGAAACTGGATTGCGGGGGGGACAGTGAAGGAAGAGGGCTGGGCTGGCCCAGCTTGCAGCACAGGAAAAGGCCGTCCCTAGACCCAGTTTAGTGTGCCAGGGCTCCCAGGCAACAGGCTAAGCAGGAATCCAGTGCCCCTCACTGCCCATCTCCACATTTCTCCCCTCTGCTTCTGATGTTGTCTTTGCTACATTAAAGATAAATAAAGACTCAGAATGGGAGAAAATATCTGCACATCACATATCTGATAAGGGTCTAGTATCCATGCCACATAAAGAACTCTTCCAACTCAACAATAAAAAGGCAAATAATCCAATTAAAAAATGGCCAAAGGATCTGAACAGACACTTCTCCAGAGAAGATATATGGATGGCCAAAACACATGAAAAGATGCTGAACATTACTAATTATCTGGGCAATGCAAATCAGAACCACAATGAGATAGCACCTCATACCCACCAGGATGGCTAGAATCAGAAAGCTGGACAAAAGCACCTACGCAAGGGTTCCAGAAAGAGAAGACTTCTGACACACACTGCTTAAAGACTGTGACCACGTTCTGCATCCTGGCTGGGGGGAGGGGGAGGTAGGAGAGGATAGGGTTGAAATCGTCCAGTTGGGGGGTGGTGGTGGAAAACTCCCACCCCAGCCTGAACAGCCCTCTAAAAATAGGCTGCAATAAATGGGGCCAAGAGAATTCCCCCAGCCCAGCTGCTGGGGCACTCCAGACACAGGCTCCGATCGACAGACTCACGACCTGGATTCTCCAAGAATTCCAGGCACTTGTCCAGGCCCACGGCCTAGCCGCCTGCCAGGATGGTCTTGGCGACATTGTTCCGGCTGGGATTTAGAAGAAGGGGGTTGAATTTCCCTGTTAGCATTTGGAATACCAAAGGATGGAGTCCCTGGAAACCAAATGCCTCTTAATTCTCTTGTTTTGTTTTATCTTCCTACAAAGTATGCCTCTTGCTTCTGCTCAGTTAACTGCCTCGCAGATTAATAATTTAGGGAATCGTGAGGCAAACAACAAAGTTCCAGCCTGGAGAGGCAGAGAAAGCCAATTTTTCTGCTAAAACGGCTATACTGGGCCAAATTCTTACATGTTCCATTTGGGCAAATTGCTTAGCCTTCTGAGTCTCAGTTTTCTCAACTGTAAAGTGTGGCTCACGGACCACATCTACCCTGGAGAATTCATCTTGCTGTTTAATTTAATTTAGTAAGCATTTATTAGTGCTTACTCTGTGCCTGTCGTCTGAGGTCTCAATGGGAGACACTGATGTGACAAGTGTCCCTCAGTATGATGTTATGATAATCTGGGGGAAGGGGCCTGTAACTCTGCTCCACAAGAGGCTCCAAAGATGAAGGGACTTTGGGGCGGGGCCTTGAGGGATGCGCAGGAGCCCATATATAGGGGTATAGGATTCAAGAAAGTCATGAAAATGTTTGGTTCCACTGTACTGTGCTGGGTTTCAGTCCTGAGTTGCTTGCCTTGGCCTGTTTCACTTGTCATGACCCAACTTCATCACCCCATCCCCCTGTCTTCTGACACCAGACATGTATGTAGCACCCTGCCCCCCCCCAAAAGGCCAACATTTGCAGTCCCTCTCCCAGAGCTGTCAGGATGAAGACCAGCCCCTCCACACAGCCTGTCTCCGGACCTGTGTGCCCTGATTGAGGTTCACCTCTCCGGCCCTCACTGCTCGTCATACGCCCTCCATGCTCACCACACCTCCAGCAATACAAAACTTCTTTCAGAGCCCCAAAGTCCCTCTGTGCCTGGCTCATGGCTAAGACTTTGGATTTCACCTTTCAATGTCACCTCTCCCAGAAAGCCACCCCTAACCAGCCCCTAGTCCAAGTTAGACACTCGTCTCACCCACTCCGGGGTTTACCCTGCCCTTGCTGTCGCATCACACCAATGAGCCGTACTGCTATTGCCAGAGTCAGGCCCGCGTCCTTCTCCGCAGCATCCCCCGCGCCTCCTATGGGGCCTGGGACACAGAGGTGCTCAGCAGTTGAATAAATCTGGCCTGAGAGTCAAATCTGGCCCACTGCCTGGTTTTTTAAAAATAAAGTTTTATTGGAACAGTCGCACTCATTCACTTACGTATTGTCTGCAGATCTTTTTGTGCTCCGACAGCAAAGCCGAATAGTTACAATGGACACAGATGACTCACAATGCCTAGAATATTTATATCTAATCCTCCACAGAAAAAGCTCCTCTACCCTGCAGTAAATGAACCTCCTCTGAGGGAGTTTCATGTTGGCACCAGCTACCCTGCCTGTCCAGACAGATCCAGTGCCCTGGAGCAGGCCCGCCGTGGACAAGATCTGGAAGAGCAGAATCCAAATGTCACGGGGGAAGGTGGTGATTAAAACCACAGGGCAGGCCAGGTGACCTTCAGGCAAGATGGCCACACGATGGGACAATCCACTGCTAGGAATGACTCCCACGGGGCTCCTTGCCCGTGTGTACAGACTTAGGTCCAAGGATATTAGTTGTTTGTAACAGCAGAACAGGGAGGAGGAGACATGCAGCGTCCCTCAGTGGGGCTGGTTAAAAACACGGCAGTGCACCCATCAGTGGAGTCCTCTGTTAACAAGATGGCGGCAGCACCATACACACAGGAAAGGATCTGAGAGGTGGCACTGTAATTAAAAGCCCAATGAACTGTGATACGTATTTACAAGAAAATATGTAGACCCCTAGTGTGCTTATATAGCATCATAGAACCACTCAATTTCTTAAAGAAGATCCAAGAAACATGGACCAGTGGTTGCCTCTGGGAAGGGAAACTGGGGTTTCCAGAGATTCCTGGGGATGGGCCTCTGCCCTCTAAGCCTGAAGTCTTGTTGGGACAGGGCTGGGAAGGAGAAGAGAGGACTTTTCACTCTATGCCTTTTTATAGTTTTCAAAATTTTAAACAAGTGTTTGTTACCTTTAAAACAAACAAACAAAAAAGCCACCGCAATAAAGAAATAAATAAAATTCATGGCAACCCACGGGATCAGAGGTCTTCTAGCATCTTGTAGGAGACTCTGAGGCCCTCCAGAGCCAGTCCCCAAAGACCTCAAATTCCAGACAGTACTTCAGCCACCTCTCAGGCCACTCTGGGTTCCTTTTCCTCTGAGTAGGCTATGTCTTTCTGACAGCCGTGAAAATCAATCAATCAAAGCCCATTCGACTCCCCTCTCAGTGCCAGCTGATCACTCATCTGTTGCTCTTCGTAACACTGAACAAACATCCCTACAGCATGGCCAGGATGCTGGGCATGGGAGGGAGCTCGGTGATCATCCCTGCAGCCCAAGCCCCCATTTTACAGACAGGGAAACTGAGGCCCAGAGTGATAAAGGGATGCGCCCTGGGGTGTGTACTAGACACAATGACACTGGCCCGGGTGTTCTGCCTCCCAGGCCACAGTACCCCACAGTCTAACATTCAGCCGGGCTGTGGGGGAGGTGTCGGTTCCCGCTTCCCGAGCTACCCTCTTCATCTGCTTGGCAACCTCCTACTCAACCTTTAAGACTCAGCCCAAACGTCACCTTCTCTTCGAAGCCCCTCCCAGTGCTCTGTCCCCCAGGTGGGGGGACTCACCTAGACTGTGGGCACCTTAAGGGCAGGGACACTGCCACTGCTCCATGTGACCAGCCACCAGCAGAGTTGAGTCCCAACCATAAAAACTCAGTGGTACTTGGGTTGGCCAAGACCCGGACCATGACAGTGAGATTAAAGAGGCTTTAATGTTAGCATATCCTAAACTTTAGGGCTGCAGAGAGTGGCCACCACCCAGGGCTGCCAGCCCGTTAGGTGAGGAGCCTGCGGCCTACCGAGAGGGGAGCACTTCCCGAAGTCACTCCGAGGCACCGCCAAGAACTGGTCATCTGACTTCCTCTCCGCAGCTCCCGCCCCACCGCTCCGACAAAGCAGACCACAGAGTCAGGGAACCATTGTGGCTTGAGGTGTAAGGAGGCTGTTTTCCTGTGGTCTTTAAATGAACAATAAAAATTAGATGCAGGTGCTACGCCGACAGTTAACAAACGGATTAACCCAGGCTGTGAGGGAAAGAGCCTCAGGGAGGGCTTGCAAGAACAGAACCACACAGTCAGGACACAGGGTCAGATGCAAGAAGAATCGAAATCCCTTACCAACCCTGGGTGGCCTTATAGGAGCTCTGAAAAGCCTAGCACATGACAGGTGCTCAGTGACTGACAATGTGAACAAAACGGTCAGGAATCATCACCTCCTCCAAGAAGCCGTCCTAGCCTGCATCCCCAGAGCACCCCTTGTTTCTAGGTCCCCAGCGCTCACTGCAAACCCCTGCCACACAGTGGGTGATAGTTTGTTGTAAATGTGAAGGAAGGTGGGAGGGGCGGCCGTGGGTCAGAAGGTGCTGATGGCATCCCTCCTCAGTCTGGCCACTCCTGTGGGCACCCTCCATCCATCCTGGCCCCTCTGCTGGGCCCAGCCAGGTAAGCTGAGCTGCTTGTCCTGGGATTTAGGGGGCAGGGCCAGCGGAGAACAGACCTGTGGCTTCTAAGTGCCACTACTTGAGTTACGGGTCTCTGTTCAAGTGGATGGGAAATGGCCGTTTGCCGGTCTTCTCGCAGGATTCAAGAGGCCTGACGACATCAGGAAGACATTTAGAAGCAAATAGCTGAGCTGCTCCCTTCATCAGCGAAGGGCTCTTCCCTGACCGCACCCCGCCCCACTGCCCTCGAAATCATACTGCGCTTCCCGCTTCCCGTCAGGTGGCCCTGCCAGCCCTAGGATACAATCAAAGTGACCCCACTTCAGCCCCTCCAACTCAACCCCCCTTTCCCTGGCCGGTAGCACAGGGAAGCCACTCGGCCAGACCCTCAGGTCTGATCCTCTGGGCCCCTTCACAGAGACAGAGACAGGCCACCGCAGTTCTCTGTCCCTGGTAGAAGAGGTAGCCCTCTGGCCAGCGGGCCTGGACATCCCAGCCCCTGACCCCCTTGTGTGACCTTGGCTGAGTCACCTAGCTTCCTGGGGCCTCAGTGTGTGCACCTGTAAACCCTCCTTGCAGGTGGTGTGGGGGCGGGCTTGGCAGGAACACCTGTAATTGCCTAGCCAGGGCCGGGCACCCAGGAGGCCTTCCGAGCTTGGCAGTCCCTTCCCCTGCTCCACCACTGTCCCCAGAGAGGGACATGGCTTAGGGCACCTGTCAGGGTCATAGCCTAGCCCCCCCACATCTGATGTTCAGTCTTGCATCTTGGACAACTGTACGGGTCTTTCTGAGCTCCCTTGCCCACCTCCCTCCCTCTATTTCCTCTTTCTTAAGTTTGGGGCTACTACCTCTCTAGATAGCCACGGCCACCCCTCACGGGCGCATATCCTGGATCGGGCACTTTACAGAAGAAACCTCGTCCACATTTAATCCTCGACAGCCTTCCATTTCACAGATGTTCTGTGGCTTAGACAGGCTGAGTAACTTACGTATGGCCGCACACCTAGAGCCCAGGTCCGTTTGACCCCTAAACCATGAATGTAATCACAAAGCTAGACCTGCCCTGTGTTCCCCCGACACAAAGTGCTTATTGAATGCAGGCTCTGTGCCAAACGGTTTACACGTATCATTCATTTAAGCCTTACAGTGACCTTCCCAGGAACATACCACTATTACTATCCTCATCCAATCAGCCAGACAGAGAAACAGAGGCTCAGGAAGGTGAAAGAATTTGCTTAAGGGCAAACAGCTAGTGAGGATTCGAAGCCACGGCTGTCTGATTCCCAGGTCTATGCTTACAACACTGTTCTCTTCGGTCTTCCAGGTCCAGTTCCAAGATGTCCCCTGCAGCAGACAGTTTCCCTTCTCAGCTGATATCATGGAAGTAACAAAAGCAAATCCAGCCGTCTCACCGCCCCACACTGGCTATGGAGTCAGACTCCTGGCTCTGTCCCATTATTGGCAGTGTGGTCTTGGGCATTGCCATTCTGAGCCTCAGTCTCCTCCTCTGTAAAATGGGAATGAATAAGAACGCGTACCACTGAGGTTGTTATAAAGACTTTAGTGAGATACCCAGTGCTTGGCCCTCAGCAAGAGTTCTGCCAATACTGCCCCCACCTGGCCAGCTCCCAGGATCCTGGTCACAAATCCCAATTCCCTTTGCTCTTCCTGGGGAAGGCCCCACTTGCGCCCTGGAGTGGAGAGCAGCTGGGGAGAAGCTGGAGCGCATGGTGGTAGCAGGCCCCAGGAAGGACTTGAGGCTTCTGCCAGCTCTGCTGAGGCATCCCAGAGGCCCAGGTGGGGTCACATCGGGCAAGCGGTCCTGCCTTTTTCCCTTCTCCTCCCCAGCTGCCTGTGCCTCTCCCTTCCCCCCACAACAAGCCCGCCCCTGGGTTGCGCTCACGCTCAGAGGGCCCCTGGAACTAGCTTGCCACCAGGGATGAATTAAATCTGTGGTTGCAAGCCCCACCCCCAGGCCTACAGTTGGGGAAGGAGACAGACCCCACACATGAAGGGCTCTGAGACAGCACACACATGTTCCAATGGACAGTGGTTGGCTTGCTGTCACCTCCCCTGAGGGACCTTCTGGGACACACCCAGGTAAGGCACATCCCCATTCTATCTCATTTAATTCCCTTCAAAGCCCATCTCTCAGCCTGTATTTCTCTTACTTAATTACTTGTTTACTTGTTTACCGTCTGTCTCCTCCACCAGAATGAAGCTCTGCGAAGGAGGGGACTTTTTTACCAGTGTATCCCGAGTATCCAGATGGCGTCTGGTCTACAGTACGTGCTCAATAAACGTCTGATAAATGAGTAAGCCATGCTGAACCACAGTCATTCTCATTCAGGGACAAGCACACGGATGGGGCAAGGCCTGTGAGCTGGGAAGGGAACGGCAGGCCCCCTCCCGCTCCCCATTCTCACCCTTGTCTTATTCCATCTGAGCCAATGCCCCTATTTCCCCCATAGATAGATTATGGAAGGGCTGGGCGAGACGGTCTTTCAAAAACACCAATTTTCATCTCCAGTGTGCCCAGTACTTCAAGGAACCATCAGCTAAAGATTTTGTAAAAAAGACGCATCCCTTTGGCAAAGCAAATGATCATCCTTGACATAGTTGGGTTTCTTTCCTGGTAGCTTTGCTTATACCGGGGCCCATCTGTATTAAAGGGGGCAGGTAAAGTGAGGGAATCGAGGAAGAAATATGGAAATCTGCAAGGCCTCGCTCTGCTCTGGAACATCCCATGTGGCCGCCCCCGATTCAGACGCGTGGCACTCCAGGGAGCCGCTAGGGAAGGAGCTTGCGTACTCCTGAGCAGTGCGTTCCGACCGCGGAACAGCTACGGAAGGGGTGCCAAGCCAAGGCAAGGCCCCAGTGGCCCTCTGCCTTAATGAATAGATACGTTCATTCATCACAAGTGCCGGGGACGTCTGTTTTGCAGACGGATGCCACTAAGTGCTCCTAAAACAACAGCCTCTCTTAAGTGGGTTAAAAATTCCCCTCTGCAATCTTCTTTATGTTATTGATTTAAACAACACCTTCTCTTATCCCACTGGGAGGAAGACTGCAACCAGCTTGACCCAACTCCGCTGACTGGGAATTAACGGACGCAGGATGTGTGTGACGCCTGATTCATTGTTTGACTAAATCCATAACTGAGAACATGTGCATTCCTGAATGCGTTCAACTGCCCCCAACATTCATGCCTACCTGCTACGTGTCAGGCACTGGCTGGGGAATCTCCGAGGATGCAGAGGCAACCGACGTGGGCCCTGCCTTCCGAAGCTTGGTGAGTAAGGGGGCTGCAGGCAAATCACAATCACTGGTGCCAGCCCTGTTCCCATACGAGTTCACATAATCCTGACAGCAACTCTACAAAGTGGGTTTGCACCCCAGTTTATCAGGGAGGCCCTGAAGCCCAGAGAGTCTAAGTCATTTGCCCAAAGACGCACAACCGCGAAATGATGGAGGTGGGATTAGCACCCACCTATGCTGACACTCAGCCTGTGTTCTCGCTACTCCACCGGTGGTTCTCAAAGGGTGGTTCCAGGAACAGCAAGAGTCGCAGTCTCAGCTGGGAATCGTGGCGAGTGCAAACTTCTGCACTCCAGGTGGGTCTGACGCCTGCCACAGTTTGGGAATCTTGCGCCAGCCAGGGCACTGAAGTGGCCATCAGTACGGCAGGGGAGCCACCTGGCATAAGGTCAGGATTGACGGTGAACTGGTGGGATGGCCATTTAGGGAAGGTTTCCCGGAGGAGGTGATGCCTGTCTTGGGATCTGTGGCATGAATGGGAATTCACGGGGTGGCCCAGCAAGAGAAGGGCACTCCAGGTATAGGGAACAGCATAGGCAAAGGCTTGGTGAACTTGGGAAACTATAATCGTAGTTCTGCATGTCTGTGGAGTGTGAAGTGTGGGGAATGAGTCCCAGGGTGAGAAGGTAGAATTCTGCTGGCAGGAGTGGTCTGGATTTATCCCCAGGTTGGTTTTCCCAATGACCACAAAGCACAGGTATACCAATTGCCTAACACTATGCTTTATATCAGGGAAACTCTATCTTCTCCGTCAATTTAAAAAAAAAAAAAGTCTCACTGAGAATAAATTGAATTTTCCCATAAAAACAAATCACCCAAACTAAAACACTGTTATAAAATCCTGCTTGGATCCTGTTATCAGCAGAAGGCCTGTGCTGGCGGCCTGCTCTGGGTTTAACACAGAGATTAGCAAGCACAGAGTTACAGGAGGCAGCCATAAAACAGAAGCATGCTTTTTATATCCTGACAGCGAATAAGATACAAGATGTATTGCTGGGTGAAACAAGTAAAGTGACGAATCCTGTATTTGGGTAAAAAAGGAAGGGGGAGGAATACACACACACACACACACACACACACACACACACGCTGACATATGCATTAACTATCTCTGGACAGTGGTTACCGTTGGGGGAACTTGACAGGGCTGGGAAGGTGGTTCACTGTTCACTGTGTACCTTTTATATCTTTAACTGTTGAACCACGTGACTATATAATGCTTATAAAAATAAGATACAGTTAAGCCTTTTTCTGAGTGCTAAAGAGGCACTAAAGACGTACTAGCACCGACCAACACTTGGCTCTTGAAGTAACTGGCAGGGCTGAAAGAACCCTGGGAGAAGAATAACATTCTCCTGGGTCCCATGGGATTTTGTTCCTTGCCACTGAGCGCTGAGTCTGTGGCTTGCCTGGAATCATTTCACACGGCCCAGGCCTCACACTTCCACCTGCCAGGCAGGTAACAGGGATCTGAGAATACACTTTTTGCAGCAAGAAAGACCTTTAAGCATGTCGTGACTTTACCGCCACCTAAGGCTGGGGAGGGGCCAGGTGGGGCAGTAGGGGCTGGGGAGGGGGGAGGTCAAGGCCGTCTTCCTATCCTCTTGGGAGTAAGACTTGGCTGCCATCCCCCCCGTGCACCTCTTACATTGTGAAGAGACAAGTGTCAGGCCCCCAGGGAGCCTCCCGTATGCCGGGCAGGTGTCAGCAGCGTGGTCAACACTACCCTGTGGACGGCTATCAAGTCCTGTTATGTAGCCCACCAGGAAACTGAGACACAGAGAGGTTCAATGGTATGCCTGAGGCCACTCAGCTCCTAGTGGCAGAGCTGGGATTCCAACCCATAGGCTAGGCAGGTAAAGCCTAGGAGCCTCTAAGCTAAGCGGGCCTTGGGCTGCTAAGGGAACGTGACCCCATGGAATAAGAGTAAACCCTGAGACCCAGACGGGGCCGCCCCCGACTCCTGGAGTGGATCTATAATGACCATCCCTTATGCAACACGGCCCACAGACAATTTTGGTCTCTCTCGTAGTTTCCGTAAATGAGTATAATTTATGTGTTAATAGCAAAGATATCAAGGTTTGGAAACCCCTGGAGTGTTAGAAATGTAATTTGTAATTACAAGCACAACAATTTGTTCAACATGTCAGCTCTGTCCACGGTAATTATTACCCTGGTTAAGGGTAATCCCCGCCGTGCACGGGAATGGGAAGCCAGGAGTGGGGGCACCGGGCTTGGACCCCAGTTGTCTTCCTTGAGGCCATTTCTTCTCCCCAGATCTCTCCTGTTCCTTCCCACAGGGGGCTGCATTTTGTGGCGGCTGCCCCCCGGGGGGCTTCCCACGGGCTCGGCCCTGCCTGCGGGTACCCAAGTAGGGGCGAGCAGGCATTCCCTCCTGGGAGGCATGCCTAGTGGGTCCTGCCTCCTGCCCTCAGGAGGGACCCTGTTCCAGGCTTGCTTCCCATTTGTCCTCGACAGTCGGGGATAATGCTACCGTTCAGTGAATCCCCTCTTGCTGTAGGCTGCTTGTGACGAAGGCTCTAGCTCCCCCTGCCCCTTGGCTTTCCTTAGTGACCACCTGTAGTTCCGCACGGTTCTGTAGGGACAGTGAGGGGTCCTCGCGGTGGCAGCAGCTGCCGTCGCCCAAGCACTGATTCTGCGCCCCATTCGGCAACCCTCGCAGCCATAGAGAGAGCACAGTCCACACCTTACAGAAGGGACAGAGGCCCAGATGTACCCAAGCGCTTGCGCAAGATGCAAGATCACACCCCAGAACACGGGGAGCTGGGATTTGATACCCACCGATGGCCCAAGCCCTGAGAGTCCCCCGTCCGGGATGCAGACTCTGATTGGAAAGCGGACTTCTTCATTCAACACGCGTTGGCTCCTCTTGTGCTTTAACTCCAGTGCAAGGTATGGGGGCCAAGTGAAGCAGGGGAAGGGGCTGGGTGTCTCGTTCTAGCTACGCTAACTGCGGGGCACTCGTTCTGCGCTCTACACACCTGACTTGGGGATGCCCTGTCCACCCAGTGAAGCTGGGACCTTATCACTTGCATTTCACTGGCCAGGGCAGAGCAGAGGTCTGGACCCCAGATATCCCCTGCAAAGTGGGGGTTCACCCAGCGGTCCCCAGGTTGGGCTTGGTGGCAAATTAAGATCGGTTTAAAAAGACAGCTCAGGGCACAGAGGGCGGAGCCATCCTCGGAGAGGGGTAGGTGGTGACATGCTGTGGGCCACACCCCAAAGATGGGGTGGTGACAGCTGTGGGCTGAAGCCACCGAACCAGCAGTCTGTCAGACTGGGGTACAGGCGAGGAGCAGGGGCAAGGGTGGCTGGCTCTGCCCTGACTAGAGTGGCCCAAACCCTACCTCGCGCTAGGCTGGTCCTGGCCGGGCCAGTTCACCTGCCACCGCTGGAGGGCTGGCGCCACCTGTCGACCTTGTGGAAAACTGCAGCCTGGCCTTCCCAGCCCCAGGACAGAGCCAACAGGACCTCGTGGTACCCCAGCCTTGGGACAGGTGTGCAGAGGGGCAGCTGAGTCAGCTTCTGGACTCCACCCTAAGGTTCCTCATTCAAACCTCTCCCATCCTGCCAGAACAACCTAAGACACCCTCCTCTGCAACCCTCCTTGTTGTACAGAAGGAGGGCTGGGTCAGGAAGCAGAGTCAAGACTCAAACCCATTTCACTACCATTTCAATCTAACAACAAAGCACCACCCTGCTTCAAACCCTGGCTCCTCACTGCTTACGAAATAAGCACCAAACTCCTTGCTATGCCCACGAGGCAGATCTGGCCTCTGCCCTCCCTACTCTGCCTCAGCCTCTTACCCAGTGGGTTGGCTCCTGTCCCTGGCCCTTTGCAAATGCTAGTTTCTCTGTCCAGGACACATGTCTCTCTCTTTTCACCCACTTAACCCCGACTCCACCTTCTTGCCTCAGCTCCTTCGGGGAGGCCTTGCCTGACCTCCTCCCAGGCCCCACTGAGCAATTCCTCCTAGCACCTGGTTGACGTTGCAGGAGAGCATTTCCCTCTCCGACGCTGGACAACTGTATGAGGATAGGGATCATGTCTGCTGGACTCACCATTTATTTCAGCCCCAGTGTAGTGCCTGGCACATGCTACATGCTTGAGAAATCCTGTGGATGAAATGAATTATGTCTAGTTCACGTGAGTCCCTGGCCCAAAATTAACATGCCTTCATAAATAAAACATTCATTTCTCAAGGGGCCAGGCACAGAGGTAAAGGCATTTCATCCTTGAGCTCTGGGGGAGGGTGTGGGGGGGGGTGGATATTAATGGACGATAAAGTAGGGGTCTGTGCACAGATGTCCTGACAGTGAGTAGACAGCCAGGAAAAGCTAGAGCTGAGATGGGAACCTGGGTCTGTTTCGAGTCAAGCCATTCTGTGGCCCCTGCGGCCAGGCACATGGCCCAGTTCCCTCTGAGGTTTCACCCGGCTGGGTCTGCTCAAGCTGCTCACACAAATGGAGGACAGTGTTTGGAGTTCCTTCTCCCCTGAGGTTACCAAGAGTCCTGGACAGAGATTCTAGAAAGTTAAGCGTGGGAAGGCTGTATAGGTGGGGAGGAGATCCCACCACACCTAGGCATCTCTCCTTTGCCAGTGAGCATGCTCAAGGCTGGTTCTACCGCCAGCACGCAGGGCTCCGGTGTGTATGAATCTGTAAAAGGCGCCCTCTTCTGGTGGACACAGCCTCTGAGGCTCATGCTAGGAAAGACTATTCTTTCTTTGCCAAGTGCCCTTACACAGTGCACAACCTGAACATCTGTACGCTAGAAGTGCCTGGAGCTCCGCCCCACTAGGTGACTGTGACCCTTGGTCCCTGCCGCCCTCCTGACACCAGTAGTGGATCCTGCTCTTCCTTCAAGGGGGCAGGGAACCCTTCCAGTAAGCCTTTATAGTTAGCATGCAGGACATGTGGCCACATGTAGCCACCAGCTGCCTTCTTTTCTCAGACCCTGGGAGAGAGAAAGCCCCAGAAAAAGCCCTCTGGGAGATTTACATGGCAGAGATAAGACACTGGTGGGTTCAGAAATCACAAGGCCCACTGAGAAAACATCGGCAAAACTTAGCACTGACTTAAGCTGCCTCAGGGAGGACCAAAAAAGGTTACCAGGAAGGCCGGGAAAACCCCAGCCCACATCATGGGTGTTAGCCCAGGTGGGATGAATGACGTGGTTTGCCTGGGTCTTCAAGAAGACAGACCCTCAGTCCTCTCGGAGAGGCTGCCGCATGTCCTGGGCTTCTGCACTGAGTCAGGAGCCCCGAAGAGGCCAGGGCTGGCTCAAGGTCACCCAATGGCCAGCTGGCAGCCAGGCTGGGCCCACGCCAGGTCCCCAGGCTCCACCCAGGCTCCACCCTCACTCCAGACCCAGATCTGCTGGAGTGGGGGGAGGGGGGAGCTGCTCTCCAACTCGGGCCTTCACCGGGCACAGAGGGACCGTTCTTTGTAACTCAACAATCCCCCTGTTTGCCCTGTGCCAGGCTACAGCCTCCCTCGAGTCCTGCTGACGAGGAAAATCTGGTGCCAGCGTCCACAAATATGTGTGCCTTCTGGAGGGAGGGGGCAGTCAGGCTCTCTGGCCGAGTGGGTGGACTTAAAGGCCCAGAGGGAAGCCACAGGATGCGTGCAGAGCAAGCTACCGGGTGTTTTCTTTGAAAGACAGTGCAGGGAATACACACATACACACACACACACACACACACACACACACACACACACACACAGATAGCTCCTGAATACTTCCGGCAGGATACCCCCAAAATGCTCTTCATGTTTGCTCTGAGTGGGGGTGGGGGGGCACACGCAGTTTTCATTGTATATTTTTACAACGTTGACTATTTTCACCATGTCCCTGTTTTCCTAAGCACATATCAAACTCATAGAAATAAACCAAAAAATAAAAGGCCCGGGAAGAAAGGAAAAGGCTGGGAGCTCAGCATTTCAGAGAATGGAAGGAGCTCAGGTACTGAGCTTCCCCCAAAAGCTGAGATTACCTCTGCTTGCGGGGAGCTGGGCCATGTTGGTGGCCCATTCGTGCATGGTGGCATTTTAGCCTCAGACTGACCCGAAGAGGCGGGCCCTATTATTGTCACTCCTACTACCCAAACCAGGAGACATCGCCTCAAGTGTTAGCCACTAGCCTAGTCTGGCTCTCGCTCCTGGCCTCAACTTCCTCCCGGGGACCCAAAGTTCTCAGGGAGCCCGGGGAGGAGCGACGCTGCTCCAGAGGCAACGTGCCTCGTCAGGCAACCGAGGGGAGTCCGCCCGCGGCGGCGGTGGCGGGAGCAGAGCCTGCAACTTCCGGGGCCACGTAGGCAGGCTGCTGAGATGGGGCAGGGCTATTCTCTCAGCCCAGGCCCCCGCTGAACCACAGCCCGTGCCCGGGCCTCAGTTTCCTCATCTATTAAATGGGCGAGTCTTCGTGTTTTGCTGGTAGGAGTGAAGCTTACCCAAGGGGAGGTGCCTGGAGCATAGAAGGTGTTCGGCCCATACCCACTTCCCCCCTCGTTCCCTGCCCTGATAACTCCACGAGCAGTAAGGCTGCGTCCTGCCAGGCCAGGCAGTGGCCACTGCCCGGGGAAAGGCAGCGGGATCGGAGGGTGGACTGGAGGTTGGCAGTGACCGCTCCTCTCTAGTGGGCATGCCCTGGACACTGAGGAGGACGCAGAGCCCCTTGGGAGACAGGTGGGCAGGGTGCCTGAGCGTGTGCGTGAGCTCGAGTGAGCTTGCGTGGCGGCCTGAGATGTGGCAGGCCCTTGTTGCAGGCTGCGGCCCCTCCATCTCCCACCTCTCGCGGCCTCCAACAGACCCAGATTCAAAGAGCTTAGGAGGGGATGTTTATTTTCTAGACGGAGGTACTCAAGAGCTGGGCTGGGAAGACAAGGCCGGGGATCACCCGGCCCTCCCTTACCTTGGTCCAGTGCCCTGGGTGGGGGCCTCCTGCCACAAACAGCACAGCCTCGCTGGCCTCTGGGGCCTCCTCTGCGGCCCACGTAGGAGAGCTCCCTCAGCCCTTCCCCGGCCTGTGCAGTGGCCAGCGTGGGTCATAAGCCCTCAGCCCGTGCTTAATCCGCCAGGGCCCTAGTCAGCGCCAGCGGGACACGTGACACCCACAGCCCCACAGACCTGTTTGGCAGGAGTGGCAGCTGGTCTGGTGGGGGAGGGTTGCCTGCCCAGCCCGCCCTGCCCTCAGGGGCTGTCCCTGGTCACCACGCTCCTGCTGGCTCTTCCTGTCCAGAGCCTGTGGTCCTGGGCTCCTGCCTACCTTCCTGGGACAGGTACCGGTATGCAGAAGGGGAGGCAGGGCAGATGGGGAACAGGGCCCATTGTCACCAAATGGTGCTGGGTGATGCTGTGTGTGTGTGTACGTGGGTGTGTGTGAGTGCACGCATGCCCACACTCGGAATGGGACCCTTATTTCACACCATACACGAATCAATTCCAGGTAGGGTAAAGAGCTAATGCAAAATATACACAATAATATTCATGACCACAGAGTAGCAAAGGATTTCTTAAAACACAAGATACTAATAACGAAGCAAAAAATACATTTGACTACTTCAAGTCAGAACTCTGAAATGAAGACATTCACCCCAAAGCTCCAGAAAAAGGAAAAAAGGCAAGATATTTACAATGTACGTAAATGATCAAGGATTCAAGTCTCAAATGCCTAAAGAACTTCCCCCCCAAATCAACGAGAAAATAAAAAGACAGCCCAAGATGGGCAAAAGACTTGACCAGGCAGTTTACCAAAGAAGAGATCGAAATGGCCAATAAACATGCAAATATGGCCCAATCTCATCGGCAATCCGGGCACTGCAAATTAACATCACAGTGAGAAACGTGTGAGGACTGATAACAGAAGGGGCGAGGGAGAAGGGGCGCCAGAGGAGGGAACAACCACGCAGTGTACTTTCCGGCCCCCCTAGAGGTAATGCGCAAGACAAATGGCTGTCCTGCGCATCAGGACACAGACAGGTTCAAGAACAGCAGCCCCAAACTCAAACCAACCCACGCGTCCATCGCGGGAGAGCGCAAACGTCAGCTGTGGCCTAGCGGTACCGGGGAACGGTACACAGCAGTGACGAGGACTCACCACAGCCACTTAGGACCGGACGAGCCACACGGCCGCGACTTCGAGCCCGAGGACCCAGACCCAAACAAGTACCTAGACCCCAGGCTGTTTACAGAGAGCTCGAAAACCAGAAAACCGGCAAAACAGAATGATGCTGTAAAGAGTCGTGCAGCGAGGTGCTAAGACAGCCAGAATAAGAGCATTATAATCACAAAAGTCGAAATGGTGAGGATCTTGGAGGCCTAACGGTTGGGGATGAACACAGCGCAGGGGTACGGGGAGGCCTGCTTCTGACAACGCTCCGTTTCTCGACCCAGGTGGTAGGCACGTGTATATTTGTCTCATTTTTCTTTCGGCTGCTGCACGTGTGTCTTTTCACTGTCCCGTGGGACAGATTCGTATCACATTTAAACAGACACATTTGTGTGGTATGGGTAGGGGACAGGCACCTGCCACAACCTGCCACACCTCGACACAACGGCCACCACAGCCACATGGGACATCCGAGCTGAAAGGGCTCGTCCTACCCTCTCATTTTCGAGACAAGCACGGAGGATCAGAGATGGAAAGGCACTTGCCCAAGGCTGCAGAGCAAGTCGGGGCCAGGACTGGAATCTGGGTCTTAAACCAGGGTTCTCTCCTCTTCCTTTTGGGAGGATTTTCCCATTGCAAATTAACTTTACCACCAGTCGGAGCAGACTCATTCTGTTTAGCACTCGGTGCTCTGTGGAATTTTTATTCGCTTACTTATTCATTGTGGGGCTGTGAAAGCTGGAGGACAAGCTCCTGGAGGGAAGGGCTTTTGTCTGTTTTGCTCCCGTGGTAAAATAGGTGTTCCGTAAATATTTGTCGAATGAATAAATGAATGGAGCGGGATTTCTTTGGGACTTGGAGGCCCTAGAAATACTTAGTGGCTCCTGTGGTATCCCCAAAGGAGAAAATGAAAAAACTCTATGACATTGACACACTTTCTCAGAATTACTTTCATAACGGTCTTAGGTGGCTGGCACTATCATCACCCCATCTTCAGGAGGAGGAAACTGAGGCTCAGGGAGGCCTAGTGACTTGTCGTCCCAGGTCATGAAGCTACGAAGTGGAGAGCTCGTGTTTGAACCCAGCCCCAGAGGCAGGCTGGCCCTCAGCCAGTCCACTAAAGGACCCCCGAATCAGGATCCACGTGCTTCAGCCCCTCCTGCCCACCCCCCACCCCTACCTCTTTTAGGTGCCGGTTACAGCTTCCAAAGTGATTTCTGGTCTCTTCCAAACTCCTTCGGTCCAGGGAGGGCAAGGGACTTGTCCAGAGTAACGGAGTCCAGCTCTCTGCCTTCAAGCTTCCCAACAGTGTGACCGATACTGACCAACCAGTCCAGCTCGTGGATTTGCCAGAAGACAATCTCCGTACTGCTTCACTTCATACCAAATCCTCACGCCCCCTGGCTAAGTCCAAAAGCCGGCCCTAGTTCTGCATCTGGAGGAGCCGAATAACGAACCATTCCCAGACTAACCTCAGGCAACTGGCTTTATTAAAACACCCGGGCACTTAGCATTTTTTACAAACCTATATTACTATCCTGATAGCTTTCACCAAGCCCTCGGTTGATAATTAAAAAAAAAAAAATCATTGGCTCTGGGAGTCTTGGAGCTACAATGATCCTCTGGGGCCCCTAAACCGACTGATACATAAATCCTCTGTACACCGTCCGTTTGCATACCTCCAGGGAGGGAGCTCACTACCTCCTAAGGCAGCTTGTTTCTTGTTTGGACCCAGCTCAGTTGAGCACAAAAAACCTTCTATCAGCCCCCGGCACTGGGGCCAACGAGGTGCTTCAGCCACCTTTCTGCCCTTGGGGAATTCAGGCGTGAGTGATTGTGTCATCCCAAAAGAATGGGACACAGCACAGGCCAGGATTACCTTCCAGAGCGGCAGCACGGGAGGCCCAAGCCATTACATCCCATCACACATGTCACGTGGATTTATGTGGGTCAGCCCGGACTCTGTGCTCATTGAGAACCCCTCCGGGAGGGATGCCTCCCTAAGAGCATCTGGGCACGAAAACTGGCAAACCGTGAGGTTCTAGGGCCCAAGGAACTGAAAGGATTGTCAGTAGTAGTAGGTGGGAGGGTGCAGCATTCCACATCTTCCCGCTGGCCTGTGGGGTTGACATCACTGTTTTAGTATTATGCTTCCAGAACCTTCATACACATAAATGGATGGGTCTGTGGTTTTGCAGATGAAATGGGATAATATATGGGAGAGCCACCGTGACAGGGTCTGGCAAGGAGCAGATGCTTAAAAAATGTTTGCTGGGTTTGAATTGCAATCAAGCTGGATCAGAAGGCCACATACACACAGTTCTTCGAAGAGTCACCGAGAACTTGGCTGCCTGTGTCCTGCCTTCCCAAGCTGGCACGTGCTGTGGTAGCTCAACGGGATGGCCCGGGGGAGCAGGAAGGGATTCCTGCAGGCTGGTGACTCACCTATGCCCCTTGCACACTCCCCCGAGGGGAGAACACAGGGACTCAGGGCAGGCTTTGCTGCAGCGGTGACATCGATGAGAGTAGGAGGAACAGAGGTTTCTAGGTGGCAGGGTGGGGGTGGGTGCATTCCTGCGGGAGCTAGGACAGGACAAGGCTGGGTCCAGAGGGAACGCTGGGGGTACTAGAAGATGCTGCTCCCCAAAGCAGGTTTGAGTTACACTTCCCCGTGGCAAGGTCTGAGTGCAGGGGTGGGGGGAACCCCAGTCCACACGGATCTCACCAACAGGACTGAGTGCGGGGGGCGGGGGGATCCCCAGTCCACACAGATCTCATCAACAGGACAGGCCTTTGCCCAACCTCTCTTATGCAAAAACACACTTTCCTAACAGGAACAAACAATCTCATTCCCTCCCCTGATTCTGAAACACCAGCCGGGAGTGATGAGACCATACCCCGGTGACAGAGGGCTGGCTGGGCTCTTTTAGGCTAGTTGACTCCCCAACCCAGTCGTCAGAATGCTGGTGGGGAGAAAGCTGAAGACACAAAGGGTCCCAAGTTCTGGCTTGGCCTTGGCACTCCCCTCTGCACAATGGGGAAGGGGCATAACTAAATAGCAGGGGGGCTGCTGTGGGGCCGGCAGGTCCGGGGTGGGCAGGAGAGGCAGGCTGGTCAGAGCTACAGCTGGAAGGGCAGGCAGCATGCGCCCTTCCAAAGCCGCCTTGACAGACGATGGCAAGTCTGGTCATGAGACCAAGATTACTTAATGTTTGCGAACTGTGCAGGAGTCCCCTGCAGAGGAAGGCACCAGTTCCCTTCCTTGTCCCTCCACTGCAGGGACCTCTGTGGGAACACAGAGTCCTCTGAGTGCTCCCTAGGCAGCAGCTCCCCAAGGATGGCTGGATTGCTGGAGAGCTGGGGACAGTGGGCTACGGCGTGAACTTGAACACATTCCTGCCTCTCTCTGGCCTCAGTTTCTCCAGCTCCAACAAAGGATAGGCCCTAGGATGCCCCCTCCAGCTCTGATGCTCAGTGGCCAGACTGTGGGCATCGTGGTACCCGGAGTCCCTCCTAGCTCATCTTTTCCTGCCTGGGGGTGGAGGTGGGGGGCTAGAGGGATGGGGCTGTTTCTCTTCTTTCCTTTCAAACCCAACTGCTGGGCTCTGGCCGCACATGGGTTCAGGAGCTTGGCCACCGTACCAGCCCAAGGGAGGGGCCAGGCATAATGCTGGGGGCAGAGGAGAGTAACCAGAGGGGCACTTCTGTGTCACCTCAGTTCAGACTTGCTCTGAGGGGGCTGCACAGGCCAGCACGTGGGTGGTCTGTGGGCACTGACCACAGAGTGGAGCGGCGGCTTGTCAAAGTGCATAGCCAGGCTCCTGCTCCTAGCGCAGAACAAGTACTTCTCTCCCCGCCCCCCCCCAATTATAGAGCATGCTCAGAGCAAAATGTACAGAGCTGACCAGGCAGAGCAGACTGCTGTCCCCATGAGCCTGATCGCGTGGACAGGCTCGGGGGAGGGGACACCCACTGTCGTCTTTCTGCTCCGTTTGCTCCAGGAACAGATCAGCTGTGACAGTTGAGAGCTCGGCAATTTAAAGTGGCAACTCCCTGGCAGAAACATGGGGGGGGGAGGTGCTCCCCATGACTGGGGTGGGGGTGGGGACAGCCTTGACTCACCTCTCCAGCTGTCCCAGCCCCCTATACTGCCCAAGGGCAGCCCTTCTGGACAGGGCAGGGATTTCCCATAGCCAGAGCCCCCTGGCCCAGGAGGGTCCCACCTCAGACTGGCAGGTGGGGCAAGGTATCCTACACCTGAGACAACCCCCTCAGTTCTCAGACCGCCGCTGCCTCCTGTCCCATTTGGGACTGGGTCCAAAGACTGACGAGGGCTGTTTCAAGTGCTCAAGCACCGTCACCTAAGGGGACTGCTGCCGGGCCCTAGGGTCTGACCCAGAGCGGCCCCCAGTTATAAAAACCATCCTCTTGCCCACGTGGTGGCGGGAGGAGGGGTTGCCCAAGGTCATAGAGCGGGTCAGGGGCAGAGCTGGATTCGGACCCAGCCCCTCCAGTCCAGCCCAAACTCCTCACTCCCTCCCTAGACGCCGCTATCTGGCTCCCAGCGAATTCCTGAGATGCCTCAACCTCCCGCCCGCAGGCTCCGGACCTAGGACACAGTGGCGGGATTTCTCCGCCGGGAGGCAGGAGCGGGGAAGAGCGGGGAGGGGAGGGAGGGAGTGCGGCGCGGGGGTAGGGGGCACAGCTTCGCTTGGCGACCCTCGGGGCCTGGATTCACGTTTCCCCGCCCCGCGGAGACAGCCAACTGCATAGACGCGGAAATGGAGCACCCTGAGCTCCCCTCCCCCCAAGATCGCGCCTTTAGCGTTCACAAGGTTTCGTATAAACGCTCCGCATAGCCGCGGAGGCTGAATCTCCTGCGTCCTCACCGCTCGAGTCCCGGAGAGCGACACCCGCAGAGCCCCGGCTCAGAAAGACTGGCGTTGACGCACCCCAGGCCCTCCGGGCAGCCGGAGTAACCCCGGCCCCCAAAGCCGAAAGCCCGGCGGCCTCTGCTCCCTCAACCTCTACAACCGGGAGACCAGTGTCATCCCCGCCACTGCGGCCTCGGAACCTCCTCCCCGGCCGGGCTCCGCAAAATCGCCTGCGATCACCCCTCCCTCCCCCCGGTTCTCAAGAGCTGCTCGCGCGTCCGTGTAGCCGCGGCCCCGGGGGCGGAGCTGCCGCCCAGGCCTCTCCGCGGAGGGGACTCCTGGACGCGGCCCCCGCCACCCCCAGCCCCGGGCTAGACCCGCACCGCACCGCACCGCACCGGCCGCCGCCGCGCGCGTCCCCCGCCGGCCCGCCTCCTACCTCGCGGGTCCGCCTGCAGCCTCCGAGCGCGCGCCGTCCCCGCGGCGGGAGCGGAGCGCGGGCGCGGCCCCAGCGCGTCGGGCCGGCTGGGCGCTATGAAGGGTAACCCGAGGCGTCGGCAGCCCGAGCCCGAGCCGGAGCCGGAGCCCGAGCCGGAGCCGGAGCCCGAGCGCCGCCGGCCCTCCTGCCCGCGCCACCACCGCGCGCCGTGACCTTGGCTGCGGCCTCTCCGCGCCCGGCCTCAGTTTCCCCCTTTGAAAGGTGTGTGTGGGGGGCGGTGGGGAGGACGGGTGCCGCCCCGGCCGCCGACGTCACCCGAGCTGGGACGAGTTGAGGGCGCTCGGGTCGGTGGGGCCTCTGCAGCCGATGGGCCGGGGAGCGGGATACACACAGTCCAGGCGCGTTGGAGGGGGCACTGTGGCCCCAGCGTTTCCCTCAGACTCCCCAAGACCCCTAAACAAACACCTAGTCGCCGCGGCCTCACCCCAAGTCCCTTGGCCCCTCCCCCGGGGAACTGCAGCCCCTGCAGGCACGCAATGCCCAGCCTCCCTCCCCGAAGCCTCCCCAGTTCACAGATGAGAAAACTGAGGGCCAGAGAGGGGCAGCCACTGGTCCAGGGCTGCACAGCGGGTGGGGGCTGTTCACACCCACCCTGGCACCACGCCCCCTGAGGCCCCTCCAGGACCCGCGCTCCTCGTAGTAGTTCGGGAGGAGGATCTCGGCCTGCCGGCCTGCCGGCTGCACGCCTTATTCCACAGTGAACATTGACTCAGCACCAACTGAATGCTGGGGATGGGCCTCAGTGGTGTGGCAACTGTCATAGAAATGGGTGGCACAGTCTGAGAAAGGGACCCAATCCGTGGGGAAGAAGTGGCATAAATAGGAGAGGCTGGGCCTGAAAGAGGCAGGAAGGGGGTGGCATCTCCGGGGAGGAGTATGCTTAGGAAACAGCAAGGATGGGAATGCGCATTGCCCAGTGTGTAGGGGAGAGAAGGCGGGTTCTGAGAGCCTTGAACACCAGACCAAAAAAAAAAAAAAAAAAAAAAAGGCGTCTTCCTTTCCTAGGCAGCAGGGAGCCCCCGACCAGTTTGGAGCAAGCAAGGACGTCAGCGGTCCGGGCTGTGTTTTAGGAAGCGCCCCCTGGTGGCCAAAAGGGGCGACACAGTAGGCGAGAGGGACGCGTCTGCAGTGGTCCAGCTGTGAGGAAGCTGGCTTAGTGATGTAATGAGTCAGGAGACTCGAGTCTCTGCCCGCCGTGCCACCCACAGGCTGTGTGACCTTGGGCAAGGCACTTCCCCTCTCTGAGCTTCTGGGAGGGAAGGAGCCTGATTTTCAGCTCTGATATCTCATGACCCTGGATATCGGGGCCAGGTGGGAGTAGCAGACTGTAGAATTCAGGAAGGAACAGACAGATCAGAGGTTCAGCACTTTATGGGACTTACTACACTTACTTGTACTACTACTCTCCCAATTTTACGGACAAGGACACTGCAGCACGGAGAGGGTAATTCGCCTTTCCAGGCTCACACAACTGCTAAGTGTCTGAATGCAGGCCTATGCGGCTACAGTCTAAATGGGGGGCCTGACCACCTCAGTCTCTTGTCTTGGAGCATTTATTGAACACCTAAAGCATTCCTGAAGTATACAAGGCACTGGTGACAGACAGACAAATAAGGAACAGCCCAGCTCCTAGTGGCTTTTCCTCGCCCTGTCTCACAGCAAACCCGACAGTGGGCACCCTGGGGGATGGGCTTTTGGGGCAAAGCATGAGTCCCCACCCCGAACCTCCTCTTATGTTCTTCTGTATGTTGGAGGTTTTGTTTTTAAGAACTATGAATTCATTTTATAGTTTCAAAAATATTTTTAGAAAGGAAGAAGAGATGCTTGTAGTTTTAATATCTGAAAATGTTCTATGAGAGAAGCCACCTCCTTTAGTTAGCAGTGCCAGGAGTGAGTTACCTGGCAGGTTGGAAGGCAGGGGAGGGAAGTGAGAACAGCAAGGGTTCTAGAAATCGTTCAGCCTGGGCGAGTCTCATCACCTCTCTGAGCCTCACTTGAATTCATCTGTAAAATGAAACTAATGATAAAAATCTCCACCCTGTCTCCCTTCAAAGGCTGCTGTGCAGATTAACCATGATACTGTGTAAAAACGTTGTGTCAACGTGCATTGTATAAATATTTTTATTTCCAGAAACCATGAAGGAAAATATTGATCAACTCAACTATGTAAAAATTAAAACTTCTGAATAGAATAAAAAATACCGCAAAGTTAAAAAAGGCAAATGGCAAATTAAAAAAAAAAAATTATCTGCAGTGCATATGCCAGAAGTTAATTGAGGAAAACGAGATGAACGTTAATTTTCCTCATACAGAAAGAGCTCTTTCAAATCGATAGGAAAAGATGATGAACCAACTAGAAAAAAAGAGTAAAGGATAGGAACAAGCAGTCCATGGAAAGATTCGATCGCATTTGTAATTAAATGCATATTAAAGAAATACAAGTCAAAATATAACATACCTGTCACTTTTTGTAACCTTACCAAGTTGGCAAAAACGAACAAGTTTGGTAATACTTTTGCTGTTGAAGGGGGGATGCATGTACTCACCAACACTGTCGGGTGAGGGGCAAGGTAGCGCCACACTTTTGAAGGGTGATGTGGCAAAGCTCTGCAGCAGGCAAACATAAAAATTCAAGGATAGTCCACAGTATTCTGTGTAAGCAAACGGAAACGGTATGAAGACCCGCAAGCGGGGCTTTGCTGGGATGGACTGGGATGATGATGATTGACCTCAGGCAATCCGGTAAGTGGGAAAAGCAGGTGCGGTACGGCGTATGGTATGTTACTTTCCGCGTCAAAAAGACGGGGGTCTCCTGTACATGCTAGTACATGCATCTATTATCTCTGACAAGGACGCTTAGGAAACGGGAGCAGCAGTGCCTTCAGGAATGGCATGGAGAATTGGGGACGGGGTGGAAAGGAGCCTGGCTTTTCACTGAAATGTTCTGTTGAAATGTTTTGTTTTGTCTTGTTTGCGCTACAGGCACATACTACCGGTTTTTGAAAAGTAGGTTAAAAAAAATAATCATTTGTGAAACTGGGCGGGGAGTTTCTAGGCCCTGCTCTGACACAAGCTGGGGTTGACTCCCTATGTGACCTCCGTGCAGGATGATGTCCCTCTGAGCCTCAAGGTCCCCTTCTATCTAGTGGACAGGAAGCGCGAGATAAGAGTTCCAAGGCTCCTTACAGCTCTGACGCCATGCCAGCCCCAGAACCTTCTCACCAGATAAGCCAACCAGCTATGGAATGGCTGCTGGGGAGGTAGGGGGCTCCCCACCCTTGGACCTGTGGCAGCAGAGGCCAATGGTCCGTTGGCCTGGGGATGGCGGCTTGTGTGTCTTCTAAGACCCCTCCTGGCATGCCCATATGCTGTTCCTTTTTCCTTCTCCCACTCATGGTGCCCTGCCCGGAAACTCTTAGTTCATATTTCCTCTCCAGGTTACCCCTGGCAACATCCCATCTGTCTGGGTTGGAGGTCAGTTCTGGGGAGTAGGGACAGATGACACAGTCCTAGGCACCCATGTGGGGTTGAGATGTCAGTGGGGCAAAGCCTTATGCTGGGAAACCAAGCCTCTTACCCCATCCAGAGATCAGCCCTGGCCTCAGTCCTGCTCCTTTCCACCTTCATAGACAGCCCTCCATCCCCACTGCCTCTCTGGTTAACCCCCAGTCATCACCCAGAACGTTCTGTGGCTCCCCATTGCCCACCAAACCAAGCTGACACTCCTCAGCTGGACATTCAAACAGTTTGCATTTTCTGGCCTCAATTTACCCTTGTAGCCCTTCCCTCCATCCATTATGTCTCTTATTTAAAGCAATTTCCAACAATACAGCTTTAATTACATCCCTCCCTTGCTTAGAACCCTTCTATGGCTCCCACTGACCTGGAGGATAAAGTCTAAGTGTCACCAGCCAGACCCCAAGATCTGACATACACTGCCCACCTGCTTGTCTTACATTTTCCCTTAAGCTCTTCTTTCCGGTTTGCCTCTTTTTTTTTTTTTTTTAAAGATTTTATTTATTTATTTGACAGAGAGAGAGACAGCCAGCGAGAGGGAACACACGCAGGGGAAGTGGGAGAGGAAGAAGCAGGCTCATAGCGGAAGAGCCTGACGTGGGGCTCGATCCCAGAACTCCGGGATCACGCCCTGAGCCGAAGGCAGACGCTTAAGGGCTGCGTCACCCAGGCGCCCCTCCGGTTTGCCTCTTAACACAGGCAAATGAAACCCAAAACCAGCCCTCAGGCCATGGTGACTGTCCTGCTAAGACCTCCCACTGGCCTAGACAACTCAGACCTTTTGAGCTAAACCCCCTACTCATACCTGGGCAGATGGACCGAGGAGTGACCTCTGGTATGACGTACCATTACCTCTACCTCATTATATGTTATATACATTATATGTTACATAATGTATGTCTAGGCACGTGCTCCCTTATGTCCGCCTCTACACAGGATAACGAGGCTTCCCTGTCAAAATATTCATCCTAACCCTAAACAAAAGGAACACATTCACCCTCTCTCGGGGAGTCACAGCTCTGGAAACCATTCCCTGTGATCTCCTTATTTGCTGCAAATAGAAGTTTTCTTTGTGCAACAACTCAACCTGGTGCAGTTTCTGATTCACCCAGGAGCCACCTCACTTTGGTTCGTTTACATAAGCTTCTCAGGTTAGCATCAAAACTGGCTTCTGCCTTCTGGCCCAGCCACATCTGCAGCAGCTTCCCCCAGAGCCAGGCTATACTTAATGCCTTCTCAGCACACTGTGCTATTTCACAACATTGAGTATTTGCACATACTATTCCCTTGGCTCCTCAATATATAAAGAGTTCTTACAAATAAATAAGAAAAAGCCACGATCCACTCAAAATAAAAATATCCAATTCATCTACCTGGGTAGTTCAGAGAAAAAGTCATCCAGGTGGTTGGGAACATGCTTTTGTTAAAATGGAAGGGGGTTTTTATCTTCATGCAAATGACATTGAAAAAACTGTATCATGGTCAAATGATTTTTACAAAGGTGTCAAGAACTTACTAGAGAGTGTAGTTTCTTCAACAAACAGCACTGGGACAATTGTCTACTACATGCAAAAGGAGGCATTTGGACTCTTCCCATCATCCACAAAAATTAAGTCAAAATGATCAATGGTCTAGATGTAAGAGTTAAAACTATAAAGCTCTTAGAAGAAAACATAGGAGCAAATCGTTGTGACCTGGCATTAGGCAATAATTTCTTAGATATAAAATGACTTCTTAGATACAAAAATATCTTAGATTTTTTTCTTAGATATAATGATTTCTTGGATACCAAACACATAAGCAATAAAAGAAAAGTTTGATAGAGTGGTACTTTATCAAAATTAAAAACTATTACGTTTCAAAAGACAGCATCAAGAAAGCAAAAAATTAAGCCACAGACTGGGAGAAAAGGTTTGCAAATCATATAACCAAAAACCAAAACATCCCGCAAAGCAAAGCACCCCACAAAGATTCGTATTTAGAATATAAAAAAACTCTTGTGACTCAATAACAAGAACACAGCACCCTTAAAAGATGGGCAAAAAGTTTGAAGAGGTATTTCACCAAAGGAGATATATGAATGGCCAAGAAGCACGTGAGAAGATGCTCACGATCGCTAGGCATCAGAGAAACTCCAATCACAACCACAGCGAGGTGGCACTTCCCACCCACTAGGATGGCTGTCATCAAAGAGACAGACAAGTGCGGGCGAGGATGTGGAGAAATCAGAGCCCTCTTACACTGCTGGTGGGCAAGTAAAATGGTGCCGGCACTTTGGGAAACAATCGGGTGTTTCTTACAAAGTTAAACAGTTACTCTACGAACCCCTGGATTCTACTCCTAGATATTACCAAGAAAAAGGAAAACATATGTCCCCGTGAAAATCTTGTATGCAAATATTAGTAGCAGAATTATTCATAATAACCCCCAGAGCGGAAACCACCCAAATGTCCCGCGACCGGGTCTATCCACACGATGGACTATTATTCAGCCATAAAAAGGGATGAAGGGCTGCTCCGTGTGACACCCGGACAACCCGGAAAACGGGAGGCGAAGTGAAAGCAGCCGCGCACAAAGGTTATACGCTGCATGGTTCCGCTGATACCGACATGCTCAGAAAGGCAAATCTCTAGAGACAAAAAGTACATCTATGGTTATCAGGAGCTAGAAGAGGGACACGGCCTTGATGGGGACTAGAGATGAGGCTCCTTTTCAGGGTGATGGAAATAATTTAGAATAAAATTGTGACGTTTATACAGCTCTGTAAATATCTCTAATAATCATGAATTTATGGGACATCAATGACATCTTGGAGAATGAGTGGTGACCGAATGTAATGCAAGATCTGGATTAGGGAAAACCTTGACATGAGGGCATTCCCGAGACAACTGGTAAAGGTGACTATAAATTGTATATTAGATCCCAGTCTGGTGTCAGTGTTAGACTTCTTGAATTTGACTTTTGAACCATGTTTACGTAACAAAATGTTCTTGTTCTTAGGAAACAGACACCAAAGTACTATTCAGGAGTAAAAGTCATCGTGTTGCATGACTGCAATGACCTCTCCAATAGTTCTGGGGGGGAAAACACTATTGTGAGAGAGCAAAATCTGGCGAACATTAGTAATAATGAATTTGGGTGAAGGGTGCAGGGGAGAAGGCTGGTTGGTTTTTTTTTTTGTTTTTTGTTTTTTGGGTATTATTCTTGCAAGTCTTCTTGTAGATTGAAATTATTACGAAATAACTCTTACAACTCTTAAAAAATCCACACATAAAAAAATTATTGCATGGAACCGGAAGACCCCTGAGAGTAAACCCATGGATTCGAAAAGGAGAAAAAGCACCAATCTAGTTGTGAACACAGCTCCCATAGGGACTGCCCCCTGCTCATCACGTGTCTCTGAGATCATCCCCCACCCCCATCCCCCAAAGACATAGCTAGAAGCCAGAAGGCAGGGTTGGGACACATGCCTGTGTGCCCCTCAGCTTGCATTAATTCATTAATTCATTCATCCAACAGATATTTGAGTGCCTGCTATGTGCCAGGAATCAGCGGGGACACATACAAATGTCCCTGCCCTCATGGCACTGATGTTCAGCTGGGGTCAGGGGAGGGTCCTGCAGGAGGAGGAAGGCGGTGTGCAAACCCCTCTGCTCTGTCCGGGCCCAGTCTGGAGAGCAGGTGCCTGAATCATCTCCATTCCTCTGGATAATAAGGAAGTCAAATTCTGTCCCCACAGAAAAGAGGGTCCCTGCTTTTGGACACTGGGGTCCACAGCCTAGAGGGACCAGGCAAAAATGCTGGGTCACCTCAGATTGGCAGAGCTCAGAACAGAACTAGAAAAACAGCTGCTAGGGAGGGTGGCTGCAGGCTGTGAGTGTGGAGGGGTGTACGAATGGCGGGGGGACAGGGTGTCAAGGGAGAACCTCACTCTCCTTCCACCATAAAAACCAGCAAGGGGCTGGCCAGAGTGCTAGCCAGGCAGAGCTATCATGAGGTGCCCCTCCCCCCATTCCGATCCTGGAAGTCTCGGGGATTCCCAAGCTGGGAGCCCCTGGATTATTTTAGGGGATCTTACATCCCATATGCACACCCAATGCTGCTGGTAGACCAAACAAATACTGTTTCACACATTAACATGTTTCAAACCAAAATAGAATCTGTTGTGAATAAAATTCATAGACTTCAAATTCATCTGAAATGGGTTCTTGGTGGCTTATTGTAATTTTTCAGCCATGGATACTAACATGGGGGTGGGGAGGTTTCTTCCAAGTTTTAGTGATGTAGAGGCATCCTGCTTTTACTGGAAAAGCCTGGAGAGTGTACTTAGAGCCCCCCTTACTTCACAGTGGGGAGGACAGGGTTGGAGCAAGGGGCTGGCTCCAGAGGGGGTGGTCCTCAGGCTCCCCGCTCAGCACACCCTGGGTGCTGGCTGCCTGAGGGCAGGGCGGCTGGGAGCCAGGGGCTGGAGGGATGCCCAGTAGGGCTGGTCCTGCTCACACCCTGGCACCATGTGTTATCAGATCTCCTGCCCCCAGGAGACTGGGAGGGAGCCCCTCAAGAGCAGCGACCAGGATAAGGCCGAATCCCTTCCGGGTCCCAAGCAGCCAGCACAAGGTCAGGGTGACCACCAAGGCGGGCAGGTAGGAGGGCAGCGAGATGAAGGGGGCGGAGCTGGGCTCAGGCCAGCTGACTCCTGGCTCTCCCCTTGCTAGCTGTGTGGCCACTGAACACTTGGAACGGGGCTAGTGCAGATGGGGAACTGAGTTTAAAAAAAATTTCATGTAACTAGTTAAAACTGAAATAGCCCCATATGGCTGGTTTAGCTTCCTTCTGGGGCAGGGCAGCTCTACGGGCTTACCAGTAACACAGAACGAGACCGCTGAAATGAGCAGTGGTTTGGCGCCACTGCACTCCCAGCAGGGATTCGTGGGTCCCCGCCTCCCACGAAGGCTGGATGCCGGAGCAAGCCTTGGTTCCCTCAGCTGGTCTGGCTTGGGGACCACGCACTTCCGGTGGGTATATAAACCAGGGACTCTGTATGTCATGGGCAACCGACAGGTCTTCAAGGGTAATTTTACCAGGCTGGTTTGGGGCCTTCGTACAATGCGTATAGAACTTGCTTTGCTCACCCTAACCTTTGTGAGAGAAGAACCCAGCAAAATCCTAACGATAACATATGCTCTGATTACAAAATAGGGCTACAAATTCCCCCCATCCTGGCGCCCAGGCCCCTCTGCCGTGGGACTTGTCCCTTCCCCTTCCCACCCAGAGGGAGGTTTATGTCCCTTCCCCTTGGTCACGTGATTTCTTTGTACACTCGAATGTGGCAGAAGCGATGGTTGGGCCGGTTCTGAGGCCGCGTGTGCCTCAAGAGGCTTGCACCTCCATACTCATATTTGTGGAATGCTGCCCTTGGACCTCAGTGGATAGAAGCTGGATGCCCACTGGGGGCCACGTGGAGGGGAATGGAAGGGACCCCAGGTACAGAAGCTGGCTGCCCACTGGGGCAAGGGGCCATGTAAAGGGGTACTGGGGTGCCCCACCACCAACTGCAGACATGTGAGTGGGGCCATCTTGGACCTTCCAGGCCCAGCCGACCCTCTAGCCAAGTGTGGCAAAGGAGTGAGCCCCGGGAGACCAGCCGAACCACCCAGATTTTCCAACCCACAAGAAGAAATCATTGTGCACAAGAAGAAATCATTGCTGTTGTAAGTCACTACATTTTGGCTGGTTTGTTACACAGCTAAACGAAACAGGTACATTACACTCATCGGTAGTGAGACTGTCTGTGAGTGTCAGCTCAGGGCCAGCCCGTGGCCGCAGGAGCAGAACCACGGCCCCGAAGCATTCCCTGCACCCTGGGCAGGGAGCCTGGGTGTCCAAGAGCAATCTCTGAGGCTCCCAGGGGAACTTATCTGTCCTTTAACAGGACAGAGACTTGAGTGGGGCCAGAGGGAGGCAGCCTTGGGGAGCTGCCCTGAGGTTTGCACTTGGGCCAGGCAGGCTCCGACCGGTCACAGGCAGGACCGGAGGAGCCGGGGTGCAGAGGGTTTCTAGGTCAGCACCATCCTGCTCCTGGCGCATTTATGAAGATATTTGCCTAAAGCCACCCTTACCCGGCCCTGCCCTCCCCCAGATCCAGCTTCTTGGTCTTCCCTGCTATTCGGCTCCCCACCCTGAGGGCAGCAGATACCCCACAGACACTCCTCCAACTCCCAACTCAAGGGGATGCCGGCAGGCGGGGATCACAAATCTTCGTGCAGTGAGGATGGGGGTGGGGGGTGCCGGAGCTGTCAGCAAAGGACTCCACCTTCAGTGGACATATTGTCCAGAGGCACCAGATGGGGCCCTTCTCCCATGACTGGCCCAGCAGCCGTATCCAGCCTCCAGATGATGGAGTAGTGGGGGCACCCGCTGGGGGCCAGCTGCCACCTGGGAGGAGGGCAGACACCGGGGTGGGAAGCATGGGAACACCTCTCCACTTATCTGACCCACTACACTGGTCGACCCTCCAATTTCCAAAGGCACGTTCAAATCTGGGTCCCCACTCTGATGCAGCCACTTTCCAACTAGCAAGGAATGTGGACAAGTGATTTGGCTGGCCTCAGTTTCCCCATCTGCAAAACAGGGTGGATATTCCTACTTGACGGGGTTGCTGAGAGAATTAAATGAGCACCGAGTAGGGCCCGACACACATTCAGCATTCAGAGAAGGGCATGTTGTTCTGGTGGCTGCTGGGAAGCCTCCGGCCGCCTGGCTCCTTCCTTTGCGCTCCCGTGTCACCCCGCGGGTGTGTCAGGGCGCCATGTCGCAGCCTTGAGGTGCTCACCGCGGCCTGCTTATCTGGGACATCTGTGTGTGCAGATGAAACGTGGCTTGTTACCTAGTTCTTGACTGAAGTTTGGGCCACGACTTCTGGTGTCTCATGTTGTTTCTGGGGCCCCACCTCTTACCCCATCACCATTGGTCAGGAGCCCCCAGTGTGTTAAGCTTGTCACGGGATCCACCTTGCCAGCCCCTCCCGGCCAAGCTCACAGAGTCCCCTGACCTGTGGGAGAATGGCTTGATGATTTCTTCGAGGCCTTCCAGCTCTGACTTTCTCTGCTGCACCTGCTGGGCAGCCATAGGAGAGAGGAGGGACACGACCCTTCTATGAACCCAGTGGACCAGGAAGGTGCCGGTGCCTCCGCGAGCACATCTCATCTCATCATGGAGGCAGACAGAGCAGGCAGGGGGCCCGTTGTGAAGCCCTTGGGAGCTCTGGGTCCTGCCAGCCTCGGTTCAGATCCCATCCGTGACATTACTGACTGCACGTGGCTAGGGGACTTAACCTCACTGTCAGTTTCCTCCTCCATGAAGTAGGGGTGTTACAAGTGCTGCAGAAAAACAGACCCCCTTTGGGTTAGTGGGTGCGTCTCCACTTCAGTCGGGGGATTTCAGTGTGCCACGGCCAGCAACTGCTTTTTATTTTTATTTTATTATTATTATTTTTGAAGATTTTATTTGACAGAGAGAGAGCACAGGCAGGGGGAGCAGCAGGCAGTGGGAGAAGCAGGCTCCCCGCTGAGCGGGGAGCCCGACACGGGGCTCAATCCCAGGATCCCGGGATCATGACCTGAGCCGAAGGCAGTCACTTAACCAATTGAGCCCCCCAGGTGCCCCCCAGCATCTGCTTTTTATACCCACGAACCAGCCAGCGTCGACAGGGCCCAAACTAGGGCAGCACGTTTTAGGGACAGACGTCTTTAGGATTTCAGCACCAGATTTTTTTTTTTTTTTTGGACATTAAGAGTGTTTCCTATACTAAGTCATCCTAGAAACCAGCTACAAAGTCTTTCCATATTGGGTCTCACTCATACCCAATAGGCCCCCCCAGCGCTGAAAGCCCACCGTGACAGCACCAGATACCAGAAAACGACATGATCTGTGTGAAGGGCCCGACTGTGCCGGCACACGCTGATGCTCCCCCCAGACCAGCTGATGTTATTATTTGTGTCCCTGTGTCTCCAGAGAGGCCAGGGCTCCGGGGAGGGGCGGCGGCCTGTCTTGGGCACATGGAAGTCCGGGCTGGGGTTGTGACAGCACTTGAAGGTAAAATGTGGTTACTTACGTGGTTCTTAGAGGTTCTGAAGTTTGGGGCTGAGCCCAGCTGCCTCTCCCTGTGGTCCCCCTCTACCAGCACCACCTGCCACCCTCAGTCAGGGGCTCCAAGGGCAAGCAGCAGAGGTGGCTCGTGACCACCATGCTGCCGGACACATCCTCTCTCCCCCATCATCATCCCCCCATCATCGTTCACAGGTGGGCCTCAGCTGGCCCTGCCTCCAGCAAACGCTTAACGCATGAGATAGAATATCCCCCAGATGGGACCCTCAGGCTCTCACACCGGCCCAGCCAGACTCCCTTCTCGGGGAGGGATGCTGGAAGCCCCCCCCTCCTTTGCGTCTGAATTCCCTGGTGGCTGTCTACCCTGCTCTCCCTCTGTCACCAGCCCCATCCCCCATCTCTACTGGCCTCCTCCTTGTCCTCTGGTGCGCTCCTCAGAGAGGCTCTTGCTGACCATCTGACTAAAATGGCCTCCACCAAGTCATTCCCTGCCCCCCATCGACCCATTTATCTTCCTCACTGCAATGCCTGAAAGTATCTCCTTCAGTTGTTTGCTTACTTATTTCCTGTCTCCCTCCCCCCCACGGCTCCAGGGGGAGGAGATGTGGGTCTGACTTCCTCACTGTTTTCAGCAGGGCCTGGCACACAGTGGGTGCTCAGTAGACACTAGCTGAATGATTCATTAATAGAATAGCTCACTTGGTACGCTCCCAGGGCAGAAAGAGGAGCCACGGAGGCAGGGGCATGTCCAGCCGCCCAGCGGGAAGGAGACACACCAGAAAATCCCATCCCAGGGGCGGACGTTCTGTTAATCTCCGCAGTGACCGCTGAGGTGGTGATTAGTAAGCCGTTTTCTAGATAAGGCAACCGGAGGCCGAGAGAAGTGAAGTGACTTGCCCAAACTACACAGCTTATACACAGAAAGAGACCCATCTCGGGGCGCCTGGGGGGCTCACTTGGTTAAACACCCGACTCTTGGTTTTGGCTCAAGTCACGATCTCGGGGTCGTGGGATCAGCGCTCAGTGGGGAGTCTGCTTGAGAGTCTCTCTCTTAAATAAATACATCTTCAGAGAGAGAAAAAAGCTGCGTCCTGGGCCCAGCTTTCTTAGGATCTACAGCCGCATAAAGGAGAGTTCACCGAGCAAAGGAAGAAGCTGCAACAGCCAACATGTACTGCCACCTGCCAGGCACTGACCCAGGTACTTCCAAGCTTTGTTCATTTGTCCGCTCTGGGAGGTAATTACCGGCCCATTCTGCAGATAGAAAACTGAGGCCCAGAGCAGCTCTGTGACTTGCCCTAGGTCATACAGCAAAGCAGCAGCCCATCTAGGCTGGGTACTCAGGCTGCCAGGCTTCCCCATAGGGTGATGACAAAGGTGAGGCATGCTGTGCCCCCCCGCTGCCTCAGTTCTCCCTTTGTGCAATGAGGGTGTGGACAGAATGAACTCTGACCTGTATGATGTCATCAAGGAGGCGGGACTCTTGCCTGGGAAGCCTTAGGGCTGAAAAGGGAAGTGAGGAGTGGCTGTTTCCCCATCCCACCCGCTCCCCACCCTGGCCCTGAGCCAGGTGGGTGGTTACTTCCCTTTGACCACTTCCTCCGGAAATTCCCCAGGAAATGCCCCTGTGCCCATAGCCTGAGCAGAGGTCCAGCCTCCAGTCCCAGAAGCCTCATTCCTTGCATCCTCCTGCTAAGGTTGCCCGGAACAGAAACTAGAAGGCCCACTAATTAGCATGCTCATGTGTGTGTGCACATGTGTGTCTATACATATACACGTGTGCATACACACAAATTGCTGTGTGTGTGTGTGTACATATATACTGCTGATTAGATCAATTGTTTTATCTACATAAGAAAACAACAATGAAAACTAGGGCTGACAGTGCATTGGGGCACACTGCACCTCTCTCTCTCAGGGCCCCTTCCCCTCCCCTCTGTCTGTGAGGCACCAGCCTCCTGCCCCATCCTCTGCCTCCGGTCTCCCCCCTGCCACTCTGTCCTCCACTCAAGCTCCCATCCTCCACTCAGGGAGCTTGGGCAAACCTTGGGCAAGCCACACTGAGCTTCGAGCTCAGATCTGATGCCTTCGAGGCAGTGGAGCAGATGGTTAAGAGCCCGGGCTTTGGGGTCCAGCAGATTTGGGGTCTGAGGCCATTTGCTACCAGTGTGACCTTAGGCAAGCCACTCTATGTCCCTAAGCCTCGGTTTTCTCATATGCAAAACAGGGATCATGAGAAACCCTTCCTAATGGGGCTGACACGAAGGGATGTCACACATCGGGTCACTTAGCACAGCGCCTGGCAGGTCTTCTCAGCTCACAGTGGGGGATGCTGGATGTTTCTGCCTGCCCAGCCACCTTCTCACTTCAGGTGACGCACCCCGATTTTCTTTGGGGAATCCCCCTCCTCCACTCTTAGTCCATCTAGTTTGTGTCAGCCGAGTCCTCCCTGACTCTACAATATTTCATCCCCTTGCCAGAGTGACAGGCCCAGGGATGGGCATGAGACCCCAGCTAGACCAGTGAGAGTCTGTTCTGGGAGTTCTGCTGGAACTGTTTCTGCTGGTGAAATCATGAGAGATGAAGAAAGAGAAAAAGACGCCAGTGTTTGGAGATAGAGTTTGAGCCCCTGAATCAAACTGTACCTGAAGCCCTCACTGTTACAGAAATAGAAGACAATAAATTCAGCATTTGGCTTGAGACCATCTGTTTTTGTGGTCTGTTTCGTGCAACCAAAAGAGTGCTGGCTAATACCACCTCGCTGCTTCAAAACCCCGGACGGCTCCTCTGTGCCCACTGAGTCTAGCACTCTGGGCTCTGGGCCCCACCAGCCTTCCATTCGGGCCTCAGTTCTGGGCTTCATCCTTCCAGACTCCGTGCCACCCAAGACTGACGGCTGTTCCCCAAACACACCATGGACACTCAACCTACAGGTTCTCCCCAAATTCTCCCCCACTCTCCACTTGCCCAGTGTTGCCACTCACACGCTAGACCTGGCTCAGAGATCACCTCCCCCAGAAAACTCCTCTCAATATCCCTCCACCGCTCCAAAATGTCAATGGCACTACCCTGGCCTCCTTCCACTCTCTAACTCTATCACCAGGGTATAGTCTACTCTTATTTCCTTTTCCTCTTCAAAAAGCTTTGTCTTACCATCTCATTTAAAAAATGAATACCTTGGAGACGCCTGGGGGGCTCAGTGGTTGAGCATCTGCCTTCAGCTCAGGTCATGATCCCAGGGTCCTGGGATCGAGCCCCACGTCGGGCTCCCTGCTCAGTGGGGAGTCTGCTTCTCCCTGTCCCTCCCCTCTGCTCGTGCTCTCTCGCTCTCTCCTTCTCGCTCTCAAATAAAAAAATAAAAAATCTTTTAAAAAATAAAAGACGAATACCTTGCATCAATTAAGATTTGACAAGTTCAAAATTTGGTTTTAACTCACCAAGTTCATTTCCTGAACCTGAAGCCTGACCAGCAGACACAGGGCCAAATGACCAGGTGCCTGGCCTTGGTTGGGGGGCTGTTATAGTCTGAACCAAATGACTTCCCAGTTGGCTCAAGTCTGGGCTTGAGAAAACAGCAATTTTTAAAATGTTATAATTAAACGAGACTATTTCTTTTCCTTGGGGCTAATAATCCTTGACATTTATCGAGCTCTTTCTATGTCATTGCCCACGGCATGCCCTCACTTCACAGACGATCCTGCGGCTCAGAGGGGTTATAGCAACCAAATGGGGGGCTGGGACCTGGCCCCCCGTCCTCCTGCTCCCCCCCGCCGTGTTCTTCTGCCTGGCTTCCCTCAGCTACAAGTGAACACACTGTGTGGGGGGCAGCTCAGAAGCGGGTTAAAAATTTGCCACTTAAAGCTCAACGTCCAGCTGGTTTGCCCTGCTCGCTCATGTGCAGGTGGCCCTGCATACCCCCACCAGCGCGGGGGGCTCTGGCTTCACAGCTCATGCCCGGCCCCTGGCTATGACGCGCCCCCTATTTTGCGGCCATCAGGTTTCGGATTCACTGTGTTTGCTTCTGGCTGCCTGTGTGATAGAGGCCTCAGTGGTTAGTGTGCCGGGAAGGTGTTTCAACATGTAACTGTTTTGAACACAGTAACTTCCCCATATGTCCCTGCCATGGGTGGTATCCCAGTAGCCTCTCGATGGCCGGTCAGAGACCACTGAGCCTGGCCAACTGGTATGTCCAAAATCCGAAGTTTGTGGGGAAACATGTTTGATTGACTTAGATAAGGCGCTCTGTGCTGGCACCTGGTTCATTCTCTGCGAAGTGGGGATGAGGTAACCCTAGGGCGTGTCGTGCAGCCAGAATGAGGCAACATATGGAAGTTACAGGCACACAGCGGGTGCTCACTAAGTGCTCATTCTTTCCTGTCCTCGCTGCCTTGAAGCCAGAGCCACTTTTCACCCACATGTAGGCTCCGTTGCCCCCACCCCCTGCCCTCAGTCGCCCCCACCTCCACCTATCCCTACCGCTAAGCCCCACCAGAACTCCGCAGCCTGGCCAGCCCCACTGTGTGTGGGTCTTGAGGCAACCTGGACTCCACACGAACCCCAGCCTCCTGGCTCCCTCACTTCTCATTCCCCAGACCAATGCCTCCATTGCCTTCAAAATCTGGTTCAGCTGTCATCTCTTCTAGGAAGACTTTGGGGAGCCCATCCAGACGTGAACGCTGACATTCCTCCTCTGGTGTCCCATGGGCTTTGGAGTGCACACCGGTCTCAGCTCTGATCACCCTGTATGGTAACTTCCTCTTTTTTTGTTCCATCTCCCCCAGGGTACTGTCAACATCCCTAAGACAGAGATAGTGTGTTGCTCGTGGCAGCCTGGCCCCTGAAGCTGGCCTGTTGCTGGGTTGGGGAGAATTCTCTACATGCCAAGCACAGAAGCTGGGGACCCCACATGGAGCAGCCTGCTTCAAAATGAAGCCAGTAGGGAGGAAAGCAGAGATAAGAGTTGAGAAGTCCAAACCCATTACATAAATTGAACCCCTGGATCCAGCCATTCCTGAAGCCAGTTGGCCCTGCCGCAGACTTTTCGGTTCCATGAACCAATGAAGCCCTCCTTCTGCTTAAGCCTGTTTGATTTGGATTTCCTCTCACTAGCACTTAGAAGGGTCCTCACTGATAGACTGAGGCTAACCTGAGGCTAATCCAAGGTCAAATAGCTAAGAAACTAGCGGAGTTGAGACTCATACCAAAGTCTAGGCTCTCAACCTACTTTAGCAGCCTGTCTCTTCCCAGAAGCCTGCTGCATGGCCCTAGAGTCCAAGCCCCAGCTGACAATGGCCTTGATGGTCCCCGCAGGCCGGCTACAGCCTGGAGACCTCACTCCGGCTGACCAGACTCCTTTTACCTCTTTCCCAGAAGCAGCTGAAATTACACTGTTACGGATTTCTGGGCATTGGTTGGCTCATCCCTCAAAAGGGGCTCATGACCCTCCCTCACAGACTCAGGCAGAAGGCCCAAGAGTGCCTCACACTGACCTGGCCCCTAAAGGACTCTGAGTGGAGTCTGCAGCATGAACCCTCCTACCTGCCCTCACCTGTCTGACTCCTGCAGATGCTGTGCTCAGCAGACCCTTTCCCCAGCTTGGGGGCCGCGTGCATGGCTGGCAGGCCTCCCAGCCCGGCAATAACCCCGCATCTGTGCTGGGGTTCTAAAGGCCATACTGCTCTAGCTCTCTAACGATGGGGGCAGGAGACCTGCATGGCCTCTGCCCACTCGGAGCCCAGGGGTGGGGGCTCCCAACAGGATGAGACTGGCAGGTCCCCGGGAGATGGGAGGGCCCGAGCTGGCTTCCTGATCCCGTGTCCCACCCAAGCCCAATCCCCAGGGAGAAGGCCTGAGGAAAATCCTCGTGCCTGGAAGGATTCAGGGTCTTCACGGTGTGGCAGGGGAAGGGACAGGCGGAGAGGACCCATCAACCCGAGTTTATTTGGTACCATGAAAGAATCTTTCATGCTCGAGGAGCTGGTGGCTCGGGGAAGGCCTGTGGCTTGACTAGACTCATGCAGGTGGGCGTGCGGAGCCAGGACCCAAACCAGAGCTTGTCGGAGGCCGACATCTCCACAGCGGGAGCCCGCTCGCAGGGTCAGCAGAGGTCCAGTGTGACTGTTGGGTGTGAGCAGATTCAAGCTGAAACAGTCATGTTATAAGTGGGACTTGGTCTGGGGACTTCCAGAAGGCTCAAGGGAAGGAGCAACTGTGGAAGTCCCACGTCTCTCCTCAAAGCCTGGACTGCCCTTAGGCAGACAGCAAAGCTCAGCCCCCCGCACCCCCGTCTCTGCGGCGAGCCCCAGGAGCCCACAGCCCGTGGGCAAGACTCCGGCCCTCTCTGGCCACCGCCTGCTCTCCACATCAATTCCAGATCCACTCGCTTTTCCATTTGGTAACTGCTTCATCCTAAGCATTGGTATCTATGAACTCATGAATCTGGTATGCTGGCTGGTTTTGTTCCCCAACAGGCGATATGTATCTATGAAAACAAAACACACCCAACCAGGTACGCGTCCCCTGCCATGCACGCCCTCCTCCTGCTGCCTCCTCTGCTTTAGCACTCTTGTAGCCCCAGAGACAAGACAGTGCTTGGCCCACAGCAGGTGCGCTGCAAGTCTGTCGAATGATTGCCTTCATGAATGAATGACAACCCTGACACCCTGCAGAGTCACGGAATGCTTCACGGCTCCCGACTCCACCTGGCTGTTCACAGGTGAGCACAGAGGACTCAGGAAAGAAAGGAGCTTGTCTGGATCCCAGGTGAGCCCAGCTGTCCCGGCTCCTGGTTCCACTCTTTCGGCCCTACCCCCAGGACTGCAATGGGCCTTCCTCCAGGACAGGTGCTGGCACCCACCTGGCCAGCCTCCCCAGCTTGCCCCCAGGAGCCCAACAAAGGCAGGTAGCTGCTGGAGACTGTTGAACTGGAGGCCAGAGCCCTGGGCTCTGAGCGGCCTGACCACCCGGGGTCCTCCCACGGCCTCCCTGGCTCACTGGGGTCGTCAGGAGGCTCTACCAATGTGTCAGAGGAAGGCTTTGTTGACCTGAGAACAGAGAGCCACCCTGGGAACTCTCACTCCTGTGGCCAAGCCTACCCTGACCCCAGCCCCAACTCCCGGAGGCCAGTGGGGCAGACAGCCTCCTCCTTAGGACTGGACTCCAACCCATTACAGACGGAAAAACTGAGACCTAGTGATAGGATAGTCATGGGATCATTCACCCCAGACAGAGACTGCATGATGCGTTGAGGGGCTCGGAGTCACTCTGGGTTCAAGCCCCAACTCCCCACCTTATACCCGCTATGGGGCATGCACAGATCTCCCAACACCTCTGTGCCTGAGTTCCCACGTAACCAAAGCGTGCCAGCTATTGTCCTTTCCAAGGCTGTACTGAGGTTCCACGGGGAAGCAGAGCTGGGTGGGGAATCTCCCTGAGGGGCAGGTGGCCCCAGGCCCCCCCATGTTTCTCAAGGGGATTTCCCAAGGGACAGCACCAAAGAGGCTCACTGAATCTCTCTCATTCTGTGTATCCAGAGCTGCCCATCCACTTGGGGACTATGTCTGAAGGCCCTCCCGGCCCTGGGGGATCTACAGATCCTCAAGGTTCTACTCTGGATCATTTTGGAAAGAAGCTTCTGCTCCCTCTGCCCTGGGCCTTCTCGTGCTCAAAGTTTATGCTCTGTGGGGTGAGGGGGCGGCAGCAGGGAAAGAAACTGCACCAACGCCACTGCAGGGGCCCTCGGCAATGTGCAATCTCTGTGCGACTCAGTTTTCTCAGCTGGAAAATGGGCGTGGTTCCTTCTCAGGGTGGTTAAGAGGGGCCCTAGACCTTCCACCCCCACCAGCGCCTGGGGCTGGGCTAATGCCCAGGGGAGTGAAAGAACTTCCCTCACACAGCTGAAGCTGCCCTCCTAGGCATTGGGGGGAAACACCTGAGGCTCTCTGGGCCCAGGGTGGGCCTCTGTGCCATCCAGGCAGTGAGGAGAAGTCACAGAAAACATTTGGAGAAACACTGAACACCCCGATGAGAGCCCCAGAGACCCTGCCACAGCAGGCTGCCCTGACCATTAGCAGCCCCTCACAAGTTTCTCAGGCGGCTGAGACCTTCTCCCTCCCCCAGGCTAGAGGGTTGTACTCACAGTGTCACAGGGGAGAGGGCGGAGGTCTTCCTGGAGCCCCAGCACCCTGCCTGCCTCCACGGCCCTTGGGGACGAGCGCTGGGCCCTCCCCACTGCAGGGTCTGACGTCTGACTTCCTCCCTGTTCAGCCAGCATCAAGGAAACCACGCCCTGGGGAGAGGGTGCCAGGCACCCTGGGGCCCCCGCCCACCTCTGACTGGGCCCCAGACACTCACTGCCCAGTGGGCTCCTTCGAGGTCCGGCCAGTCCGGATGGCCTCAGCAGGCAGGCCCCAGAAACTCTGGTCAATTAATAATACAGCTCCCTCCCTGGCCAGTCTCGTGTGACCGATCGCGTTTCAGGCCACTGGAGTTTCTGGTGAGGCTGCTTTGTTCGGAGTGCCTGCCCAGCCTGGGGCTCTGGCCACAGGGGTGCTGACACTCTCACTGAGGGCCAGCCTGAGCAGGCGGGACAAAGGTGCATGACAGGTGGCCCTGGAGAGACGCTGTCCTACTTACTCTGAAAGCAGCTCCGGCCCAACCGGGACTGGGGTGGCAGGGGCCGGACGTTCCACCTCATCTCCCTATGGCCTCCTTCTGCCTGGCCCACCCTCATTCCCTGAGGCCCCGCCCTGGCCCCTCCTCCAGGAAGCCTCCTCACCCCCAGCTGGGAGGGATCTGTTCCCATCTGAATTCCCACTGCCATCGTCTGCCAGTCTGTCTCCTCTGGGTATCAATCATCGTCTCTCTTCTAGACAGTGGCCACTACGGCCTGATTGGTGTCACGTCCCCCCAGCCCACACCCCTCCCTCTCCACAGTCTCATTTCCTTACAGCAACTCCAGTGATTGTTTTAAAACAGAAAGCACATCATGTTATTATACTGCTTTAAACCCTGCCCTGTCTCTCCCCCACCCCAGTAAACTCTCAAGTCCTCACAAGGATCTGGCACTGCCAGACTCTGGGGACTGCCCATTCCTTCCCTCCTGGACCCCTGCAGGGCCTCCTCCATGTTCTTCAAACAAACACACTGGCCATTCTCCCGTCTCAGGGCCTTTGCACCTGCTGTTCCCTCCGCCTGGAATGCTCTCCCCCAGGTCTTCCTAAGCTCCCTCCTCCCTGCCACTCTCAACTCAATGCCACTCCCTCAGACAGGGCTTGCTTTCCTCTTTCTCCTTCTTAAAACAGTTTTACTGAGATCTAATGCACGTTCTACAAAATCCACCTATTCAGCACGCAACGATTTCCGTATATTCACAGAGCTGTGCACACATCACCACAATCTAAGATTAGAGCATTTCATCATTCCAAAAAAGAAACCCTGTTTGCATTAAGCAGCCCTTCTAGTGCCCCCCCCCCCAGCCCCTGGCAACCGCTGCTTTACTTCCTGCCTGTGTGGGCTGGCCCACTGCCAGTGGTCTCTGTGAGCGGCTTCTCTCACGTGCATAATGTTTCCGACGTGGCTCCGTGTCGTGACGCGTAGCAGCACCTCGTTCCTTTCCGTGGCTGCGTAGCATTCCATCGTGTGGACAGATTCAGTCTGCGTGCTCTGCAGCCCGTGGGCAGCTGGGAGAGGCCTTTCCTCACCACCCAGGTCCCGTGCCCTCTCTGCCCCAGTCACTCAATCCACCCTCCCCGTTTCATCTTCTTGCCTGTAATTCCTGTCCGAAGACACCTCCCATCCGTTTGCTTGCTTACTGCCTCTCTGCCCCGAACGTCGGCTCCGTGGGCCTGGGCCGTTGCCTTACTCCTTGCCATATCCCGGCGTCTGGCCCAGGCCTGATGTGGAACAGGGGCCCAACAAATATTTATCGGCCGACTGAACAAAGCTTTTCCAGGGAGATGCCGGTGCCATCTCCCTGCCCGGGTCAGAGGACACCTGCTGCCCTCGCCAGGAAAGGCCTCAGCCATGACCCAGCTTGGGGACCAGCAGCTTGAGGCCCTCGAGCCCCAGGTTCCTGCTCTGTCCAGTGGGATGGTGGCTCTCACACGGTGGACATTAACTGGCTAGATGTGAGGCCGGACACTGAGCACCTGGCACAGGTCTTCAACCCCACACAAAAATTAGATGGGGGCGATGGGCCATAGAGCAGCATGGGGATGGGCGGGGGGTAGGGGGAAGGGAGGGGAAGGGGAAGGCAGGCCTGCAGGGCTGAGGCGGTAAGTCCCACATACGAAAGGGTAAAGCAGCTGCCAGAAGAGTCCATGTGTGCTTTGGGCAGTGTCTGTGCAAGGGGTGGTGGCAGCTGGGTCAGCCCTGCCTAGGAGCTCCCATCCCATCCCATCCCATCCCATCCCATCCCATCAAAAGCTCCAGACCCTGCCCAGAGAAGGACAGGGATAGCCGGGGCCTGTCCAGAAGGGGAAGGACGTGGGGAGGGGACTAAAGACCCTGTCCTCAGCCTCAGGGAATCCTGGCCACTACAGGCTCTCCCGGGACAGGGAAGCAGATGGGCTGGGGGCCCGGAGAGCAGGGCCGGGCCCCCCAGTGTGTGTTTGTGTGTATCGGGGGGTGGGGGCACATCATGGGAAGAGGGGTGTCAGCTCCAAGTGGGAAAGAATTTCCTTGCATCAGAGCTGCCCAGCCCTCGCCCAGGCGGGGAGGCGGTGAGCTCCCTGTCCCAGGAGGTGTGTGCACACGGCCTCCCGCAGAGGGCATCAGATGGCTAATTGTCCAGGAAGCTCCCTGGAAGCTCCCAGAGCCTGGCTGCCAGCTGCTCCCAGCCCTCCTCCCCAGACGCACCATGGCAGGGGAAGGGTGGGGGTGGGGCTTGCTCAGCAGAACCCCCTGCCCCACCCCCACCAGCACCCCAAGTGGGCTGCCTCTGTCCACCAGGCAGCTCCCCTGCCCCATTAGCCCTCAAGGCACAAAACGATCTGCTGTTCCCAAAATAACACCAGATGCAAAAGTGATTTTCCAGCCCGGCCCCAGAGGCTGAGGATTACCGATACCACAGACTAAGGCCCGTGACAGACAGGAGCTTAGAGGTGTTTGCTCAGAGACGGAGCCACCATGCAGCACCTAGCCTGCCCGGGCAGGCCCACGGCCTCAACTCATTTAATCTCACAACAGCCCTGGAGGCCGCTTGCACCGTAGAAAGGCGCTGGACCGGGATTCGAACTCAGGCGGGCCTGACTGCCGAGCAGGCATTCTCTACTCCTGCACTGTGACCCTGGGACTCAGGGGGACGAAGGGGACAGGCATCACAGGGAGGCGCTCCACTGGGAGCCCACCAACGGAACCCATTTGCGATCTTCCCAAGAACCACCCAAGGAAACAGGCCCAGAGGGCTTTAGCAACTCGCCCCAAAATGCGTATCTGAACAACCTAGCTCCGCTGGCTCTGGGCCCTGGTGCGCGCCGCTCCTAGCTGTCGTGTTCTCTCTTGGAGATCTGGGGCCAAAGGCCCAGAGACCCTGCCCCCGGCTTCTGGGCTGCAGTCACTGAACCGCTGGGCAAAGGGCCAGGGCTGGCTGGCCAGCCGGCAGCCTGCTCCCCGCACACACCTCTTGCTTTTCCAGATGTAAGCGGGTCTGGGCCAGGGGCGACAGTCTCGGGCGGAGGGGAATGTGAAGACGCGAGTGGAAAACTATGTGCTGTCCGATTGCAACCCTCCAATTTGTCACTGTGGCTGCCGCCAGCCCCGCCTCAGGCCGCAGACCTGCTGACTCAGGTCTTCCCTGGCTGCTGAGGGGGGCTGGGATCCCAGCGAGCGCCTGCTCTGTCCATCTGTCTGTCTGACTCGGAGAGTCACCTCGGCCCTCCTGGTGGCCTCCCAACAAAACGGGGTGGGGGTCCAGAGAGCCGAGCGAGTCTCCTGGAGCTCCCTGAGGGCCATCTTCTCCAGCTAAGCACGGAGGTACGCTGCACTGACAGGTGCTAAGTGGGGGTTTGGGGCCAACCCAGTGCCAATTATGGTGTCCACACCCACCTGGTGCTGTCTTTGGGAGTAAGACGGCCACCCCACCAGTGTTCGTACCAGCCCTGCGATACTGGACTGCCCAGTTCCACTGTCGGGCTACTGGGCCAAAAAACACTCTCGGAGCACTTAGCATGAGCCACATAAGGCTCCAGCCCATAGCCCTGACTGGTAATTATCCCCTGGGCCGTTATCCCCACTCTGCAGATGAGGGAACTCAGGCGTGGAGTGGCTGGTCTACCAGGCCCTGTGAGGCCGTGCTACTCCTCCTTGGACTGGGTGAGCCTCTGGCAAAGCATGGCAGGGCCTCCCAGTGCTGGACCCCCTGCACCCTGTAAACAACACTTGAGGTTTCCATAGTGCCAATCCCCGGAAACCGCAGGAGAGAATGAGACACAGGGAAATCGAGCTGAGGTTGGAGGGGAAGGCACACAGCACACTCACCACAGTCCGGAGACTCACCCCCTGCCTTGGCCTGCCTGGCCGAGGCGCCAACCCGACGAGGTCTATCCCAGGGTCTAAGGAGGGACAGGTGGCCCCTGACTCACTGCTGGGGTGAGCTTTCCTCTCTCTGTTCCCACAGCCAGCCACAACCGCATCCAAGAGAATGCCTCATCCCTCACTGTCTGCCCTGTTTTCCCAGAGCCAGACCCGAGGACTATCCCTGCCATGCCTCCCACCTTCACCCACCCACCTTTCCAGGCCAGAGGCCCAGGGTCCCAGACCCTCTCACCCAGCAGCAAAGACAACCGCGGCCACTGTAATGATGATTTCCTACCACGGTGAGTGCGGGCTGAGGCGCTAGGTTTCCCCTTTCTCTTTGGCTGCCAGGAAGCGCAGCAATTTTCACCTCAGCAGAAGAACCTCAGAACCCTGCTTATCTCTGTCCCATGCTACTTTTTTCTTCCTAGGTCATGACATTCTGTTCTATATTGTGCCTCACTATCCCGGTCCTGAGGTTTTATTTGATTTATCGTAGGTATTTCCTCTAAGTGATCACAAATATTTTGGAAAAGAAAGAAGGAAGAAAGGAAGGGAAAGTTTATATAGTTTAGAAACCAGATGATAAGGGTGGGAAGAAAGAGGGAGAATCTTCCAATCCCTTACTCTTTGTCAAACCTCCCCTCGGTGACAAATACGCCCTTAGGTGGTATGAAAGAGCTGTCTTCCAAGCAGCTGCCTCCAAGCCCCTCCCATACAAACCCTGGCCCCACCTAATCCCCCGTTACAAACAAGACCCAGCCTTGCCCGAGATCACAGTTTCCAGCTTCCGGCTCCCTGGTCTGAATCCCTTCAGCGGGTGCGGGGTCTGGCGCCGACCCAGGACGGGCCCCCTCCCCAGGGGGCAGAGGGCCCTGCTCTGCCTCCATGCGCGCTGGCGTGCACAGCGGCTCCGCTCCACGCACACGTCCATCGGCCATCCGGCGAAGGGGAAGGACGAGAGCCAGAGCTGTGGTGATCACACCTGAGGCTTACCCAGCGCTGGCCGGGCGCCAGGCCCTGTTCTTTGTACACCACCCCACTGAAGCCTCACACTAAGCCTGTAAGGATCTGCAGGTGGGAAGCTTTGGCCACAGAGATGTGGCCACTTCACGCCACTGATAACGCCAACGCCAGTTTTAAACTTGGGCAGCCTGGGGCCTGCGTCCGGGCTGAGTTCTCAGCCCCTCGGCAACGGCCCCGGACAGTCACCCGACATCACCCCACGCTGCACTCCGAAGGAGCGAGTGTGAGCCCCATTTCACTGACAGTAACAGGCTCAGAGTGGCCAGGGGACAGGGCCAAGGTCACCCAGCTGTGCCCAGTGCCAGTGTGTTATGTAACGAACGCCCGTTCCCGTGCACCCCGGGGAGTCTGCCCGCCATACCCCACCTGCCCCTGGCAGCCTTCGGTGGGCACGCCGGGTCCCGGCCAAATGCCCGCACACTCCCTGACTACTGTTCCATGCTCTTCCCCTCCTCCCTCCACACTAGAGACTCTGAGTTTCTCCGGAGGGCACCAGGCATGACCTTTTCTGCCCTCCATCTCTGCTTCCCCCCGGGCTGGAGCTGTCCTGGAGCTCGCAGAGTCCGTACAAACCGGCCAGCCGGGTGCCCAGCCTCCCCTCCCACCAGGCGATGGCCGGGCAGAGCCGTGTCCACACACACACACACACACACACACACACACACGTACACACACGCGCGCACACACGTCCCCTGGTACCTGAGGGTCCTCACGGAGATGCAGTACTTCCACATAAGGCTCCACACGGCGCTGCCGCCACCCTTCATGCCTGGCTAGTTGGGAAAGCCAGCGGCCGAGGGACCCACAGCCACTGCCCTCCGACCCTGGTCTCCTCCCAGCCAGGGGCTGGCTGTCTTTGCTGGCTCTCAGGTCACTTCCTTCTTCATGGTGGGAAGAAGAAAGACAAGGCCTAAAAGCCAGGGGAGAGGGGGAGGCGCTGGCTCCCAGAGGCCACCGTAAGTCCCAGCCACCGGCCTTGCTGTCCCCAGGCCAGCCTCTGTGCACTGGCCCGTCCGGCTGCTGTGCGCAGACCCTCCTGGCTGAGTGGCCCTCTCGCACCAGACCCCGTAGCTTCTGCACAACCTTGCGCCTGCCTCCTGCCAGGAGACAGCAGTGGCTGTGGGCCAGGGGAGCAGTGAGTCACTCCAGGCGGGACGGGTGAGGGGCGTCTGCCCGGTGAGGGAAAGTGCCGGTCCTGTGTCCAGAGGCTGGCCTGGGACGGGAGAGGCTGAGCCCGAGAGGGAGGGAGGTGGGCGGGGAGGCGAGGGCGGGCCCACATCCTCCCCCATCTCCCCAGAGGCCTAAACCCAACACTCGCCCAGCAGCCCGGCCCAGCAGCCCGGCCCACCCCAAGCATCGGGCCAGGAGCTGGCCAGGACAGCGAAAGGGGCTGCTCTGCCTGCTTGGCTCCTGGGGGAAACCTGGGGTGTACAGGAGACAAAAGAAAGACAAAGTCAGGGCTGCTTCCTGGGTGAGTGGCTGGCCCACGAGGGTCTCCATCTGTTGGGAGAGACAAAGTTCCCAGGCCTGGCCAGGCCACTTCCTTGCTGTGTGACAGATAATGCTGTGTGTGGCCAGCCCCTTTGACCTTAATTTTCCCTGACCACCTCGGGCTCATGAACTCCTGGGCACGGGTCTAAGCTCTCCACGGGGCCAGAAAGAACACATCCAGGTCTCCCAATGGCCTTATGAAGTGGATTTGATCATCAGCTCCGTCTGATATGTGAGGCAACGGAGGCACAGATGGGGGCAAGTCACTCACCCCAGGTCACAGCCCTAGGAAGCCGGGGAGGTGGGCTTCGTGCTGTGGCAGTCTGGCTCCGGGAGCAGCATTTCTGGGTAGAGATGGGGGTAGAGGGGGGCTGGAGGGCTTCAGCCCTTTGGAGCAGCCTTGGGGGCTGGGCCCAAGCTGGGTCTGGGGCATTTCCAGACTGGGGTCCCAGCTGGAGCCCCCGCCCTTGCTCCCCACCCCCTGACAGCTGCTCCTGGGCCCAGCCCAGGGCAGGCAGCTGGGGCTTCCCAGGCAGAGCCCCCAGAGACAATGACTCACAGCTCGAGGTCAGTGTTCACAGAACCTACTTCTACCCACCCACAGCCCCCAGCAAGTTCCCCAGGGCCAGGTGGGTCCAGATCTCCGCACCCTGCAAGGCCCTGGGCGTACAGCGGTATAGCTACGGACAGCTGCCAGTGTCATCCGGTCAGTGCCCACCAGGGCCCCCGTTTCACCTGTAAGGAAACTGAGGCTCAGAGGGGGCATCTCCTGCCTACAGACAGTCAGGGAGGGTGGCGCTGGGCCTGAGCCTGGGTCTGCGGCTCAAAGCTTCGCTCTGTCCCCGGGCCCCTGGCCTGGGCAGGACGTCCAGGACTCCAGTGAGGATCAGCAGGTACATGCCTGTCTGTTCCCCCCAAGACAGGTTTCTTTTCTTTTCTTTTCTTTTCTTTTCTTTTCTTTTCTTTTCTTT
>NW_024423786.1:3373497-3407448 GCF_017311325.1 Ursus maritimus
CACACACACACACACACACACACACACACACACGTACACACACGCGCGCACACACGTCCCCTGGTACCTGAGGGTCCTCACGGAGATGCAGTACTTCCACATAAGGCTCCACACGGCGCTGCCGCCACCCTTCATGCCTGGCTAGTTGGGAAAGCCAGCGGCCGAGGGACCCACAGCCACTGCCCTCCGACCCTGGTCTCCTCCCAGCCAGGGGCTGGCTGTCTTTGCTGGCTCTCAGGTCACTTCCTTCTTCATGGTGGGAAGAAGAAAGACAAGGCCTAAAAGCCAGGGGAGAGGGGGAGGCGCTGGCTCCCAGAGGCCACCGTAAGTCCCAGCCACCGGCCTTGCTGTCCCCAGGCCAGCCTCTGTGCACTGGCCCGTCCGGCTGCTGTGCGCAGACCCTCCTGGCTGAGTGGCCCTCTCGCACCAGACCCCGTAGCTTCTGCACAACCTTGCGCCTGCCTCCTGCCAGGAGACAGCAGTGGCTGTGGGCCAGGGGAGCAGTGAGTCACTCCAGGCGGGACGGGTGAGGGGCGTCTGCCCGGTGAGGGAAAGTGCCGGTCCTGTGTCCAGAGGCTGGCCTGGGACGGGAGAGGCTGAGCCCGAGAGGGAGGGAGGTGGGCGGGGAGGCGAGGGCGGGCCCACATCCTCCCCCATCTCCCCAGAGGCCTAAACCCAACACTCGCCCAGCAGCCCGGCCCAGCAGCCCGGCCCACCCCAAGCATCGGGCCAGGAGCTGGCCAGGACAGCGAAAGGGGCTGCTCTGCCTGCTTGGCTCCTGGGGGAAACCTGGGGTGTACAGGAGACAAAAGAAAGACAAAGTCAGGGCTGCTTCCTGGGTGAGTGGCTGGCCCACGAGGGTCTCCATCTGTTGGGAGAGACAAAGTTCCCAGGCCTGGCCAGGCCACTTCCTTGCTGTGTGACAGATAATGCTGTGTGTGGCCAGCCCCTTTGACCTTAATTTTCCCTGACCACCTCGGGCTCATGAACTCCTGGGCACGGGTCTAAGCTCTCCACGGGGCCAGAAAGAACACATCCAGGTCTCCCAATGGCCTTATGAAGTGGATTTGATCATCAGCTCCGTCTGATATGTGAGGCAACGGAGGCACAGATGGGGGCAAGTCACTCACCCCAGGTCACAGCCCTAGGAAGCCGGGGAGGTGGGCTTCGTGCTGTGGCAGTCTGGCTCCGGGAGCAGCATTTCTGGGTAGAGATGGGGGTAGAGGGGGGCTGGAGGGCTTCAGCCCTTTGGAGCAGCCTTGGGGGCTGGGCCCAAGCTGGGTCTGGGGCATTTCCAGACTGGGGTCCCAGCTGGAGCCCCCGCCCTTGCTCCCCACCCCCTGACAGCTGCTCCTGGGCCCAGCCCAGGGCAGGCAGCTGGGGCTTCCCAGGCAGAGCCCCCAGAGACAATGACTCACAGCTCGAGGTCAGTGTTCACAGAACCTACTTCTACCCACCCACAGCCCCCAGCAAGTTCCCCAGGGCCAGGTGGGTCCAGATCTCCGCACCCTGCAAGGCCCTGGGCGTACAGCGGTATAGCTACGGACAGCTGCCAGTGTCATCCGGTCAGTGCCCACCAGGGCCCCCGTTTCACCTGTAAGGAAACTGAGGCTCAGAGGGGGCATCTCCTGCCTACAGACAGTCAGGGAGGGTGGCGCTGGGCCTGAGCCTGGGTCTGCGGCTCAAAGCTTCGCTCTGTCCCCGGGCCCCTGGCCTGGGCAGGACGTCCAGGACTCCAGTGAGGATCAGCAGGTACATGCCTGTCTGTTCCCCCCAAGACAGGTTTCTTTTCTTTTCTTTTCTTTTCTTTTCTTTTCTTTTCTTTTCTTTTCTTTTCTTTTCTTTTCTTTCTTTCTTTCTTTCTTTCTTTCTTTCTTTCTTTCTTTCTTCTTTCTTTCTTTCTTTCTTATTTCTTTTTTTAAAGATTTTATATATTTGACAGAGAGACACACAGAGAGAGGGAACACAAGCAGGGGGAGTGGGAGAGGGAGAAGCAGGCTTCCCGCTGAGCAGGGAGCCCGCCGCGCGGCTCCATCCCAGGACCCTGAGATCATGGCCTGAGCTGAGGGCAGACGCTTAACGACTGAGCCACGCAGGCGCCCCAGGAAAGAACTTTTTATCTGAAAGCAACATTGGCTTCTACAAAGGCTGCGGCCTCCCTGGGGGCCTGGGAACCCCCGTTCTCTCTCCTCCTCATCAGAAGCCACCACAGCGGCCCACTACTTGTCACAGGAGCTCCTTCGCAGCACCCTGGGGACGTGGCTGCCCCGCCTCAGCTTGAACCCCCCGAGGGATGGGAAGCTCATTATCTGTCAAGGCTGCTAGTCCATCCTGAGCCTCCACTGACCTAAGGAAACTCTCCCTGGGGCAGAGCCTCACTTCTTTGTGTCACACAGAGTAGGGCCTCCATTCAAGAGTTTCTCCGGCCTGTCCTGGGGAAGTTTTCTCAACATCTGCAGCGGGTGGGGGCAGCGTCTGTGTACGTGTCTCCATTACCAGCGATCTGTTCACACCATCCACGGACTCACTCATCCGTTCACACATCCATACCCATCTCCCATCTCCCTTCCCTCTTCCCTCCCAAACGCCCACCTGCCTATCCTCTCCTCTTCCTTCCATCCATCCCCTCACTCACTCCGCTCTGGCCTGGACTGACCCCTGGTCCCCACACGGTGAAGAGCTAGGATAGGTGATTGCAGACACCTCTTTCTCTTCCTGAAGCATGTTCCGGAACCCTCGTCCCAACCTCCCTATCAGCCCGTTGCCTCTCACCTGGGCCCCCAGGATTCCATCTGTGGCCTGTCACATCCCGGGCACATCTGAGCCTTCTGTCTTTGTGCCCCATGCCCTCCTGTTGCCCGCTAGGCTCTGGTTTCTCATGGCTCCTGGGCCCTCTGACCCCAGGCTCTGGGGCAGACCCCCTGGGGCAGGGCTTAGTACCAGGGCCCCTCACCACTCAACTGGGAGGAGTATCTGTCATATGCCCCTCCCATGCCTGCTCTGTGCGAGACACCAGTCATGGTGGGTACCTGGTAGCAAGGGAAAGGTGGCACCTTTGGCCCTGGAGGTGATCTCAGAGAGAGGTGTCATTTTCAGGACAGGGGGGCAAGCCCCCGTGCGGGCCCCTTCCAAGTCCCTGTCCTGGAAGACACCCCTGCCACAAAACCTCTGGAGGGTCCAGGTGCCGCTCTGTTCTTCCCCTTGGCTGCACCCCCGTGTGCCCCTCCTTTCCAATAGCATCACACTAGGGCTTCCTGCCCCCACTTCACAGATGGGGAAACTAAGGCACAGGGAAGGGATGGGTACGGCTGTCCCCAGCTGCCAGAGCATTGCCTGCTTCTCTGAAGACCGCTTCCTTGGATTGATGGGTGAGGGGGTGGGGGGCACCCATGAAGGGTTAAGAAAGCTTCAGGGAAGAGCTTGAAGGCAGGAAGGAGTTTAGTGTTGCCGCCACCCGGCAGGGGCCACCCGCTGAGCCATCTCCCGCACTCCCTCACCGGTGGCCCTTGAAGATCTGCTTTTGAAGGCGCTGGCAGCCCCCACGCCATTGCTGTCAGCCGGCTCCAGCCTCACACCTGAGCTGTTCCCCAACGTCGCAGGGTGCTGATGGCACAGAGACTGTCACATGGTGGGGTGAGGGTGGCGGTGGCCTGGGGGGGTGCTGCGCCCCTTCACAACTGCTCTCCTCACATCCTCTCACAGCGCTGAGGGGTGGCTGTCATCATCCCCATTTTATGGGTGAGAAAACTGAGGCTCCCAGCGCTTTGAGGCTTCCTGAGTGCTGACTCAGCACACCGCCGTCTTCATCACCAGTGGAAGCTTGTCCTTGAGAATGGGGACGGACTCCTTCACCTCTGACTCCCTTGTTCCTAACACTAGTCATCCCGTCTGTCTGAGCCTCTATTTGTTCCTCTGCAAAAGGGGAATAAGCATCCCTGCTCTCCTGGTTACGGTGAGGGAAGAGTGATGTGGGCTCACAGCACCGTGTGGCCCTGGGTGCGGGACCCAGCGTCCGAGGGCCATCTTCGCAGGCCAGCAGAGCTCACGGTGGCTGTCATTGCAAAAGGCCCCGGCACGGCTGGGCATGGGTTAGGTGCCCAGTGATGTCGTCCCCCCCTTCCCCTGCAGGACACGGGGGGCCACGGCAGGAAGAGAAAGTGCATGGAAGCATTCACACCCTCAGCTCTTCCCTCTCCCCAGCCACGCGGCCACGGCCAGGCTCAGCGGAGAGCTGGCCGGCCCTCCACCCTCTGTGCGGTGACTCACACGGCCCACTGGGGATGAAGTCACTGCCGCCCAGGCAAAGAAAAGGATACATTTGTTCCCTGGGAGATGCCGATGCCATGGTGAACTTGGCCTGTGAGGGCAGAACACAGCCCAGGGCCTGTGCTCGCTGGAGGGACGCAACCGCACCAGAGGGGAGGGCGGTGGGAGGACCCTGCTCGTGGGGAGGGGGACTGAGGGTGGGAGGTGGCCCTCCTAGGCAGGCCCAGGGAGGGTCTGTGAGCCTTGGTCTAGTCTCTGGGCCTAGCTGGCTTTGTCAATTCTGCTGGTCTGGTGAGGAGTGTCTGTGGTCTCAGGGCTCTGACTGCCCCTACCCCCAACCTCTGACTTCCGCCTGTCTTGTCCACAAAATGGTCACTCTACTCTAGTCCCTGGCAGTGGGCTGGAGGTGACAGTGGGGCTTATGAGGCCAGACAGCGGCCCCCTCCCTGCTCTCTGGATATCTGTGTGGCCTCCCCAGTGCTGTCCCTGATCAGCCTGTCTTCCACCGTCCATCATAAGCTTCGTTTTAAACCCAACATCCTCCCTGCGGCCGGCCATTGCCTACTCCTGGCCAAACCGCAGTGAGGCCGGCAAGACCCTTTGCCATCTGCCACCCACATCGAGCTTCCTGATACCCACAAGCGTTCCCTGCTCCAGGCACACCCCAGGCCTCCTGGCTCCAAGCCTCCCCGCTCTGGACAGTTCTGCATACCTGGGCCCGTTACTCTCCCAAAGCCCCGCAGATGGACCGTCTCCTCCGCTCTGGCCCGTGCACTGAACCACCAGGCTCCCGTGCCGCCGTTCTCATTGTCCGTGGCCGGGGGAGACCCTGGCAGGAGAGCAGGGGGCAGAGGAGCGAGGGAGCGGCCAGGGTATTCACTGCCCCTCAGCAGCCACCGTGCCTGGCAGGTGGCCCTCTGTACACAGCTTTCCTGCTCCATGTAACTGCCTTCTCTCCCCACCCTCAGGCCCAGGGTTGTAAGGCCTCCCCGCTGCTGGCTGCCCCGGTGCTACACCTTTCCCGGTTCTCTCTTAACCCTGCTGCTGCCTCTGCGTGTGGCCCCACGGTGGCCAGCACTGCGTACAAACACTGCTAGTGAACCCTCGAAACCCCGTCCCACCACCAAGGCCACCGCCTCTAGGAAGCCAATTATCTTATGTTCGTTCCTTCATCCGTTCAACACAAATGGACTGCCTTGCTACTGCCAGATACCCCTGGTGAAGAGGACGGGGGAGTCACGCAGGGCCGATGAGCTGGTGGGAGGAGTAATCAGCCCAAGCAAATAAATACACCTGATAAGCTCTCCTGGGCTCCTTCCTCTTCCCCCCCACATCCACTCTGGTCCCTAAGCCCCACATTGCATGGACATGGCCTGTGTCTGCGTCCCTTTCCCTCCCAGCCCTGAGAGCCCATGGAAAGCAGGGAAGATACCCACACAGCTTAGCTCTTTCCACACCCCACCACACTCCGAGGAGTGGCGCTCACTACCTTTTTTTTTTCTTTAAACAAATTAACAAACTGAGGTTCAGATGCCTTGTCCAGAATGATCTCTAAACCCAGCTCTGTCTATCCAACTCCAAAGCCAGAGCTCTTTTTCCTGCTTCAGGCTGAAAACAAAATGAATCACCCATCATTTATATCTACAGATTTCCAGTGGTGCCCAGAGCAGGGCCAGGCGTGAGGCAGACATTCAACACATGCCAAGTGGCTGAACGTTAAAACCCTTAACCTCCCTGCTGCGTAAGCAGCATTTGCCTTATATGGAGGGGGTGCTGGGATGCCCCTATTTTCCAGATGGGAAAATGGAGGCCCAAGGTGGTTAAGAGCATTGGGTCACGAGAGACCTGGTGGGCTCCCAAGTCCCCAGGGCATCTGGCCAACTGACTTCTGCCGTCTTGTCTCAGGCCTAAGGGGCCACTAAGGGCTCAGGGCACAGCAGAGATGGCCGCTGACTCAGGCTGGGTGTCGGGGAAGACGCCAGAGAAGAGCTTTGCCATGTCCATCTCGGAGAGCGTGAGTTACATCGTGTCCAAGTTCCCGACTGGGTGTGCAGGGCCTCGCTTCGCTTGCTGTGCAGACAGGAAACTGTGGGGGGCAAGGACCAGGGAGCAGCTGATGCTTGGACCCAGGAGGTGGCCCAGATGGTGGGGACAAGTGCCTGGAGTCTAGAAACATTCTCGAAGTAGAGCCAGTAGGGATTGCGGATGGATGTGATACGGGGCGAGAGAGAAAGACGCGCAGGAGATGACGCCTGGGTTTCTGGCCTGAACAACTCAGGGATTGGAGGTTCCATCAGTGGCAATGGGGACATGAGGACAGCTGGTGGGGGAGAGCCGTGGGGGACGGTCAGATGGGACAGAGGGCTGGGGACCATGCAATCTAAAGGAACAACCATTCCTCGGTACACATGAGGGCTCTGGTTTTTCAGAAGTCAGAAATCCAGATGTTTGCCTAAAAGCTCTTGACTTCTACATGTCTGCAATAAATTCAGACTTGAAATGCCACGTTGGGGCTAATCCCATGCAGGTCGAATCAAGTCCATCTGTGGGTGTCTGGCCCACAGGTCACCTCTTGTGCTCTTTGTACTCTTTGTTCCTTTTCACCTGTCAAGGCTTGCTGAGCGGCCATGTCCTACAGGAAGCTGCCCATGATGGGTCCAGCTCTGGAGATGCCCGTGGCTCCCCACAGCCCTTGAGCAGGGAAAAGTCCAGACCGGGAGGGACTTGCTCATTAGTTTCCCTTGGCCTGGCAAACAATTTGGCCCTGAGGAGAAGCTAATGAATATCTGCTGAATGAATGAATGAACAATGTTTCACTTGATCTGTCTGCCTTTTATTTTGTAAATGAGGAAGCCGAGGCCCAGGGCAGGGATGTGCGCTGCCTAGGCTGAGATCTGGGGCTGGCCCTGCTCACTGTCCAGCCTGTGTTTGTCACCTGCCCCTGAGGCTGGGGGGGCAGGAAGTACAAAGATGATTGCACGATCTTTTCAAGTTTTGCTGCTGGAGGGAAAGACAGGATCCTGGGAAGCTCCTAAGTATCCGGGGTAGGAGTTGAGCGGGGAGACTCTTCTGGAATGTCTTTTCAGGACCTGCTATGGTGGCCTGGCTGTGGGACATGTGGAGCCCCAAAGGGCAGGGACTGACATCAGCAATCGGTCAAACCGACAGCCAGCCCTCCTGGCTTCTCTCTTCTGGGACTTGTGACTCCGTTCCCTTTTGGCCCTGGGGAAGGCCGACTGTACCAGGGACCTTCAGGGTTTGTGTCACCACCTGCTATGGAGGGAGATCAGACAGTGGAAGCAATGGAGGCCCCGGTCCCATTTCCTAACGTTGGAGATGGAGAAATGGAGTCACAGGTGTTAAGTGACTTACTTAAGGTCACACAGCTAGGGAACAGAAAATCTGGGGCTCTGAACACAGGTTCTGACTAAGACCTTTCCACACCACTGAGTGCACCGGCCATGGGGTTTTTATAACCCATTCCTCATACCGCCTCTGCCCCCGCTTTGTTGTCCCCAACCGCAAACAGGGAGCGAACAAAACCTGCCTCGGGGGGCGTTTGTGAAGATCAAACCCATCGGAGGAGCCAAGGCTGTGTGAGTGTACTTGGACAAGCTCTATGAAGGGTCACGAACATAAAGCAAGGCTCTTCTGAGCTTCTAGTCTCTGAAGATGCTGGGCGTGGCAATCACTAACGCTTCCAGGGAGAGATTTCACTCTCACCCAATGGTGATTATAATACCCGGTGGTTGAGTGCTTACTATAGCCGGGGCCCTACGTGTGGTGAGCCCACTGAATCCTTAGGCCCAGCCGTGAGGTGGGTACCACTATTATCACATCGGTAGAGTGGGGAAACTAAGGCACAGAGAGGTGTACAAACATGCCCAGGGTTACACAAATAGGAAATGGCAGAGCTAGGATTTGAGCCCAAGCAATTCTGCTCCAAAACGCACATTGTAACCGCTATGCAACACGACCTTCCTACTCTGGTGGGTACGTCCCTCTCTATGCCTGACCTAAATCCCACTTGCTGCTGGCCGTACACAATTCCCTAGGTCCTTCTCAGGCAAAGGAGAAGAGCTGTTCCTTGGGATGCCCATCCTGTGCTGAAGGGCCTAAATTCTTTGGTGCCTGGTTCCTCACTTCCTGGATCTTGGCATGCAGGTCAAGGGACCTCAAACAGGAGCCCCCCCTGACTGATTGTGTCCATACACGAAACTCATTCAGAGAACTGCTGAGGACTGCACCACCTTGGGCCAGGACCTCATCTCCTCCATGGCCTTCCTGCCTCCTTTCTTTCTCATCCACTGCCCCAGCCCTGCCCTGTCCGGGTCAGCACGCTGGCTGAGTCTCCTCCATTGCTTTCCTTTCTTCATAGACAGTTCCTAGATCCATCCTCATCCCACCCTCATGACGCAGACTCTCTCTGTGGACATGCTGGTATTTCATTTACTACTATTTAATATTTTCCCTTAAAATCAACTTGCTTAAAATAGCTAGTCTGGCTTAAAACAGCAAGTCTAATCAAGTGCCTCGATCTCTCCCTTAGTTAACAGGAACTACGGGAGACAGAGGAACAGGTGAAATGACACCAGTGGGGGAAGTGACTAGCCAGAAACGGAATGCAGGGGGTGCTAAAGCAAACGGTCCGGTTTCCTCAACAAATGAATGGCAAAGGAAGGGGAGCTTCTAGAAATAAGGATACTCAATGGACACATGCAGGGTGCGGATTGCATCAGGATCCTGATTTGAACAAATTGACCATAGAAAGACATTTTTGGAGACCATCTGGGAAAGCTGAACACGAAAACAGGTGTGGAACGCATGGAGGAAAGATGAAACACAGCGGGCAAAGCTGTGACATTGGAGCAGGTAGGCAATTCATGGTGGGATCCTGCTGTGGGATCTCTGCTTCCATCCAGATTTCAAATTTCAATAATAAATTAAAAATAATGCACAAAATACCCAATTAACTGGCTTTCACTCCTGAATGCATTCATTTGAAAAGGAAACTTTATATCACTCTTCCAAATGGAAAACTAGTATCACTTGCTGTAAGTAGAAGGTTACCATGAAAACAAGACAATGTTATTCAATTTCAGGCAGATACTGTTTCCTGCCAAAGGCGCTGGGCGAAAAATCTGCCCTGTCTTTGTTAGGAAGAAGCCCTGGGAGAGAAGTGAACACACTCTCAATTGTGGGTCCACTGTACGGGGACACGGGCCTTACAGGTAAGGTCTGCAAAACACATTTTGTTCTGCTCTTCCTCCATCACAGAGGGAGCAGTGAGGAGCCTGGGGCAGCAGGTCCACCCTGCCTCATCATCCTGGCAGCGGAGAGGGTCTCAGCTGGCCGATGCCGAGATGGCGCAGCAGCTTGGGGCTTTCTGCATCACACGGTCCAAAAGCTTTAGAGCTGGGGTCAAGATGAAGAAATGGAAGCCCAGAGTGGGGTGGTACACTGCCCAGAGTCCCTTGGCAAGTCTTTGGGGGAAACCAGGAAGGACGAGACTCTGGGTTTCCCAACGTGCAGCTCTATGATCATCTAACCTTTTTCTTGTTCATGGATATTTATTGAGCACCTACTGTGTGCCAGGCACAGAGGACGGGGAGGGGGAGGGGGCAGGGATGAACAAGACAGAGTTCCAGAGAGCTGACATTTGGAGGTGGGGGCAGAGGAGACAAACACCAGGCAAATGGTGAGATAATTTCTGATGTTGCTGAGGGTGAAAAGGAAAACAAAACTGGGGGACGTGGAAGATGACAAGTAGGACAGGATGGTGCTGTGCCAGACAAGGTGATCAGGGAGGGCCTCTCTGAGGAGGTGGCATTCCAGCTGGGGCCTGAAGGACTAGGAAGGAGACGGGGGCGGGGGGAAATCTGGGGTCAGGGGGCTCTAGAAGAAGCCAGAGCGTGAGCACGTGAACTAGCCCTCAGCAACTCCTGACACTTTTTTAAAACTTTCAGACTACAGCAAAGTTGCAGGAAGAGGACAAAGAAGCCTGTGTATCCTTCACCCACGTTCTCCACATGTTAACACTGTATCCTATTTTGTTTTATCATATTGTCTCTCTCTCTCTCTCCACACATAAACAAGTACGAGCGTGCACACACACACACACTTAGCCACACCACACACACATTTGTTTTTTCCAGAATTACTTGAGAGTAATTTGCCCACCGGAAGCCCCTGCTACTTCAGAGTGTCTGTCCTAAAACAAGGACATTCTCTGACATAACCACCACACAGTTTTCAAAGTCAGGACATTAACATTGATTCAAGACCACTATCTAATCGTCAGATCTTATTCAGAGCTGCCAAATGACCTAATGCTGTCCTCTCTGGAGAAACAATCCCTAATTCTTAAGCCTCCTTTGCAGATATCCAGAGGGAAATGCCTTCTCAGGACGGCCTTCCAAGGCGAACCCCCAGCCTGACGCTTTAAAGTGGATGACGCAGCAGGTGGATGGCTGGCTCGGGGCCAGCTACAGCCCGGTGCAAAAAGAAAAATGTGCCTCCCTATACATACTTGCCAAAATAGCAGGCTGTATTTTCAACCTGAGAAAGTTAATAAGGATTGAAAATTTTAAAAAATGATTATATATACAGCTTCACAGTCGCTATCTCTCCGCACATCGCTGTCGACCCGCATAGACCCACTCTGCAGGGCACACTGGCCTGAAGGGCCTAGAAACCAGAGCCCCTGTGGAAATGGCTGTTCGCATGGCGCGGTAATGCGCATCGTGCAACAAACACCAGCCTGTCTTTAGATACACTTCTGACAGTTTCTTTACTTGATTGCTGAGGTTTTTTTGGTGCCCGCTTAAATTCTGTGCCCGCAGTGAATGCCTTCCTCTATTCACCCAGATCCCAGCCCCGACCAGACGTGTCGGCTCTGCCGAGCGCACAGAGGGTGTGCACACACCTTGTGCTTGGCTGTCTCACGATAAACCTGAGAATGGGCCCTTGGACCCACTTCCCAGATGAAGAAAGAGAGGTCCTACGGCAGTGGGCTATTTCAAAGCATCACACACTAGGGAGCTGAAACAACAGAAACTCATATATTTTTTTGCAGTTCTGGAGCCTGGAAGTCTGAGATCAAGGTGTCTGCAGGGCTGTTTCTTCCGAGGCCTCTGTCCTTGGCGTGTGGATGGCCTCTTCTGCCCGCGTGCCCACGTGGTGTATTAGTCAGGGTTCTCCAGAGGCGGAGAAGCAACTGGATGTGTGTATGTGTACATACGCTGAGTCATCGTGAGGACCTGGCGTATGTGATCAGGAAGGCTGACAAGTCCCAAGGTCTGCAGCAGCAAGCTGGAGACCTAGAATGCTGACGGTGGGTTCCAGTCCAAATGCTGGGAGGCTCAAGGCCCAGGAGGAGCCAAGGTTTCGGTGTGAGTCCAGAGGCAGGCCTCAAGGGCAGTCAGGCAGGAACAGTTCCCTCTTACTCTGCCTTTTTGTTCTACTCAGGCCTTCGGCTGATTGGATGAGGCCCACCCACGCTGGGGAGGGCAATCTGCTTTGTTCAGACTACCGATTCAGATGTTGATCTCACCTAGAAACACCCTTACAGAGACATTCAGAATGACGTTTGACAAATATCTGGACACCTATGGCCATGTCAAGGTGATCATCAGACATGGCCTTCCCTCTGTGTGTTTGTGTCCTAATCTCTTCTTATAAGGACACCAGTCACATCAGATTAGGGCCATCTTAGTGATTTCATTTTAACTTAATTACCCTTATAAAGACCCTCTCTCCGATACAGTCCCATTCTGAGTTACTGGGGTTGGAACTTCAGCATATGAATTTGGCACAGGGTGGTGGGGGTGGGGGGGGCACAACTGACCCCATAACAAGCACTGACAGGAGAAGGGACCCAGCTTGTAAGCTTTCCGGGATGAGCTCTGTCCTCCTCTGAGGTGCCCAGGCACCTGGGGCCCCTCAGGTTGGCATGCCCTTCCCCAGGCAGGTGGACCCGTCCATCTGATGTCTGCCCAGACATGGTGGGGGTGCAGACCATCACTCAGTATGCATCGTCTCATGTGCAAAATCCAGCAATTACTGAGACAAAAGTGCTTATCCTCGAGAGCCCGGTAATTTCTCTCCCACCCTCTGGCCACCAGAGGGAACTTGCTAAGACACAAGGCTGCCAGGACAGGTCATGCGTGAAAGACCACAGCCCTGGAGACTACCCACACCTGCAGTATCTGCTTTAAATGCCCTCTAGATGCGCCCGGCCAGGACCCGTGGATGGAGGCAGGCAGCCTCGTCCCGCTCGAGGGGCTCAGTTCCTCTCTCGGAACTTGAGCTGGGTTCAGCTCCGGCCCCCTGACTCTTCAAGCTTCACTGACTACTCCGCTGAAGACAAGCTCCTCCAGGCCCCTGACAATTTGGTCAAACGGAGCCTCTGGTGTGTACCTCACCCAGGCCTCGATGGGTCCAGCGGAAGTGCCTGAACGAGGAGGCCATGCTTACAGGGAACACGGGCCACTTTGCACCACCCAGCACACAACTCCTTCCTAACAGCCCTCCCATAGAGCCCAGGGACAGTGCAGTGCTGCTGGGGGTGGGGGGAACACAAAGGCCTGTGGTGGGGGTGGAAGCCAAGGCGTCCCTGGAGGCTCCTTCTGACAGATCCTCCCCTGGCCTCCCAGCACAGCTGCGGGGCAGGAGATGGCCTGAGCTGGACCAATCAGACTTTCCGCCTGGAGTGGAGGCCTATGGCCGTGGGCTCTGTGGGTGCAGGTAGCCTTCTTCCTAGCGGGGAGCCTGCACCCGGGGGGCATGGGGTTCCTGCTCTGGGCACTTTTGTTCTAGATGGCCACAGGAGATTTCTGTTGCTCGCCACCAAAGACTCTACCAGAAACAGCACTCACACACCACCACTCTCATATTGTTTTTGTGCCTTTTCTGCCCTGGGCACTGACCTGCCTGTGTCAATGCAAAAGCCCTCCTCATCCCTCAAGACCCATCTCAGCTCTACGAGAACCCTCCTCGCCTTCCCAGTTGAAATGATCACTCCCTCTCTTGAATAATAATCACATTTTCTTCAAACTTCTTTCATTAATGAAAAGAAGACCTGCAATGTATCAAGTGCCAACTGTGTCCCAGGTGGCTTCACGCCTATTAGGCACTCTTCCTAAGCCCATTTCAGCTCAGGATGGGAGGGCTGGGATGGGGAAGTGCTTAGGATGGTCACCATGGCAGACTCGACCTCCCAGGATGGCCCCGCAGGCTGGGCCGGACCTCGTGACGCCTGGTGAGGAGGTGGGCTGTGAGTCACCTCTCCTTGGACGTGGGAAGGACCCTGTGGGGCCCCAGCAAGTGGACTGCAACAGAAGTGAGGCCTCATGACTTCTGAGGCCTGGTCGTGAAAGGTGACACACCATCTACGTGGCTCTCTCTCTAGAAAGCTGCTAACTCTGGGAACACAGCCGCCATGACGTGAGGAAGCCCAGGCCCCGTGCGGAGGCCCCAAGGGGGTGTTCCCGCTGACAGCCAGCAGCAACCGCAAGACGGGGGACTGCGTGAGTGGGTGGCGTGGGGGAGGCTTCTAAGGAACGCAGCCTCGGGTCTTCCAGAAGCCCCATCTGACGGGACGAGAACAGGCCCCGCCCAAATTGCAGATCCAGGGGAAGAGTAAACGCTGCCATTGTTTGAAGTCACTACAGTCTGGGGTCATTTGTGATACAGCCGTAGCTACTGGAGCAGGAGAAACGGCACACACGGGAAGTGAAGCAGGGCAGCCTAGTGGGGTCCAACCTTTGGGCTGGACTGGCCACGTTCTGTTACCTCAGGGAGGTCACTTACCCTCTCCGGGCCTCTGTTCCGTTGTCAGAAATATGCGGAAAATAACAGTATCTGTTTCATGAGGCTGTTGGGAGGATTCATGGAGATACATATAAACACTCCGGGAAAGTGAGGAATAATAGTAATAATTATTGTCTAAGGGACCAGCCGGATGGGATTCCCAGGCGGCCTGACCTCAGAGCCTGCACGCTCTCCCCGAGTCGGAGAGGATCCGGGGTCTCACTGCCATGTTCCTCCTCCACAGACCGAACTTCCAGCCGAGCCCTGAGGTCTGGGACTCGGGTGTGTGCTGACAAGTGTGCTGACCAGCCCTGGAAGGTCTGCCTGTCCGGCCGCCTGGGCTGCACACTGGGGGCACACCCGGAGTTCATTCACGGGGGCCGAGGCTGAGGGAGCGCTCTCCAAAGTGCATTTCTCCACGCTCTGGTTCTGATACACCTGGCCTTGGTTATTTCCAGCAGAAGTGGTCAGTGAGACCTGCCCATCAGGAACTAAGTTGAGAGGGGGTCTAATCTGAAGTCGTCCTACAGTTGTAACCAGACACCCATAGTATGCTCAGAGGCGAGGCTCCAAGTCAGCCTGGGAGCAAGTGAACATGCAGAGTTATAATCACTCTTGAAAATCCCTCACTCTGGAGGACCTGGAACTACACAGACGGAGGGAACAGCACATGTGTGTCTCACCCTCCACTTCAGGACGCCTGAGGCCGTGTGGCACTACGGGTGGAGTCCCACACCATTTACAGCGCTCTCTCCTCTTCCTCTCTGTCTCTTGCTCTCCTTTTGACATTAAAAATAGCATCTGGCTTTTATTTTATTTATTTTTTTTAAGATTTTATTTATTTATTCGACAGAGAGAGAGACAGCCAGCGAGAGAGGGAACACAAGCAGGGGGAGTGGGAGAGGAAGAAGCAGGCTCATAGCGGAGGAGCCTGATGTGGGGCTCGATCCCATAACGCTGGGATCACGCCGTGAGCCGAAGGCAGACGCTTAACCACTGTGCCACTCAGGCGCCCCAACGCATCTGGCTTTTAATACCGAGTGCAGGCGAGCGTGTAGAGCCTCGGGGACTCTCACCCACTGCTGGCGAGGGTGCACACTGTTACCACCACTTTGGAAAGCACTCGCACAAACCTCAGTGCGGCTTAAAGTACTCATACACCGCCCTGGTACGAACCCTACAGAAATTCCGCAAACGGGAGCGAGGAGCTATGTCCAAGACCGTTTATCGCAACTCTGTCTGTAACGGCGGAAAATGGGAAGCCGCCTAATTCGTCCAAACAGCAGAACAGATGTCGGCACAACGGCAGAGTCGAACAACGGAATGCCATACACCAACCAAAATCAATGAATGGGAATTATACATGGCAACATGGACGAATGTTGCCAATAAATGTTGAGTGAAAGAAGCAGGCTGTGCTTGGAGGAGATAGGTAGCTGCACCCCCGTGCGCACAGCGGCATCATCCACAATCGCCAAGAGGTGGGAGCAAGCCAAGTGTCCACGGACGAATGAGTGGGTAAACGAAGTGTGGTCTCTACACACAATGGAATATTATTCAGCCTTGAAAAGGAAAGAGAGTCTGCAGTCCGCTACAGCTGACGAACCTTGAGGACATGGTGCTCTGTGAAATATGCCAGCCACAAAAGGACAAACACTAGATGATCCCACTTACATGGGGTCCCTGGAGTAGTTGGATTCAGAGACAGAAAGTAGAATGGGGGTTGCCAGGCGCTGGGCAGGGGAGGGAACGGGGGGCTGGTGTTTGATGGGGACAGAGTTTTGTGATATCCTGGAGATGGATGGTGGTGATGTTTGCACAACAGTGAGAATGCACTTCACGCCACTGAACTGGACACTTAAAAAATGGCTATGGTGGTCGATTTTAAGTGATGCGTACTTTACTGCAATTGAAAGATTTTTAAAAGCAAGTTGCATATTACATCATATAGCTGAAGTTTAAAAACATGTAAAACAGCCTTTTGTGTTAGCAAAGTTGTAAGAATGCGTGGGAAATAGATGAAACGGGGGGGGGGGTGGCGGCGGCGTACTACTTAGGTTTAGCTCTGAGCGGGGGGATGGGATTTGAGGCAGGTCCACAGGGGCCACCCACCACATTGGTAACAGTTTATTTGTGAAGCCAGGCGATGGGTATACTACTTTCTATGTTCTTTGCACCCGTTTCTTGAACAAGAATACCCCGAGGTCTGCTGGGCTTTGGCGACTGGGGGGAGGGTTCCGTGTCCTCCCACAGTGGCCTCTTGGCCAAAGCTGAAGGGTTCACAGGGCCACCCACCCCAAACCCCACCCCCCGGCGGAACGCACAAGTGCCCTACAGCATTCTTCCATTCTCTAGTTGAAATAAGCAGCTCGGCTCCTCCCCCAGCCTCAGCCTCTGGCAGAGCTCCAGGATTATTTTACATTAATTTAAGATCTCTAATGAAGAATAATTAACAGCTTCAAGGGAGCCTGGCACACCCTGTGTTTAGAAGTGGTTAATTATGCATTGTCTGCAAAACATCCTTTTCATACTCTAAAGTTTTGGGTCGCTGTTTTAAACAAGGGAATATGGCATCAGGAAAAAGCCAAGCGGTTCCGTTTGCAAACCCTTCCTAGGCAGGCGGGTCTGGGTGGGCCAGGACAGCCACCATTTCCTACGGCCCTACTAAGTGCTTTCCTGGAGTTGCCCCTGTCAACCCCCACAGGAGCCTGCGAGGTGGGCTAGCACCCCTCCCACATTGTACAGGAGCAGGCTTGGAGGGAAAGTGAGTTTCTGAGCACTCTGCCGGGATGATGAGGTCTGACCATAAAGCCAAGTTCTTGTCTCCCTGACTGATGTGTCGCCATTATTTATGGGCACTCCCTGGGGACGGAGAGAGGACTGACCCAGCCCTGAGCATCTCATTTGCTGGGACGCACAGTTGGACTCTTCAGCGGGCAGCGAGCGACCTCCGCAGCCAGACCACCTGGTAAAATCCTCATGGTCCCACTGACAGGTCATGGGACTCTGGGCACACGACTTCTCCTTCCTGTGCCTCAGGTTCCCCTCAGCGGGGAAATGGGAACCACATGCCTCACTTGTTGGGGATGCCGCAGAGTCGGGCTTGGAACGGGACGCCACACGTAGTGGGTGCTCACTGAGCTCCAGCATTACCGTCACTGACTCAGCCTTCCTTTCCAGGCTCATCCCCTTATAGGTACCCTACGCTGCAGCCTCAGCTTTGGCCATTTATGAACCATGCCAGGCTCCGTCCTACTTCCTTGTTTGTTTAAGCTATGCTCTCTGCCCTTCCCTGTCTGGAAAAAATCCCACTCCTACAACCAGCTCAGATGCCACCTCCTGCAAGAAGACTTCCTTGATTTCTCCCAGACAGCCTCCCTCATGCTGCTGGTGGCTTTGTGCCACCTCTATCTCCCATCTTTAATTTTCATGGCTTGTTAGGGGGTCTATTCCCCTTGGAGGCTGGGAGTTCCTTGAGGACGATGTCCCATTTGTTTCTGGCTGCAGTAGGGGCTTGGGAAAAGAGCCCCAACTCTGAATATGAACTTCCCACGGTGGGGGGGGGGGGGGAGAGCCAAAGGGGCCATCTCCAGCTCCCCCTGGAGGCTGAGCCAGGCCGTTCACAAGGACCGTGGGACTCCCAGAGGTGACACTCAGCTTGTCACTCCCTCCCTATATTTCTCGTGGGGTCCTCACTGTGTGCAGCACAAAGCCCAGCCCCAGGTCCTGGACTCTAGCCCCTGGCACCCCCTCCTAGCTCCATGGTCTTTTGCTACCACCTGAAGACATCTGCCCTTTGAAAGCTTCTGGGTTTTTCCCCACGTGCTTTGCCCTTTGCCTAGAACACCCACCTGTTCCTTCTCAGCCCTGCCAACTTCTCCAGACTCTTCACTGCCGGCTCAGCCGTCACCTCCTCTGTGAAGCCCCCACACCCTGCTCCGCTGTCGATGCTCTGACCGCTATTCCTACCTTTTCCACCTGAGGCCCTGTGGGGCAGGGCTGTGCCTCAGTCATCCCTCCGGCTCCAAGGCCCTGGTGTGCTGCACGGCCTCAAGCTGAGGAGCGCTCGAGAGAGACTGTCTTGGAACAAGAGAGACCTAGGTCCAAACCGTGTGGCCCCACGTCCTTGGCGGCCTGCCCTGCAGTCTCCCTGGCTCACCTGCTCAGAGTGGGGCTTAGTGTCTGGTTAGCAGGAGGGCTGAGGACGAAGGAGCACGTAAAGTGCCCCACCCTCCCCTGTCACTTGATAACTAGCAGCCACATGCCAGGTGCCCCGAGGCTCTAACAACAAACTCCCCAGGGTGAGGGTGGAGGCTCGGCCACCTGCACAGGGTGGGGATCCCACCTGGTGGGGCCTTCCGCTCGGATGCCCCGCGGCTAATCAGATGCAGGACAGGCCTGTTCCCTGGCAGCCACCCAAGAGCAGGGACTTCCTTTCTGAGGCTGCCGTTGAGACCCTCAGGGCCCGCCCCCTTCGGAGAAAGCCCCTGGAAGAGAAAAGAAAAGCTCCCCTGCTTTCCCAGAGCTGCTCGCATGCTAATAGCTGAGGACTTCACAGAGTGTGAAATCAGGAAAAACTAATTCCCTCAGAATAGCTGGTATTCGAATTTCCTCCTCCCAGGTCTTTCATGACATGCCACTGAAGGCGACCAGGGGGAGGGCCCACAATGCCCTTCCTGCTGGCCTGGGCACCGGCTTTTCTCGGCCAAGGTGTGCGTGCGGACAGAACACACGTGCAGAAGATAAGTCGGGTTTGTTAACATTCGGGCTTGTGGTGTCTGCAGCCTGCATCATTTCAGGGAGCGGTCCCCAAATGCCACTATTATCAGTTCCAAACACCAAAAGATGGGGAAACTGGGGCTCGGAGAGGGAAAGCAACTTGTCCAGAGTCACACAGCAAGGGAAGGGACTTGAACTCTGGTCTCCTGACCTCCAAGCCAGGGATCCCCCATTCGGCCTCCCCAAATAGATATTAAATTCCTGCTTGCGATGCAGGCAGTCACGCCTGAGAATCCCATGAGCCCCCCGCGTTAGGCCGGAGGGAATGTGCCGTGACAGGGCCAGGCTGCCCTCCTACGGGTTACACCTGCCCCGGATCCAGTCCACTCCAGGGCTGATCCCAGCAGCAAGAAACAATGAAACACAGCATTTGGCCACCGAACACTCTGGGGTGAGCACTTCCCTGCAGAAAGCCTACCAGTTTCAGGGCTAGAGGGAGAGGAGAGGACAATTAAGCCGAGTTGCAAAGTGACCCGCGGCAAACGCCACCGCCGTCCTTGGTCAGTGGCGGGGACCCTGGGCCGACCTGAGGCGGCCCTGCAGTTGGCAGGCTGGGGTGTGGGGGGGACTTCAACTCACAGCCCGTTGCCCTGCGGCAGAGGTCCTCCACAGAGGGTCCACGTACCTTTTATAGACTCCATGCAGCGGCTGCAGACACAGGAACTGCCAGTAATCCAGGCAAAAGGCCTTGAACTTGAGCATTTTCACCTTTCCGTCTCCAGCTGGACCACTGTGGCTCCTCCACCGAGACTCGGAGAAGGGCTTGGGGGGAGCTGGGCGCCTGGCCACTCCAGCCCACCCTGGTCCCGCCGCAGCCCCCGCTCACATGGCCCGGCCCTGCCCAGCCGGCTCCGAGAGCACACGCCTCCAATACAAAGAGCAGCGCGCACAAAAGCCTAGCAACTCGGTGCTGCTCCCCCGGCCAGTCTCAGACCACCGCTGTCTCTGGCGGCTGGTTCTTCTTGGGGTTCCCCTGGGGGTCCCCAGGGCAAACCGAGGCAGCCCTGGCTGTGCCCAGTGGCAGGGGCCCCCGGCCCGTCATCCTGGGGGGGCCTAGATGCTGGGGCTCCTGATGGCAGCTCAAAGCCCCTTCCTCCAGCCAGGCCCCGGACACTCGGTGGCCTCACCCGCACCTGGCCGGGCAGTCGCCCACCCGCCTGCCTGGCCCAGAGTGGCTCCGGCCCCAAAGACCCGGGCGTGAGGCGAGGAGGGGGCGAAATGACAGACAAACGCCGACCTTGATACCCAGATCAATTACGTTTGGTGGAATCCCGTCCGGCCTGTGTGAGCGAGAACTCACCACTTCGCCACATGGTGTGGGTGGGAGCAGCTTGGCTCTGAAAGGCAGGCGGAGAAAGACTGACAGGGCCGCCGGAGCGGTTGCCCGGGCGACGGGGACACATTGATAAAATCTAAAATGGAACCTCGATGACAGCTGCTCATTGGCTGCCAGGAGGGGACTCCTGTCGCTAGCAAGGGAGGGCGGGAGGGAGAGGAGCGGCTGGGCTGAGGGGCTGCGGCCAGCCAGGGGCTGCTGGGCAGGAACAGGGGGGCCATGGGCAGAGTGGGTGGCTCTGTGGCCCCAGGACCTGGCAGTCACAGGCGACGGAGCAGAAGCACGGGGCCTGGCCTCTCTCCCCTTCCCTGCCAGTGGGTCCTGCTTCTGCTCCGACTGCCCTAGGGATCATTCCCTGTGGTCCTCAGCCACAGGGACCTTAAAATGCCACTCTTCTGTTCCACACCCTCACGTGGCCCCATGCTGCTCTCAGAATAAAGGCCAAACTCCAGACTGATAGACTGGCTCCTGCTGACGGTCTGACCTCTCTCAGATCCGGCCCCCCTTCACATCCCCTGGTCCACCACACACTCAGGTCTCCCCATGCAGTGCTCTCTGGTGGAGGAGCCCCCTCGCCTGGGGCAGCGACTCATCAACCCTCAGATATCACCTTCCAACACCTCCTCAGAGCCTCCTTCAGCCCACACCGCTCTCCCGGACGTGCCTTCCTCTGAAATGATCCCGCACCCTGTGTGATTTGCTCCCCTGGACGTGCCTTCCTCCGAAATGATCCCGCACCCTGTGTGATTTGCTCCCCTGGACGTGCCTTCCTCCGAAATGATCCCGCACCCTGTGTGATTTGCTCCCCTGGACGTGCCTTCCTCCTAAGCGATCCTGTGTGTTTACTTGTTTTCTGCGGCTCTGTGCTGCCTGCAGTGCGAGAATCTCCTGGGCTTCTCCCAGGCAGGGCCCCTGCCTCTCTCTCTCTTCGCCGCCCAGCCCCCGGCGCAGCCCCACGCCGGGCTCCCCACGGGCACGCAGTCATCATTCGTGGAAGGAGTGAAGGATCTTGGGAAGCAGAATGAAAGGGTCTTCGCACACGAAATGCCCTCCTAGGCACAGCACGCTGCCCCCTCTGCTACTCCAGGTCCCCGGTTTGCACACGGCGGGGGTCCCGTGGCGTCCTTACGACACCCCTGCTCGGGGATGAGGGAACTGAGGCTCAGAAAAGACTCTGTGCCATGCATGAGGGGTGATATCCGGCAGACGGCAGCCTCAGATGGGAGCTGGTGTGGAGCCAGGCGGCCAGGCTCCTGAGGGCCACGTGTGGAACCAGGGGCCTGATCCCAGCCCCGTGCTCCGACAAAGCCAAAAAACAGAGTCACCTGCCCCAGGAGGGCATTCCCTGGCGCTGGCACGCATACTGCTTCGAGAGCAGTGGTTCTCAACCAGGGGCCGTTTTGCCGCCACCCGCCTCCCCACCAGGGGCCATGCGGCAATGCCTGGAGACATGTGGGGTTGCCCCAGCTGGGGAGGGGTGTGCTGGTGGCATCTAGTGGCGTGTAGACGCTGCTCAACACCGTCTGATGCACAGGGTGGCCCCGCAGTAGAGAGCGACCCCTCCCCAGCTGTTAGTAGTACCGTAGTGGAGAAACGCGGCCCCGCAGGCTACCTCCCCCGGAAATATCCCATCGTGGACGGTTAGAACAGGAAGGGCATTCGAAACGGCTTCGTCCAAGGCTCCTATTGTACAAACAGGGGGTGGGAGGCCCAGCCAGGGAAAGGGCACACCCAGCATCCTGAGTCTGGGCCCAAGCTGGACCCAGGAAGCCCCACACTGTCCAGGGCTGGGGAGAGAGCAGCCGCTGGAGAACCGGGCTGATAACCGCGGGGCAGATGGGGAAGGAGGGTGACCGTGGCCATCTGCCAAGGGTGACGAGCCCATTTGCCAAGGTAGCACAGGCCTCGAGAAGGGCCGCCCCGCCCCTCTCCCCCGACCAGGACATCAGCTTCCCTCTCACGCCTGTGGCAGAGGAAGCCGGCTGTGCCTTTGAAAGGAGGCAATTGCTGGCTGAGACCTTTGTTTCTGAATTCCCAAGCTGCGGCTGGGGCCTCCGGAACCTCCGTGGGACGGACGGGCAGCACGGCACCTCCTCCACCGGCACCCGAGGGCCAGGTCTCCCTGAGGCCCCCACCACTCTGTTACGCACAAAGGGCGCAGAGGCCAGATGCTGGTGGGAGAGGGTCGGTGGGGGCCCTGGATCCTGGGCCTGGGTCTGGCACCAATATTGCTCTGGTCTCTGCATCTCAGTTTTCCTCATCTGTGAAATGAGAGCATGGAGCTTGGCTCTGCCTGGGTCCCAAGGCTGCCGTGAGGATCAGCAGACAGGATGCGTGGGACTGCGAGATCACAGGGCTGGGGCACATCCCAATTAGCACCTGCCTCTTTTCTGTTCCTCAAATGGACCAAGCGTGTTCCACCCCAGGACCTTTGCACTGGTCACCCCCACCTCCTGGATGCTCTTCCTCTTCTGGTCTCTGGTTAAACGGCACCTCCTCACAGAGGCCTTTCCTGACCACCCTCCTATCGCTCTTTATCCCCTTTACTCTGATTTATTTTTCTTCATAGCTTTTACCACCACCTGACACGGTATTTTAAAGCCCGATTCCTTTGTTTGCAGCCTGTCCCCCAACCCGACACAGTAGCCCAGCAAAGGCAGCCGCACTGTTCACCACGGTATCGCAAGCACCCGACACCCATAGGTTCTCAGGAAATAGGAGCCGGGTGGACGAGGGGGAAAGGGCAGAGCCGAGGGGTCCTGGTGTCTGCTCTGACCTCTAGCTTGGTCCTCTAGGGCTGTGAAGGCCCTGGGTCATTGGCTTTGAGGTCGAGTGTGCCCAGCCTCAGGGGGTGGTGGTTACCGTGGCCATTCCCTGACCACGACCTCCTGTCTGGTCTGGAGAGAGCGGGGTCTGGGTCAAACCTGAGGGGAGCAGGGGACGTGTGACAGCCGCTCTCCAGCCCCCAGACACTCCGGGACAAAAGCCACATCCACCCTCCCTTCATTCTAGAGGCTTCACCGCCTGGCCCTGAGCAGAGTGCTGACTAGGGCTGGCAGAGTGGATAAAGTGGGGGGAGCCACGCTGCCGTGTGAAATGCGGGCGGCTTTCAGAGAAACCCGTGGCTCAGCTGCTTTGCAGGAGTTTTATGAACCTGTCACCCTGGGCTCAGCCCGTACTGCCACAGACACCCCCACACCTGCCCGGCACCCCGGGCCAGCCAGGCAGGGGCGTCCGGCTGTGAGCGCGTGAAAACGTGGTGTGGCCGTGCGTGGTGCGAGCCCGTGCGGAGCAAGGGTGTGACGGCACGAGGAATGGGGTGCGCAAATGTGCTGGGCGCAGCGCGTGCGAGTGTGCCCATGCGGGTGAGGAGTACACTGTGCCCTTGGGGAGTGAGCACGGCAGGATCCGGGTTCACGTCCCGGCACTGCTCACAGGCGGGGAATCCTGAACAAGCGACTTCTGTCAAAGGCTGCTATTAGTTCTGTGCGGTGGTGAAGTGGGCTACTGTGGGCTTTCGTCACACGTGCACACTCCTGTCAGCATCACACGTGCCTGCGGGATTGTCTGCGTGTGTGAGCCGCTGTCCACCCTCCAGGGCGGCTGCCAGCCCCAGGACAGCTCGAGGAAGCGGCACCCGATGGTCACCCCTCCGCCCTTCTCACAGCCTCAGGCAGCCTTAGGGTTTCAGAGCCGGTGGCCGTGCCCATCCCATCCCAGCAGAGCATCCGTGGCTCTTACCCCCAGCACAGGAGGCCCAGGCCCTGCAGGGTCTCCAGCGCTGGGGCTCACAATCTTGTGGGCCTCCCTTCAGGCTTCCCAGTGGGACTCGGCTCGGCCCGACCCTCTGCCTCACCCCTCCTGGCTCTGCGTGCTGGGCCACGTCCACCCTTGTGGACCGTCACCAAGTATGCCGCCTCCTGGCAGCAACCACTCCTCACAAGCGACCAGCCTATTTCTAGCCAACGAGGCCCGGTCCCCTCCTCCCTGCCTCACGCTGCTACACCAGACATGGTTCCCCACGCCAACCCCACTCCAGGACCAGCGGCCTGTGACTTGTCTTTTGTGCCCCTGGCCTGTGAGCAGAGATTGGCTGACTTTTGATCCATGGGACCTTCCTCTGTGGCTCGGTCTCCAACCCTCCCGTGTAAAGTTAGAGAACGTCTTTTTCTAAAGACATCTTATGGAAATGTCAAGATATAAAACCCATACCGAGGCAGAGGCCCTCAGACACCCCTGCTCCCACCAACTACCATCCGAAAACCAGTAGCAAGCATCAGCTTCACCCTTGGGCTGCAGCCCCGTTGTCATGGGAACTGGGGGCCGCAGACTGGCCCTCAGAGGGACCCCCAGCCTTAGATCTCAGAGGAACCATTAACTGAGCCCTAGTCCTCAGGGGACCATTCCTCGCTGAACTGGTTCTCAGAGGACGTGTCAGCAGTACCTCTGGTCCCTCGGGGGAGGTTTAGGGCTAAATGGGGAGGCTAATTTCCCGTGATGCCTCTTGGGCCCCCCCTCGGTGCCGATGGGAAGAGCAGGCCCGAGGGGAGGGAGCGACAGTACCTGTAGCGGTCAGTGGACAGGCTGCTTCCGGTCTCCAGGGAGCTCCTGAGGTGGCAAAAGTGAGACAGGGTTACCCATGACCCCCGCACGACAAACGCTCCCAGGGGCATGCCAGCTCAGGCCACGCTGGGTGGTCCCAGGACAGGCTCTGGGGTAGGTAGCAGCCCTGGGAAACGTGTTTGGCCCCCACATGCAAGAAACCATGTGCTTCCTTTCCCTCCGACAGGTCAGATGAGAAGCTGCCCTGTGTCTATCCCAAATGCCAGTTCAGAGAGCTCAGTTACAAAGGACCCTCGGCAACATCCAGTCCAGTTTGCTCCCCGTTCACTGGAGAAACCAAGGCCCAAGGTCCCGCAGGGAGTCTTCCAGCCTGAAGCTCCTTGTAGTCAGAGACCCAGTGGGGGTCTGGGCCTGCCACACGGGGGCCTCCTGCCCCTGACAAACCCTGCCCGCACATGAGCTGGTCCCTGCCTCCTCACCCTCCTCTCATCCTACCCCCACCTCCAACCATCCTGCTACCTCGCTGTTCCTGCAACATGACAATCTCATTCCTGCCCCAGGGCCTTTGCACTTGTTCCCTTTGCCTGGGATGTTCGGCCCCCATCGCCACATTTGACACTCGCTTTCCAGTGTAGAGAGGACTTCCTGGAGTGTGTGTAGCAGCCCTGCCCCTTATGCTCTCATCTTATCGCTCTGCTTTATTTCTTTCAGAGCTTCACGTGCTTGTTCGCTGCCTGTCTTTCCAGGCAGGGCCTTGTGTGTCCTGCTCATCGCCGGCCCCACTGAGGAGACTAGTCAATCCTGTTGCCTGCTATCAACGGTGGGTCAGAGGTGGTGAGTGCAGGTGCAGTCAGAGGAGGGGAGGGAGCCCCGCCCGAGGTCCCACAGTGGCCAGTGAGGCAGCCTCTTAGCCTCATCATGGTTGAGGATACCGAGGCTCGGAGCCGGGAAGAACCATGGGCAGGGTCTACCAGCTCTGAGACAGGGATTAGGCTGGGATTGGGACTCAGGTGTGTTTGGCTGGGACCACCATGCTCTGTCCCTAAAGAGGCCTCCCATCGGAGACCTCGTAGACAACAGGCCAGGCTCACGAATGCCATGCCCAGACTCGATGTCCAGCTCTGGATCTGGGCCCAGGGCCAGCCCAACCTGGGGTCAGACCCCACTCCACCCTCACTCGCCGTGGGTTTGGTACAAGTCTCTTTACCCCTCCATGCCTCAGTTCCACATCTGCAAAAAGGGGGATAAGTAAATCGTTCATGGGGGCAAATAATGGACCTGAAATGACTATAGAGAAACACGAGCCTCTGCTGTGCATGGGGACATGGCCAGTGTCCTAGGCCTTTGGGGCCTTGGGGTGTAGCCTGGCTCCCTGCCCTCCTGGGGAGTGGCTGCTATGACACTGGACATACCCCTGGAGGCAGTGTCCCTCGACTTCACCTCTCCTCCCATGCCACGCTGCCTGTCCTCCCAGGACGCCACCTCCCCACTGTGACCATTCTGCACACGCCTCCCCCACGTGATGCCTCAGAAGTCCACGGCCCCTGCTTCCTGTGGGCCTGTGCTTGGCCTTGGGCTTCGCCATTCTGAGCCAACACTGCATGCTTGCCATGGGTCATCCGAGCTTCAGCCTTGGTTTACCTACTTGCCCTTAGGAGGCTGACCCTCCTTCCATATCCCCACACTGACCTGCAGTTCTGGTCCAGCGAAAGCATTGCTGGTTTGCTGGATCCCATATTCAGCGGGTTAGATTCCCCAAAACAGAGCCCTGTCCCAGGTTCCTCCTCCTTCTCCAACCCCAGCTGCAGAGGCTACTGACAAGCTCCCTTCTCCCCTGGAGCCAGAGCCCACCCCAGGGCCACGCACCGTGGGCTCAGCAACTCTGCCTGTGTCAACGAGGCCTTGCCAAAGCTCAGCAAGAAAAGAGGATGTAATGGGTGGTGTCGGGATGCCATCCAGACCTTTCTCCAGACTCCTCACTGTCTTGTGTCTGCTCTGGTGGGTGACGGCTTTTCCGGGATGGGGGGGGGAGGGCGGGGCTGGCTGGTGGGCCTTACATCGCTCCCGCAGCAGGACCCATACTGGGAGTGGTGAGGAAGGAGCTCCTGCCTTCAGGAAGCCCCTAGTCCAGACAAGGGGACCCAGTGCTCAGCACCTCTCCCCCGACAACTGGCCCCTCAGAAGCAGACGTGCCATGGGACGACATACCAATGTGATGTGACAGGGACACAAAGTGATGTCAAGGTGTCCAGGCGCAGAGCCACCTGACACAAGCAAAGGGGTTCGGCTCCCTAGATCTGGTCTTGCTCTGACTGCATCATGAGAACCCAGCAACGTCCCGGCCGGCCGCAGAGAACCCACCTAGTGCTCGGGACTGTTTCCACACATGTCGTCATCTAACTCTTGCACAACCCTCATGAGGCACAAGGCAAGTGCAGCTCGGGGCACCCTGTCCCTGGAACACCATTCTGTTTCCTGCCTCTTTAGCCTGCAGCAAACTCCTATTCACCCTACAAAACCCTGCTCGAGTGTCAACTCTTCCGTGCAGCCTTCTTTGCCGATTGTGACCTCCTAAGCATATTGCTTGCTTGCTTCCTTCCTTCCTTCCTTCCTCCTTTCCCCTCTCCCACTTCCCGAATAACAGCGAGTCTATTTGAAGCAGCTCCTCTGTGCTAGGAGGCACTGCTGTTAATACTTCCCGGGAATCAACTCCTTTCGTCCTCAGTGGAGCCCGTGAGGGAGGTACGGTGACATGCCACCATACTGTGACACATGGCTCCAAGATGTGGAAGGGTCCACGATATTTTCCAGCCAGATAGTACTGTCACAGAAGTACACCTGTGAAGATGGGCACTGTCTGCTGAACACGACCCACCCCCACAGGGCTGAGGGGCCCTAACAGTCACACAGGGCCGACCCGGTCTGCCGTGGACCAGCCCGAATCCCTGTGGCAGGTAGTGGCCTCTGCCTGGGCTCTCCACTCCTCCCCACCCACGTCTGTGCCCATCCCCGGGATCCCCTTGGCAGCCTGAACCCCTCAGCAGTCCCCCTCCTGGAGTCTCATTGACCCTCCAACAGCCTAGCTAGGACTGGCTGTAAGTGGAGACCCTCCCTCTGCCACGTGCCCTGCTGGGTCCACGCAGCCGTGGAGCCACAAACTGAGGCCCATTCTGCTCCCCACTGTCTGCTGCTCAGCCTGGCTGCCAAGGAGAGAGGCCCACACCCGAGCAGGAAAGGCCTAGAGCGAGGGTGTTCGGAGAACACGAGAGGCCACCTGGCTGAGCGTACCTGCTTTGGAACCAATCACCCGAGCTCACACCACAGTTCCAACCTTGGTGGTGACAGAAACCCTAAGCCTCGGCTGCTTCCTCTGGAACAAGGGGTGGCAGTAAGCTCCACCTCCCATGGATGATGAGGGGAAAGACCAGAAAGCAAAAGCGCTTCGTAAACCAGGAAGCGCCAGTGCGTGCCTATCTGAGACACTCGCACAGCTATCATCATACGTGTCATCCTGTAGACGGAGATATTAGGCCTTAAGTGTTCAAACACGAGTTCTAGAGCCAAGAAGGCCAGGGTTCAAATCCTAGCTTTGTCGCACACAAGCAAGTTAACGAACCTCTCTGTGCCTCAATTTAGTATCCTCAACTGTAATGTTTTGGGAAGAGTCAACTGGCTCACACATTCAAAGCACTTAGAACAATGACGGGCACAGAGCCAGCATTCCATAAACGCCAGCTATCACTAAGATAGCTAGGATTCAGAAGATCTGTGTATTACTCAAGATACCTTATATTCTGTAACATATCATATAACGTATAATACCAACAGTGAGTGAATGTTGATGTGTTACGTTACCACTGATTCTGTACTCATAGACATTTGTTTTATCCACATATATAAGACCCTCATTTTATATGTGGGGAAACTGAGAGGTGGCTTCTTCAATGCCACTAGTCGTACTGGAGGGCTGAGCTGCTTTACCTCCCCCTGCCCAGGGGACCCTGGACCAGGCCCGGACAGAGGGCTCTCAGTCAGCCAGGCAGGGCTCCGGCTCCTCCTCCTGTCTGCAGTTCCGGTGCAGTGGATAAACTGTCCCTCCCGGCCACCCTGGACAAGGCGACTGCCCTGGGACGGTCCTTTCTCGGAACCCCCTGCCCCCAGCCCTACTGTCCTGGGCTCCCGGAGAGGCCACTTCCTTTCCTGCAGAATAAACTGGCTGCTCTAGTCCTCTCCATGCGAGCTTCGAAACAGCACCCAGCCGTTTATACCAAGTTCAGGAACAGGAAAAACTGCTTTGTGCTGGAACAAGTCAGGGGAGGGCCCCATGGGGGATGGGCCATGGCTGGCAGGGCCATGAGGGAGAGTCTGGGGGGCTGGGTCATCTGGGGTTTTGGGGCCTTGGTGCTGATAACATGAGTGTGTTGCCTGTGACAATTCAACAAGCCGTACACTGGATTTCAGTAAAAATTTACATAAAAAACCCCGCGTGTTTCAGCCCCTGCCTGGGGCAGCAGGAAAAACCCAGAGCTTGGACCTACTGTAGCTGGAGGCCCCTTCAGGCACCCTACAGCAGCTGTGTGGCCTCGGGAAAGCCCCTTCCCCTCTCTGGCCTCAGTTTCCCTCTGCTGAATGAGGAAGTGGTGTTTCTATTCCAGGCTGTACAGTGGGGACAGCGCTTTTAAGAATACTGATGTACTGATGTCTGGGCCCTAAGCCAGGCCGATTAAGTCATATAACCTCTGGGGGTGTGTTCCTGCACTGTGGGTGGTTTTTTGTTTTTTTAAAATCTTTACTTGGAAATAACCATAGAGTCACAGGCAGTTGTCAAATACAATGTCCTGGGAGGTCCCCGGCACCCCCAGCCCGAGCCTCCTCCAGTGTTAACATCTTGCACAACCACCGGTCACCATCCAGGCTGGCACAGGTACCATCCACAATGGTTATTTTGACTTCACCGGTGAGACAAGCGCGTGCGCGTGCGTGTGTGTACGTGTGCACGCATGCGTGTCTCCGTGTAATTTTAGCACCCGCGTAGCTTGGTGTGACTCCCACCGTGATCAATGACACGACGGTTCCACCACGAGGCTCTGTGCTACCCCCGCAGCCACGCCCGCCTCTCGTGCCCAGCCCCTCCCTGCTGACAACCCCCTCCGTTCCCTGTCTCCGTCAGTTTGCCATTTCAAGAACGCTCTAAAATGGACTTGTACAACACGTAACTCTTTAAGACTGGCTTTTCACTCCGTGTGGTTCCCTGGAGGCTCATCTGAGTTGCTGAGTAACTCATCCCCTCCTTCGGATGGACCCCACGGCCCGGACACACGGCAGGTGTCCGCTTGCCACTGAAGGACATCTGGCTCGTGTCCAGTTTGGAGGCCCTTATGAATAGAACCGCTACGCACATTCTGATACGGGGTTCTGCGTGAACCTAAGTCTTCGTTTCTCTGCGATAAATGCCCAGGAGTGCAACAGCCGGGTCCCATGAAGAGCATACATTTACTCTGACAGGAAACTGCCACCTGCCTTCCAGAGTGGCCAGCATTTCAAGCTGCCATGATGTTTTATCTCAGCCACTCTCAGAGCTATGCAGTGAGATCTCACCGGGGGCTGAGTTTGCATTTCACGGACGACTCGTGGCATTGACCGTTGTTTCTTCCATCTGTCTGCTGCCCGTGTATCTTCTCTGTGAAATGTCTGGTGAAGGCACCTTCATTTTTAAAATCTCCCCAGATGGGTTTAATAGACAACCAGCTAATCCCCTAGCACTTCTGAACTTGGAAAGTTTAAAAAGAACCTGGTCGCTGCTGCAAGAGTTCTGGGCAGCCTGTGCTTTCTGGAAGGGATACTTGGAGGGCTCTACGGTGGGGTCCGGGGTGCCACAGGTGGCTCTGAGCTACTGTGTCTCAGGCCTGAGGGGGATGCTGTCTGTTCCTGAGAAGGAATGGGGAGAAAACAGAGAGCAGAGACAGAGGGCATGGAAGGGGACCCCTCCTGGGAGCCCCCCACTCCAGGGAGTCAGCTCAAAGCCCACAGGAGCCTCTACGAGTGGGCTTGTCTGTAGAAAGCAGTGGGTGGCTAAGTCCATGTGTGGGATGAGTTCACGACCCCGGAGGGAACTTGAGGCCAGGCAGCTCCAAGCTGTCACAGACCCCGGAAGAGACACAGTTGTGGAATTTATGTCATTCTCCAAAGGGGCGTGGGAGGCCGCAGCCCACCCTCCCTGTCATTAAATAAGCAATACATGGTCACTGCATCGACTGTAGGACTAACAGCAGAGCACAGCAAGGACATAAAATCGTCCACCGTCCAGCTCTCTAGGGACTAACCAGTGTAACTATTTGAGAATATTTTCTGGCCGGGACTTCTCTAAATGTGTGCCCGTGACTGGGCATATATGTTTTTTGGTTACACAAAAACACAGTCTGTTCTATAAAATACTCCCGCCCCACCCCCTTGCTCCACGCTTCTCTTGAGTGTGTTTTTAGGTCTCAAATATTCCTGCGCGTCACCCCTTGGAAAGCCGCCTGGAACCCCTGTGGGTTCCCCGCCGCCCCAGGTGGGTGCTGGGCTCGGGTCCATCTCTCCGGTCCTGGTAAACAAGGCTGCGGGACCGTCCCATCAATACGGTCTCTGTGCACAGGCTGGGGTGTTCTTCTAGGACCCGTTCCTGGAATTTCTGGGTCACGGGGGGGAATGTTTTTATGTTTCTGGGTACACACGGATGCTGACCCAAGAGGCTGGACCAACACATTCCTAGCAGCAGCGACGGCGAGCGTTCGGCCATTCTCAGGGCCGCAGAAGTGTCTCTGTTTGGGGCAGAGACGAGGGCGAGGGAGGAGGTGCAGGGCGCCAACCTGCCCCATGCCTACGCTGTGCCCCGTCTGCGTGAGTCAGCTGACACATGCCACAGATGCTGCGAGAGCAACGGCGGGCCCTCTGGCTGCCAGGGAAAAGGCACCTCAGGGCCAGGACCGGGGTGCTGTCACCCTTCCTCTCTGGGAGTGTGGAAGCAAAGACACAGAGAAGGTGCGGGCTGGCCCTGGGACTTGAACCCAGCAGTGACCCTCTTCCTTGCCAGGCTGCCCTGTTGTCTCATCCCCTTATCCCTGAGGGGTGAGGCTTTTTGCCCAATGTCACACAGTGGTGCTCACAGACGTGCTGGGGTTCCCAGTTCTGGTCTCAGGAGCTAAGGGACGCTGTCTCAGCCTCTGCTTCCTCATCTGTGATCTTCTGCCTCAGAGGCCAGCGTGAGGCCCCGGGAGCTGCAGACTGGAGGCGCCTTGTAAACCAGACAGACGTAAGGTGTTGCCATGCTGGCTCATGCCCCGGCTGTCCTGCCCAGTCCCCCACGCCCCTCCTGGGGCTTCCCTCTGAAAAGGCCACAGAGGGCTCCTGCCCACCCACCCTCAGCCTTCCTGTCCTGGCTCTGGGCCCCAGACAGCCCTGCCCACCAGCCTCAGGCCCCACTACCCAGAGGCACAGTGAGACGATTGTCCCCAGGTTGGCCTCCATGCCCCTCTATCCTGCCAGGAAGCTCTGCCCAGGAGCTCAGCCTGAGTCTGGAAAACTCCCTGCTGGCGGGGGGGGGGCGGGGGGAGTGTGCCTCTGTGCAACTCCCCTGGACAGAGGCGTGGAGAGAGACATCTGGATGACCAGGCAGGGGCCCTGGGTGAGACCTGGAGTGCATCCAGTCCCTCTCTGGGCCTCAGTTTCTCCATCTGCACCATAAGAGAGTTTGTCTAAAGAAGTGGTTCTTAACTTTGGGGGTGGGGGGGGTCTCGGGCCACTTTGGGACAGTGATTCATGCATCCCGCATACTAACCACACAGCCCCCACTTTGGGCCAGGCTCTCTAAGAGCTTAGTACTGACTCATATCACCCTCACAACCAGCCTGCAACTCGAGATGTCTGTATCCCCACTTCACAGTTGAGAAAACAGAGGCTCCCAGACATGGTCATAGGCACTATTCAGAGCGCAGGGCGATACAGAGTGAAGAAGACAGATGTAGCACTGTCCAGGTGGAGGAAGGGCGAGGACAAGAAAAGGAGACAAGCTGCACGCAAACAGGGTCACTTGGACCAGCACAGAAAGTAGAAGTTGGCGTGTGAGATGGGGTGGGGGCCCCCTTAGACACAAGCCAAGAAAAGCCCCTAGGAAGAAGCGACCACGGAGCCTAGGTCTGAGTGACGATTGAACGCTGGCTCAGAGGACGGGGCTCTGCGTAAAGAAAAAGCAAGGGAAAGACCCGAGGTGGAAACCAGAGGAGCACATTCAAGGTGAGGGTCCCTCTTGGGGAGCGAGGGGCCAGGCCAGGCCTCTGCTGCAGGAATGAAGTCTGGCTTGGCGAGGGAGGGCCACTGAGACCCCCAACACCACCACTCCAGCATCCCACCCTCTTCTGCCACCCGAGAGGTCCCACCAGGGATTCTCTCCTTAAGGCAGAGACATCAGCAGAAGGTGTCTACAGGTCAGGGCAGCTGGCGAGGGCACGTCCAGTCCTTCCTGCCTGGGGGAGTGGACTGAGGCCTCAGCCTGTGGCTCGGAGCCTGGCCACGCCTGTGCCCCAGGGCCTTTGGCACTGCATCTGGGACTGCCACATGCTGTCATTCCTAGGCCCAATTTGCTGATGGGCAGGGAGCGCAGAGATGCTTTAGTCCAACAGAGGCCGGGAGGGGGCGGTGTGTTGCAGTCCCTCCCAACTTGGACTCCTTGCCCTGCCAGAACCATTGGGCACCACCCCATCTCCAGGAGAGACGCAGCTTCCAGCAAACCCACCGGGTGCCCTTGGCCCTCCTGGAGGGTCCTTCCTGGGTTTTCAGCCTCACCCTTACCACGCGTCAGGCTCTTCTGGGTGGGTGCTGACAGGATCTCATTTAATCTACAAGCCTGTGGGCCGCTCGGGTTTCTTATCCCCAATCTTATAGATGAGGAAACTGAGGCTCAGAGGGGCTCACAGCTGCCTGAGGCCTGAGGCCTCTCGGCTGGTAAGCAACCCCGCCCAGACCCAGACCGGGGTCGTTAGGGCTCTGTTCCCCACCCTCTTCTCCATGGTTCCCCTCATCCACTGTCATTCCAGGCAGCTGACCCCCAACCAGGAGAACTTTCTGACCCCGCCCAACCTTAGTGGGGAAGATTTGCTGAACCGTGTGTTGCCGGAGGGTATCTTTCCCCTGCAGGGCTGGGGGTAGGCCCGGGGGGG
>NW_024423786.1:3407458-3541404 GCF_017311325.1 Ursus maritimus
GGGGGGGTGTGGTTTTGGATAGCCAGAAAACAAGCCAATTCACCCCAAACTCAGCAACTTACACATTTAAAAAATTTAACTTTTAAATAGTCAACACATTCTCACGGTTCAAACATAAATAGAAAAGATATCAAGTTTAAAGTCTCCCTCCCCACCGCCCCGCCCCCACCAAGGCTCCCCCTGCCCCCAGGGAGCCCCGGTCAGCAGTTTCTTGGGTATCCTTCTAGAATGTCTTTATGCGGATATACACAGACGCATACGTGCATAGCTAAGGTATTACTAGCTAAGGTATTACGTACAGGCTTGCTCCTCACACAGAGGTCTTCTCCTGGACACGCTGCCCTTGCTTTCCCCTAACAATACGTCCTGGAGCTGAGTAGTGCCCCCTGAGCCACCTCAGACTGAGGACTAAGGCAGGTGAAGGGGGCAAGTCTCCTTGTGTAGGGGTGAAGGGCAACTGTCTTCTGTGGCTGGGGAATGCTGGGGGCCCTCTCTGACCCAAGCCCCTGACCCTGGAGCAGTGGGGTGGGCACAGTGCCTGCCTCCTGGGTGCAGGGCTGGCCCAGAGCCATGGACCTCGGTGGGCACCGTGTCCCCTTCCACATCCGATGTGGGGCCCCTGAACAGCACCCTGTTCTCAGACACACTCTCAGACACACACATGCATGCACGACACACAGTGTGCACACACACGATTGTGCATATGTACAAGCATGAAGACCCCCCCAGCAGCTGGGAGTACCCCGGGGTGGGGCGCTCAGGCCACCAAGCACAGGGTCACGCGGTGAGCAAGACAGCTGGGATGTGATCCTGCTACTGCCGCCTCGAAGGCCGCACTCAACAACCACATGAAAGGCAACCCTGCCCCCAGGCTCCCTTCAACTGAAAGCGGGGAGCTAGGACCTGGGGTGATGAATAGCTCGGGTTCCACTTGTAAGCTCTTTTCATGTAGATTTGCCACTCCTTCCTGCGAACTGGGTGTGTTCGTTCAGTTCAGTTATATGAAAGTTAAAAACAACAAAGACCATTTCCAGAACGTACTGCAGGCCAGGCCCTGGGCTAGGTGCTTTATTGTAAACCTCACGGGGAAACCGAGGCTCAGAGTAGCCAGCAACAATGAAGCCACGACGTGCAGAGGGCCTGCTGTGTGCTGAGCACTGGGCATGTGGCTTCTGTCCTTCCGAACACTCTGAGAGCAGGTACTATTATCACCCCCACCTTGCAGAACGGCCAGCTGCGTGCAGAGAGGGGAAGGGGCTTGCCCCCAGTCACACAGGAAGAGAGGGCACTGGGGTGCCGTTCTTGACCTCAGGGCAGACTAGACTGGAGAGGGGGTGGGGCAGGAGGGAGAGAAAGGGTCGGGTCTGCACAGCTGACAAGGGACCCCAGTCCGCAGCAGCAGCAGGCAGACCCCAGCTCGGTATGGGGGACAGTTTCTCAAGGGCTGCAGAGGGCCCTGAAGCCGTTGGAGGGGAGTTGTCTGCAGGCAGAGCTCTTGGGCACTGCCCGCCCTTGGATCCAGGGGTGTGGTGGTCTCTGGATAAAGGGGGAGCCCTAACCTACACCCTCTGTTCACGAGAGGGAGCAGCTGGAGAGGAAGGAAGCTCAGGGCGAAGGCCATGGGGTGGGGGCTTCTATCTCAGGGGCGGCAAGATGCCATCACAGCATGGTCTGTTCCCCGCACGTCTTGTCTCTGCTCGGGACACAGAGCATTCTCTGGGCAGATGGCTACAGCCCAGGCAGAAGGCCTTGGGTGTTCTTGGCCCACGGGGCAGGCTGGTGGCTGCAGTAGCAGCAGGCAGAGCCTGTCCTTGGCCAGCTGGGCAGGGCTGAGCCCTGGGGTGCGGAGCCGAGGCGTGGATGGAGGGGCGGCGTCCCTACTGGCGGTCTGTCCCAGCCCCTGACCTCCCCCCACTCCAACCTACAGAACACTCAGCTAGGTGTTCCCCCAGCTCCTCCCTGGCTGCCCCATAGGCAGCTCTCTGTACCAGCAGCCCCCATACTGGGGGCCCATCTTGGTGACAGCACTGCCTCCCACCCAGACCCTAAGCCAGATCCTGGATACTGTAGTCTCCCTGCCGCCCAGCCTCAGGCTGAGCCTCAGTGGGCACTGTGCTCTGTCAACCCCTTGACCTTCCCATTGGACCACCTCCGGCTTTTTCCATCATGCCCGCCCCTCCCAGCCCAGGCCTGGCATGGGGCGCCCTCTGGACATGGGGCACTTTCTGGATGAAAGAAAGAGAAACAGAAAACAAACTTCAGGTCGTTCTCTTACCTGACAGACACTGAGGGCTGCTCTGTGCCAGGCTCTGGCCTGTCACTAAGGCCTGGCTGAAGTGCCATCTCCTCGGCACAGCACCCCAGGGACCCTCTGGTCCCTCAGTCAGTGCAGAGATAGCTGCAGAGCCCAGAAAGGAGGGGGCTGTGGCTGGAGGGAAGTGGTGAGGGAGGGGGAGGCTGGAAGGCTCTGGGCCTGGCCTGGAGATCTTATGATCTGATACACGTGCGATGTCAGTGAGACAGATGTGGCCCTAGGAGAGGGGTGAGCGGCCCTGCCGTCCCCAAGCCCGAGTCCACACCCTGGCTTTCCACTGCTGGGCTGGGTGACCCAGCGAAGAGCCCTGTCCTCTCTGGGCTCATGTCCCTGTCTGGACCTGAGGCTGCCTGGCAGGGACACCTGCCGGAGGCCTGATGATAGGCTCAGGGCATGTCTGAGGAATAAGGACAGGAGCGAGGCAAAGCCGTATGCACAGCTTGGCTTGGGAAGGCTGCTGGGAGGGGGGGCGCCCTGCATGTCCAGCAGAGCAGGCCCCCCCGCCCGTGGGTCTCTGGGGGTGGCAGATCCTCAGCCCTAGGCTCCAACAGGAAGCAGCAGCTCTGAGACCAGGAGGGAGGGCACCAGGAGAACCCAGACTTGATCCAGGGAACACACGAGCTGAGCCCCGGACCCAGATCTGGACCACACTTCAGCCCACAGGGACCCTGAGATGAGCTCCGTGCCTCCTGGAGCCTCAGGCCCCTCTTCTGTGGAAAGGCCAGCCAGCCCTGCTCTGGCTCTGGGGTGGTTCTGAGCCGCACAGGTGCCCCCTGGTGAGTGCTGTATACACTGGGAAGCACTGTGGACAAACATAGGGTGCTGTTCGTTCCAGCTGCAGAAGCCCAGGCCATCCGAAGCCCTCACCCTTGCTAAACAATTGCTCTCGCCTGAGAACCCCCGTGTGCTGTCTGCAGTCACCCCCAAGAGTCCTCACCCTGGCCTTGGGGCCCAAGAATGGCCCATTTTACAGATGTGGGGCATGCCTGCCCCATAGCCCTCGCTCTGCCTCTTCCCTACGCGGCTCCTCCCCCGGGGGGCAAAGCACAGACAGGATTTCCCTGCCCGGGGGGCTGGTGAAAAGGATGCGAGGTCCATCTGAAACAGATGATTTTTTGGGAAACACACAGTGCCCTAGGCAGCCTTAAAAACAATTTTTGTTGTTGTTGTTTAATATATACTACTGGGAAAAGAGGACAGATGAAATGGTAAGAAAAATGGTTCTTGTTTGTAGGCCCCAGTTGGCCAAGAAAAGGGGAGGCATGGCAGCCTGCCGCGGAAGGCCAGCTGGTCCTGAGCGTCGGGGGCTCCTGGAGAGTCATGCAGATACCCCAGCTGCAAACCCCGTCCTCCCATCCGCACAGCCCCTGGCACTCAGGGTCAGCTGCCTGGGTGAAGGCCTGCCTCCCCGGGGCTTAGCTGTGGCTTCGGGAGCTGTGTGCCTTTGCCCACCCCGAGCTGAGGCCGCCAGCTTGGCCTATGCTGCCCTCTGACTCCAAACGTACTCAGCGGGCTGTCTGTAGCCTCAGTTTACCGCCCCCCCCAAATACTCACATGCGAATCCCCCTTCTACACCCCCAGAGCCGTGGGCCAGGTGGGGCTGACCCTGTCGGCCCAGCTCCAGGGGGAGCCAAGAGACAGAGGCTGGCCAACTGGCACACGGCCTCCCCTGGGCCATGGAGAGAGTGTTAGGAATGACTGCGAGCCCCAGAGCCCCCACATGGGAACATGACCCAGGGCAGGGCAAGCGGGAGATGGTGACCAGAGTATGGGAGCCCCCGGATTCAGCCACACAGAAGCAGACCCCTGGGCTGTGCACTGGTAGTAACCATTCACATCTTCTAACTGGAGTTTCTGTCCTTTGCGACCCAAAGGCTCCTGGATTAACACACTCCCCAGCCCCAGCCTGGCTTCCTTCCCCTTCCCAGATGTCTGTATTTCTTAAGCCCCAGGGTGCCCCAAAGCCTCTCCCTGTGCAGTGAGAATCCAGGGAAGGAAGGGGACGAGAATGATATTTTAGGTGACAGATCCACTGTGTGCTTTATTACGTCACTGAATCCCGATGGCCACCCTGCAAAGTTGGAATTATTGGCCCCATTTTACAGGAAAGGAAACTGAGGTTCAGAGAGGTTAAGCCATCTGCCCCAAGTCACACTGCCACTGGGCAGCAAATACGGGGTTCCATCCAAGCAGCTCCTTGGAGGATGGCTGGGCCCTGTGGCAGTGGGCGGTATCGGAAAAGGCCTCAAGAACCCCGATATTTGGGCCCCTCAGCTCTGCTGAGCCTGCCCGGTCTCAGGGAGCTCCTCCGAGGCAGCCTGACCACCCAGCAGCCCTGGAGACGGTCGGGGCCCGGAGTCGACCCAGGGTGGGGGATTGAGGGACCCGGAAGGTGCCTGCAGCCCTCTGGGTGACAATTGGGTGAAGCTGGGCATTTCTCTCTGATTGGATTATGAGAGCAAGTGTGAGGAAGGCTGGCTCTCTGTGTTATCTCAGGGCCCAGCAAGCGTTGCGAGAGACAGGCTGTGAATTGCAGTGAAGGCTGTGTGATTAAAAATGCATCACTTCCCTTATTAACCATTCCAAACAGATGCCGGGACCGTCTTGACGAGGAATGAAACCGCCAGAGCCAATAAAACATCTTGCAATTAGCCACGCTCAGATTGGCTGCCCGCTGAGCTCTGAGGCTGCTCCGGCGGGACCCTGTCACAACTGGGTGATTTGTCCCTCTGAGGACAGGCCAGGGCACCAGTGTCCAATAAGGTCAGGCGTGACTAGAGACGGGGAGACACGGGCCATCTCCAGTCTGGGCCTCATGTTCCCAGCTCATCCCCAGAAAATCAAGTAAACCAGACAGGGGAGGCCAGAGTCGGTCAGCTGGGGGGTCTGTCCAGTGAGTCTGGCCCCGGAGATCCCAGGTGGGTGGGGCCAAGAGCTGACACCACACTCGATCTGGCTTCGAACCCACCACGGCCAGCCTCGCCGGCCTCGTCCCGGCTCTCCCTCAACCTGTGACGAGTCAGTTTGCCAAAAGCCCATTCCCTGAAAAGCCAATTTGCAGGACAACAGGCTCATCAAAAACACTTGCTTCCCTTAACCTTTTAGTTTTAGTTCGCTGGGTTACATTTTGTCTTCAAATGGCATTTGAATCAATGTTTGATTTGTGTCTGTCCCAGCTCCCTGTGACTCGGTGGGAGGCAGAGAGCGGGGCCAGAGGGGCAGGGAAGAGTGAGGTGGCTGTATTATCACTCATGAAGGTGGCACCGGGAAGAGGCTGAGCGGGAGGGAGCGGTGGTCAGCGGGCACAGGGGAGCAGGCAGGCCCACCCGAAGGGAGCCTCTCGGTGGGGTTGAGCCCAGACTTCAGGAGGGTGGCTTTAGTAAGGATGTCTGCGGAGAGTTCCAGAGTCTCAAAATTATCGCCAGGGCTGACGAGGCCCCAGCTGGCAGCAAAAGGGGCTTACGTTGTTTTTCTGGAAGGGGAGGAAGCTGGTCCCAGGGCCCCTGGTTGGGTGCCACCTTGGAGAGAAGGGGTCAAGGGGTGTCATCTGTCAGGGAGGGGGGCCAGCAGAGGTTGGGGACCGCACAGGCGTCTCATGGAAGGACTGAGACTGGGGGGTTGCCCGTCTTCCTGTCTCATGGTCACCAGGGGTCCAGCCCATTAGATCCAACACCTATCTTCAGCCTTTTTTAAAAATTAAACTTTTTATTTTGAGACAATTGTAGATTCATTTGTAGTCGTTGAAAAAAATACAGAGAGATGCTGTTTACATTTTGCCCCATCGTCCTCCATGGTAACGTCTTACGAAAGTGTAGACAACATCACCACCGATACTGACGTGGCTCTGCCATCCTGGATTTCCCGTTTTACTCCTACTCGTGCCCGTGTGTGAGCACGCGTGCACGTGTGTGCACGTGTGCAGATGCGTGTTCCGTTCCGTGCGCTGCTGTCACGTGTGCGGTTCTATCCTCACCCGCACAGGCGAGCCACGGCATGGTTCCGCTACAAGCCTCCCCCAGCCAACCCCCCGCCCTTTAGAAGCCTAACCTGGTGCCTCCGGCTTGTCTGTACACAACTACTGTACAACAGACGTCAACCATCCAGAGAGAAAAGAAGGACAGTAACCATACGGAAGGGACAGGCAGCAGGCATGACAGCGGCGGGTCTGGCTGTCCCACAGGGCGTCCCGAGGAAGTCGGTCGCCCGCCTCTCTAGGCGGCGGCGGCTCCAGCCCAGGTAGACACAGGGGGTTGCTGGCAAGTCGCTGCCATGGGGGCATGCCGCCCTCAGTGACATGATCCTTTGAACGGTGACAGCTCTTGGCAGAGCTCTGAACCTATCAAAGTCTGATCTTCCCCCGACTGCGAGAAGGGCAGTCGCGTTCCTGGAAAATGCAATGTATATTAAAATCATATGAAACGCGTCTTGTGGTTTGGCTGTCGAACGGAGTGAGGTCCCAGGCTCGGTTGCCTACGCATGGATTTTCAGTCCCACGAACAGGCGGTTAGACATCTGCAGGTCCTTGGCTGTGCAGGTCTGCCGCCCACACTGTAGGGCTCTAGCCTCTCTGGTCCCTGCCGACCAGACCCCTCTCCTCGAGTCCCCCAGAACACCTGCCCGCCCACATCTCCAATGGCCCCGCGGAGGCAGTGCGTCCCTGCTGAAAGCCCCCCGCACTCACTCTGTCCCCACCCTGACCGCTCCACCTGCATCTGTCGCCCCAAGGGCAGGGGCTGCTGTTCCCCGGGCTCTAGCCCAGGCCCGCTGCTGGACAGGTGCTAATACGTGTGCTCAACAGGACAGATCTGCACGGAGTCAGCCAAGGTGACGACGGCGAAGCTACGCGGACCTGGCGGGTCAGTGCTTCCCCCCAGAAGGCGACGGCTGCCTCCTTTAAGGCCTAGCTGGACACCATGTTCCCCAAACTTTTTTTTTTCTTAAGATTTTTTATTTATTTTCTTTAAGATTTTTTATTTATTTACTTATTTAGAGAGAACACATGCTGGGGCAGAGGCAGAGGGAGAGGGAGAGAGAGAATCCCAAGCAGACTCTGTGCTGAGCACAGAGCCCGATGCGGAGCTCCATCTCACAACCCCGAGATCGTGATCTGAGCCGAAATCAAGAGTCAGACGCCGAACTGACTGAGCCACCCAGGGGTCCCCAAACTGAGCTTTTAATTGGCTCCAATCCAGAACTGCCAAGCAGGGATTGGAAACTGAACTGCTTTGTGTAACTGGCTCTGCAGCCGAGGCGCTTCAGTAAGAAAGCACATGTGTACCTATGCAGAACTTCTCTGAAGGACCCCAAGAAGGTGGACACCACGGCGGCCTCCGGTAGAGGGACACGGAGGAGGAGTCCGACTTTGCGCTGTGAACAGACGTTTTTGTACCATGTGGATGAATTACCTCTCAATTATATGAATAATCACAAAAAGTGGGCTGAAGTGGGTATTGCTTGTGTGCTTAAAAATTTTTGAGCACCTGCTGTGTGCCAGTCACCCCCAAAGGGCCCAGCCTCCCTGGGCTGCATATGTCCTGGAGGACTAGGTTCTGGGGGGGCCCAGAGCCCCCTAATCTCCCGTCTGTCCTGGGGCAGACACCCTGACGAAATCAGGGGAGGCACTGGTGGGTGTCCAGCCGGATCCAGCCCTCCTGAGTCCATGCCAGGGGTCCATGGGGCTAAGCGGTCCATCGGTGGTGGGGAGGCTGCACCGCTCAGCCTTTATCAGGAAAGGGTAAACCAAAAGCACAGTGAGAGACCACTTCACGCCGTGCGGATGGCTATTATAAAAAAATCCCAGGGGCGCCTGGGTGGCACAGCGGTTAAGCGTCTGCCTTCGGCTCAGGGCGTGATCCCGGCGATCCGGGATCGAGCCCCACATCAGGCTCTTCCGCTATGAGCCTGCTTCTTCCTCTCCCACTCCCCCTGCTTGTGTTCCCTCTCTCGCTGGCTGTCTCTATCTCTGTCGAATAAATAAATAAAAAAAAAATCTTTAAAAAAAAAAAAATCCCAAACACAGAGCAGCAAGTATTGGTAAGGAAATGGAGAAACCGGAACCCTCCCCCACTGCTGGTGGGAATGTAAAATGGGGCAGCTGCTGCGGAGAACAGGATCATGGTTCCTCAAAAAATCAAATATAGAATTACCATACGAGCCGGTGTTTCCACTTTGGGGTATATATCCAAAAGAATCAGAAGCAGGGTTTTGAAAAGATATTAGCACACATATGTTCACAGCATGTGTTATTCACAATAACAACTGTCCACTGATGGGTGACTTAATAAAGAAGATGTGGTCTACCCATACAATGGAATATTACTCACCCCTAAAAGGGAGGAAGGTCTGACACAGGCTACGACATGGATGAACCTCGAAGACATTATGGGCAGTGAAATAAGCCAGTCATAAAAGGACAAACACCGTACGATCCCACTTACATGAGGTCCCTAGAGCAGTCACATTCCTGGAGACAGAAAGTAGGACGGTGGCTGCCAGGAACTGGGGGCGGGGGGATTGGGGAGTTCGTGTTTCATGGGCGCAGAGTTTCAGTTTGGGAAGATGGAAAATCTGGAGAGGGACAGTGGTGACGGTTGGACTACCATGTGAATATATTTAATGCCACTGAAGGGCACACTTAAAAATGGTTAAAATGGTAAATTTTATGCTATGTGTATTTTATCCCCCCTTTTAAGAAAAGGTTACTGGTGCTCTGCCAGACCAGGGCCTGCAGGGGTGCTAAGAAACAGAGGCGGGCCCTGCCTGGGAAGCCCCCGGTCTGATGGGGAAGACGGAGGAGTGGGTAGTTGGTGACCACAGAGGGGCCTGCACGGTGGCGAAGGGGAGGACCGGGCATGCAGGGGCTCAGCGTGGGGACCTATTTGCCTGGGGGAGTCAAGAAAGAGACATGAGTTGGATCTTGGGGTCTGGGGGGAGGGGGGGAAGGGCATTTCTGGTGGAGGAACCAGGAAGGGCAAGCTTTCCTGAGAGCACTGGGGTGTGCGGTGGGGGCGGGGCAGGACAGGAGAAGCAGGAGGAGCCGGACGCCATGGAGCCAGAGAAGGGGAGTGTGCGAGCAGGGCCCCCCCTCTTTTCTTCCCTCCATCTCTCCAGGGCTTAGAACTCTGCGGCCTTGGTTACTGCTGCCGTTTATAGGAAGCTCCCCGCCGGGCCTGGCGCGCAGACTGAGTTGAGAGAATGAACCTGTGTGTGGACGGTGACCCCACAGCGACCGCGTGTGACAGACAGAACCGGGTGTGTGTGAAAGAGCCGGAATATCTGGAATGCAGCTCCCGCTTCTCGCGGCCGCTGGCCTCTCTCCTCCCAGCCTCCTGAGCGTGCCAGTGTCGGTGACAGCCACCAAGAGCGGACCCTGCTTCTCTCTGCTTCCAGATGACATCGCCGGCCCAAAGATGGCAGGAGGCCTGCCCAGGATCACAAAGCAAGGCTGGGGCAGAGCAGGAATGGAATGTCTTTCTCTTGCTCTGTGAGACCCTGGGAGGGCCAGTGCCTCAGAGCCTTAGGGGCAGGAGTGAGAGTGAGGGGGAGAGAGAGAGAGCAGGAGCCGGCGAGCAGGTGGGGTGAGGCATGCAAGGGAAAGTGGGGCCTCGCACGGGCCGGTGGGTGCTTAGTCAGCACCCATCAACAATGCCGCCTAGGCCCCTGCTAGTCACAAAACCAGTTTGACCCTGACCCAGGGGCATTCTCAGGAGCGTCCTGCTGGGAGCAAGCCGCACTCCTTCTTACCTTCCCTGCAATATTCCTAACCGTCCAAATGGGGTGTGGAGGTCTGAGGGGACCTGACATCCTACGGCATGTCACTGTTCTATGGGGACACGTGTGCCCTGCTATGGGCATGGGAAAAGAACAGTCGAGAGCCTGTCCAGCCTCCCCTCAACTTCCCCTATAGTCCAGTGATGTAACCATGGTTCCTACCCCTGATCAGAACCCTCCATGACTCCCCACGACCCAGTGCCTGCAGAGAGAGTCCCCTCCTGGCACTCCATATGACTCCTGCCCTGGGTCCTGCCCACATCAACAGTGTCATCTGTCACTATCATCTCCCTCACATTTGGGACTCAGGCCAGACATAACTACTTTCACTAAAAGCCTTCAGTATAACAGAACACTAGAGCTGGGCTTTGGGGTCCAGCTTCAAGCCCCACTCTACCCCCTCACTGGGTGTTGCCTGGGGTGTTATTTGGTGACTCAGTGGCATTGTCAATATACTGGGGTTAACAGCCCCACCTCCCAGGGTTACTGTGAAGGTCAAATGAGCTAATGCCAGCGATGCCTTTAATCGTGGCCTAACATTTGCGTACCAGAGAGCCCTTCCCTCCCGTTCATCCTGCGTGCCCGCTGTAGGATGTGGCTACCCTCCCTGTCTCTGGGTCCTCTTCCCATCCCGGCCCTTGGCACTCTGCATTGGTATTGTCTGTTTATGTGTGTTTTTCCCACCAGCCGGCAGGCTTCCAGAAGGCAGAAACTTTCTCACTCAGCAATAGCTCTTCCTGCTTAGGGCAGTGCCCGGCACAGATCCGTCATTCATTCATTCATCAAAGATTTACTGAGCAATTACTGTATGCCCATGCCTTTCTAGATGCTAGAGGTAGCAGCAGCTAACACACCGTCAGCTTCTCTGCCCTGGTACGGCCGACATTCTAGTGGTGAAGATGAACCAATCCACCAACAAGGGACACAGCGGCGGGCGGGTGGAGACCGTGCTGGGCAGGAAGGCGGGCTCTATACGATAGATTTGGTGGCTGGAGAAAGACCCCAGAAGGAATGGAGAGAGGGGTCACAGGAGCTCCAGGCAGAGTGAATGAATGCATGAGCAAGTGAAAGAACGAATGCATGAGCAGGAGACTGCCCCCCTCCGGCGCCCACGCCCCCCAGCAGCTCTGTATTTCACACTCATTGCAAACTTCAGTGTTTGCATGGGATCTAGCTTCCCGTGTTCAAGCGGCAGGATGTGACATGCCCGTAAGACGGCGGTTACCATGCTACGTGTAGTTACAGTCGGAAGGGGGCTGACCTTAATTAAGACACCATTAATTAAACTGTCAGCACAGTAATGACCTCAGTTGTTAGCAAATTTGATTAAGGAGCTGATTCTTCGAGTCCTCGTGATTTCCCCCCATTTCATTAAGAAATCTCCCGTTTTCGTTGTCAGCCTTTATTCCGTTCGCCGTGACACCACCGTAAGTGACCGAGACCCCAAGCGGGTGCCCGCTCTCAGACAGAGCCCCAATTCCATATCACTCTCTTAGGGCCCACTCCGTGGGACCCGGGGCTGGAGGACAAGAAAATGGAAGACAGGAGACACCCTGATCCTGCCATGAACGGGGACACTGGAGCGAGCCTGTCACCTCTGGCTTGTGGCGTACCAGGGGAGGGACACTGCTGCCCAGTATACAGCAGGAAACAGCCATGTGACCTCGGCCCAGCTCCTAGCCTCCCTGAGCCTCAGTTTCCTCTTCTGTAAGATGAGATCAACAATCCCCTACTTTATAGCGCTTGGTGAGAGCCGATGGGGCAGAGAAGGCTCTGGCACCCAACAGTGCAGTGGGGTGTCGGCTAGATGCTACTGTGCTTGAGTTTCCAGCTGTCCTGAAAGTTAAATAGCCAGACATACTTAGCTTCCCATCCCCGCCACCGCCTCCCCCCCCACGTCAAAAGCCCTAGGAACAAAGGTTGGATAGCAGGTGCTAGGAGAGCCAAGGTTCTAGGTGAGGGTGAAGTGGGGGAGCGAACATATGCCCTCAGGGCCCACTGTGCAGTCTGGTCAAGCAGGCCTGCTCTGGAGCTCCAATCTCTACATAAAAACCACGGGGCAATGGCTCCTGTCCGGTCACCCCTACTCCCCAGCCACTTTGCAACCTTCGGTACCCACAGGTTTGGTGGTAGCACCTGGGGGAACACTCTGGATGTCACGCCACAGGCCATGGGAGCCTGAGAGCCGGACAAGCGTAAAAAGACCCACACGAATGAGAGGCAGGGGGTACAGAGCCCCCCAAGAGGTTCCCTCTGTACCGGCTCAGCCCCTCTCCCAGGCAAGCGGCAGGACAGGCTTAGTCTATGGGACAAACCCACCACGGCTATGTGTTAGAGTGCAGGGTCCAGGACTCCCAGCAGACCGGATGAGCCTCTACCCGTATTGGGACGAGTAGTGGCACTTGTATGGCAACCGTGTCCCCGGCAAAATCACGAGCAGACAGGCTTGAGTAGCTGCTGAGCCCAGGCAAAGGTGTGGCAGGAAGAAGACGGCTGCCTTGGGAGGACCTGTTCCCAGGAACAGTGGCGGCTGTGCCATGCTGGGGAAGGATTTACTATTTGTTTCCAAAAATACAGCTGGGGCCTTGTCACAGGGAGTGAGAACGCCGGGGTGTTCTGCTCACATCAACAAACCAACCTGTGGGCTTTTCCACTAAAAAAGCAAAGGAACAATCACAGCGAACCATAGGGAGAGGCCACCGTCATCGCCCCCTGGGGCTCCTGTCTGGGCCTGCTGGTGCAGTGGCCAGAAGTATCTTTATTTTCCTTCACGCTCCATTACTGAGAAGCTATCCCTCCACGGAGTGGGGTGGGTGCTGCTTAACTGGGGGCTCCACAGGTCCTGGTCACGCTACAGTGTTCTGAGGCCTTGGAGTGGCCCCCAAGATGTCCCCCGACATAATGCTCCAGGCCTCTCTTTTCTAGTCCTGGGGATTGAGCCCAGCCCAAAAGGGTCCAACTCGGTTCTCTAACCTTCCAAGATCTGTGGTCACGGAACAGACCCGAACAGCAGAGGCCCTGGGCAGGCTGCCCATGGCAGGAGGAGGTGTGGAGCTGTGTCTCACCCCTGTAGCTTCAAGTCCTGGAGGAGGGACCCTGCAAGGCCAGAGACCAAAGGTTTCTGGCCCCAGAACAGCACCGCGCAGAGCCCCAGAGAGCTGCAAGGGAAGCCGACGTTCTAATCCAGCGCCCCCCGGGAAGCCTAGCTTAGCAAGGCACGGGCTTGGGTTTCCATAAATACCCGGGCCCGTGATGTCACCACCCCGTGCAGAGTTTGACAGCTTCTGCCGCTGGCTGTGGGCCCAGCAGACAAGCGCTCTGTCGCTGGCCCACAGAACACCTGCACGGCACAGGAGGACACCAATGTCCCTGCTCAGGACGGCGGGCTGGACCTTCACCTGTCCACGGAGGACACAGCATCCTGTCCCCACCCCAACCTTCCGTCAGGCATGGCTAAAGCGCTGGTCACGAAGCAGCTGGGCACAAGAAGCTTTTCCCCATAGACACACTGAGGCCGATACCAAAAGCCAAAATGGAAGAAGTGGCGTTGAAGACCCTGTATATGGATTTGGGGGATGACCTGCCTTCAGAGATAAGGAATTTCACAGCCCAATGGAGACCTGCTGACTAACAGCCTTTTTCTCTTCGTCACCACCAACAAACACCTCTGCTGCAGGAGACAAACACTGACACCCCTGCCAGGTGGCCAGCTCCCTCTGCAAGCCACCTGCATGGCAGCCCGCCCCTCCCCCACCAAGCCCCCACTCCAGCTCCAAGCTCAGCCGGGGCCCCTCTGGCCTCCAGCCCCAAGTCTCAGGCATAAACCTGCCACATATACTCACAAGTAGCGTCTTCTGCAAGCCATCCTGTCTGGGGGCAGTTCCCCCCCTCTCTCTCCAGCTGGGAAAGCTCTGCGTGGTTAGGGGAGCAGCCGGATGCTCAGGCTTCTCGAGAAGTGGAAGGGAATGAAATTAAATCGAGGGGCGAGTCACATTCCCGGGGGCGGCAGGCTCCTCCGCCCAGGCTGGGGCGGGAGCAGGGGGTGGCAGCAGCAGGCTCCGAGGGGCCCCGGCCACAGCAGGGCTCACACCGTGCCCAGAAGCCTGCGAAGTGGTCCAGTCACCATGGTCGCCAGGTTGGCCGGGGGCGTCGGCCTCGCTGCTACCTGGGACCACCTCGGGCTTTTCCCCTCCCGCACATCCGGGGTGGCTGAGCGCGCGGAGGAGGGGAGGGCTGGGGGGAGTCTGCGCCCGCTTTGCTCTCGCAGCATCCGGAGGAGGGGCGGGCGCTCGCGAGCCTCCCCCCCAGGCGCCCAAGGAGCAACGTAGTGCGGCCGCGCTGGACCAATCGCCGAGGCGCTCGTCACCATGACAGCTGCAGCATCAGGCGCGGCCACCCGGCGGCGCCCTCGCTGCAAAGTCACCCGCCCGATGGAGAGCGCCCGTGCGGGTGCGAGGCTACCGCAGCCTGTCCGGTCCCTTCCTGGCTGGCGCTGGAAACCTGGAAATCTTGTTGCTAAAATGCACGCGCTGCCCGGAGCCTGCGATGACGCTGCTTTCCAGGGTGCCTTCTCTGCCTTTGGCACAGAGACATGCACGCCATGGAATGCACGGGCTGGCGCCCTGGAGTCAGGCCCACCGATTCCAAGGCTGGCTCTGCCTCCTAAGGGCCTCGAGGCCTTGGGCAAGCTACTTCCCTTCTGGGAGCCTCGATTTATGCTACCGTAAAGTGGGATCATTACGTCTACGTCACAGGGGTTCCAAGAGGGCTTGTCACACGCAGTAGCTGCACAGAGGCGCAGCTGATATTATTTGTGCCGGCCATGTCCTGGGGAGAATTTGTGGTCTAGCTGTGGTGCCCGATCATTCACTCATTCATTCAACAAACACCCCTGACCACCTTCTGCGTGCCAGGCACTGCTTGTGGACTAGCAACTGAGTGATGAAGAAGGCAATGCTCTCATAGTATTGACATCCCAAGAGGGAAATAGGAAATCGACATGTAGTCAAATACATAATTTTACATGGTAAGGATGAGGCCAAGAAGTAAAGCAGAAGAAGGAGGAGAGAGGCAGATAGTGGGAGGGAAGGAGGAAGCCTTCTGTATCAGAGGGGGTGCTCAGGGAAGGCCTCTCCAAGAGGCACATGTGGGCTGAGCCCTGAATAATGGAAGAACTAGGGAAGGAGCATTCCAGGCCGAGGGAAGGCTAGTGTCAAGGCCCTGCTTTGGAAATGAGCAGAGTGTATTTGAGTAACATTGAGGAGGCCAGTGTGGCTGGAGTGCGTGAGCCACAAGGAGGTGAAGGCGAGAAGGTGCACATCCATCCTCCCTTCCCGGATTCACTTTTTTTTCATGCACAGATCTCTCTCTCTCTTTTCTTACCTGGTGCTTAACTGATCAGAGTTTGATGCCCCATCTGTAAATCAGGAATCCCAAACCCATCTCAGATATATACACATATATAATTTTTATGTCCATTATAACCCTTATGACAACCTCAGTGAAGGAGAAGATTATCATCCTATTTTAAGGGGAGAAAATTAAAGCCAGAGGTTTAGCAGCTGCCCCCACGTCACACAGCTGGTGAGTGGTATGCCAGGGGAATCTGGCTCTTAAGCACCTGCAAAGTTCCTCACTGGGAAGATTACAGGAGGGAAGAGGTATGAATGCCCCGCCTCTGGTTGGCAGCTCAGAGGGCCATTCCCTTTTTCCTATTCTCTCTGGACTCTCAGACCCACCGAAGTTAGGGGAAGGAGGAATGCTGCATCCTTGAGTTTTGTTCCTTCCCTGACAGTGGGGAAAATGGAGCTCAGAGAAGGTGAGTGACTTGCCTGAGGTTGCACAGCACTGAGTGGCAGAGGTGGGCCTGGGACCCAGTTCTTCTGGCTCCATGCCCCGTATGGAGCAGGGGTAGAGCTGGGCAGCCGAGTGACTGTGGTAAATGCATCAGAACTGCACCACGACGCTTCCCGATTCACCCTCTGGAAGCAAATCTTTGAATGACCCATCTTCCTACACTGTGGACTTCCCTCTCTGAGAAGAATGCAGTCATGGACGTAATTCATATTTCTGGGGGCTTAGCACGTTACAGATCCCGCAATCCCCCCACCCCCATCTCTCTTGACTGGAGTTGCACAAGATTTTAATAACAACACAAACATAACAACAATGACAACCATGAGGGCTTCACGAGAGTCGTCTTGTCGGATCCGACGTTTAGTGACTCCTCAGAGGCACCTTCCGAAATAGGTGGGTTGCCACCCCCACGCAGAGAGGTCTCACCTCTTCACAGCAGCAGAGCCCACTCGAAGCCCGGGCCCTAGCAACTCTCCTCACAGCCTCCTCAGAGTGAGGATTCTTTGATCACATCCATTTTCCAGAAGAAGAAACTGACGCTCAGAGCCCAGACAGCCCCTGATTGCAGAGCCAGCACCATCTTCCCTTTTCCTGGGTTTTTTGCTCTGCGGAGCCTCCAGGGGCCGGGGGGTGGGGTGCGGTGGGGGGTTGGGAGGCGGGCATGACCCCCACCTGCACATTCATTGCTTTCCGGCCCGTCTTCCTTACAAATGTACATGTCTGTTTCTTCTATGTTATGTTGTTAATTTCAAAATAGGGCAAATGGCGAAGACCTCAGGATTCAGGAACAAATGCCAAGAGTGTAGGCAAGTGTTTACAGGACACCTGGGCTGTTTTGATTTCTGATGGTGGTGGGTCAGGCGTCAGGGAGTCTCCAAAAATCACGGAGCCAAGGCCTGGCGGAAATTGGTGTTGGGACAGCGGCAGACACCACTCACTCCCGAGGTCCCTCTGGAAATACCCGCAGTCCCACCCCCCCACTCCCACCTTGTCACTGTGGACCCCTGGAAGCCACCCAAACCAGAATGAGAAAATGGCTGACAAAAAGTGGCTGGGGAAATTTTCCACACCCAGGACTCCCCTCCCCGACTGGAAAATTCCAACCTGCCGGCTGATAGGCACATTCACCCAGGGAGTGTCTGGCTCCTGCACCCTGCTGCCGATGTGCCCCCATCTGTCCCCAGCGTGAAAGGAGCACAACAGTGTTTGGGAAGAGGTAGGACAGAAAGAGCTGGAGCACACCATCCACAGACCCTCAGGTCACAGCTCCTTCTAGAATGGCAGCTCTGGAGTCCCAGGGATCAAACCTCTTCCATGGGGGCAGTGTGGAGCCCCAGCCCTCGTCCTCAGGTCCTCAGGCCACCAACTGGTCTAACCATGGAAACACAGAACCATCCACATTCTGACCCTCAAAGCTCAGAATCATAACTCTTTCAAATCCTGGATTTTTTTCCCCTTTTAGCTTAAGCTTTACATTGTAAAGAAACAAAACCTTAATTGCACAAATAACGCAAAGATCTCTTCTCTTTGGACAAAAGAAAATCCCCTGGGCCACTCCCCTTGCCCACCTCTGCAGAGGTAACTGATGTCCTCTGTTGGGAGCACATCCTTCCAGAACGTTTGCGATGCATATAGCTACATGTATAGGCCTATAGAAAATATAAAGGATTACATGGAGCCTAGAAAATGGTTTATCCTACTAAATTATGAAATTTTTTAAATCTTAGTTTCATGAGACCAAAAGGTATAAAGATAACTGCAGTGAGCTCTGGTGTCCCCAGCACCTATTACAAGAGTGAGGACGTGACAAATCTGATGGAAACCCCATCACCACCTGTGTTCTCTCCTCCCCAGCCCCTCTCTCCTGATACACCCACAGCAAATTCACTCCGAAGTCAATTGTTCCTATACTTTGCTCCTACCCATAGAGGTGCCCAGAAAGGGCAGGAAAGCTTGCCCGTGTTTCCAAACTTTACACAAATGGAATCCCATCCCATGTCGTTTTCTGCAGTTCTCTTTCCCCAGAGGGAATTTCTAAAACAGATCCTTCTTTGCTGAGTTGCCAGATCGCAGGCTTTTCTGATCCCAGCTGTGGGCCGGGCTCCTGGAGCTGGGAGGGTCCCAGCAGGCTCGTGCACAGCCCTGCTCGAGCCTGCACCCCTGCTCTTCACGTGACTGTGGCCGAGGCAGGGGGAGGCGGCTACGGCAGTTATCTCTGTAAACATGCACGGACTCCCAGCAGCTTGGCAAACACCATGTCTGCAGTGCGTTGAATCCCACCCCAGTGCCCTGTCCTCTGTCCGGGGGAAAAGCCCAGCCCCTGGCCCCAGGACGGCCTTCGCAGGGGTCCCTGACAGGCCGCTGAGACAACAGCTGCTGCTTCTCAATGCCATTTGGAGCCCTGGCCGATGGAGCCTTGGAAGCCACGGGGCTGGCTGGCTGGCACCAGTCTCTCTCCCACTGCTGGGGCAGGCTGGCCAAGGACGGCCCTTGTCCATGGAGTCGGCAAGGCCCCTGAGGAGTGAGGGGGCCGTGGCCAGGAGGACACTCCCTGCAGACGCTCCCGCTGCGTCTGGGCTGTGCTGGTGGGGGAGAGGAGGCATGGGAGTCAGGTGCGCCTCGGTGTGTCCCTTCTGCAGGGCTGGGACTCTGTGTCCTCCGCACCTAGAGGGCGAAAACCCGCAGGAGCTGAGAGTGCTGGGAACAGCCTCTGCCCTTCTGAGCCTCCACTCATGAGCCTGCGAGGGGCCCCCAGCGGGATGGAGGATGGGAGTGACTGTGAACGAGATGCACCATTGGCCAGGTGCTGGCCATCCTGAGGCCCGTGTGGGGCAAAGCAGGGCAGGATGGACCAGATGGGTCTGAGTGTGCCCTGGGATGTGGGCTCCCACCCTCTCTTAATAGGGGCTATTCCTCCTCTCCACTGCCCCCCAAGGCCCTGCACCTTCTCAGCAGGCCATGTAGTCTGGTGGTCAAGGCTGGGAGGGACCTGGGCCAGCAGCCACGTGACTCTGGGCAGGTAACCCTTCTATGCACTGAGGCTCACAGGGCGTCTCCCTCTGCCTCCAGGTAAGGACTAAAGGAGTTAAGAGCTGCAAGGCCGTTAGACCATGGCGCTACAAGTGTTAGCCATTGTGGTTATTGTTCTCGAGCTGGCTGGGCTGCTGGGACGTTCACAGAACTGAAATTCACTGGGCACTGGAGTTAGAAGACCGGGCTAACACCTCCCCACCCCCCCACGCCCCCAGCTGAAATGAGAGCATCCAGTGGACCCCAAACCGACCTCACAGCACCTCCCATTTCTCACCTTTCTGACTAATTTGACTAACATTTTTCTTAAATCTAAAAATAGTTTTTATTTCAAAGTTAAACTTTCTGTCGCTGTGGTGCGCCGTGTACTTGCCGGGCCAGTCACACCACCCACAGACATCCAAATATATAGGGTCCTGAAAGAAGAATTGCCCCCCTGAGGCCCTCTCTTGGCCTCAGGGGTCTGAGGGTCCTCAACTGGGAGCCCCCATGCTGATGCTGGGGACAGCGGGCAGGGGGAGCATAGGGCGGGCGTCTGTGCAGGCAGTGGGAAAGGCCCTGCTCGTGAGCTCGGTCAGGACAGACCAGGAATATGTAATAAGGGTGGCAGTGTTTGGGGGAAGGTCCCAGGGCTGTTCATGGTCCCTGTGGGGCTGGAGCTGCCCCTTTCCCTTCCAGGAAGCCCTCTCGCCTGTCTTAGCTGGAGGGTTCTATGTGTGCGTGCGTGCGTGTGCGTGTGTGTCTATCCGGGTCTATCTTTGGTGATCTGCACTGCTCCTTGGAAACAGAGTGGAAGGGCCTCAGGCCTGTATGAAGGGGGGCAGCAACCCTCCATGGCCACCTTACATCATCGCCATAGGCTGGTCTCCAGGGTGGTCTCCTCCCGGGTCTTCACGGGCATCCACAAAGCAGTGCTGGGCTGTGTGTGTGTGTGGTTGGGGACCAGTAAGTGTGGCTGTCCACTGCCCAGCCCCCAGCTGCTAGGGCCATGATTATTCCGTGACCACAAAGCAGCACTAATTCTCCATCCACTTGCATCTTCATCCATAGAATGCTGACTACCTCTTGCTTTGGGCCAGGCCCAGTCTCGACAGTGGGGGGACTAAGGTGAGAGAAAGCCACGTGTCCTGCCTGGAGGAAGAGAACAGGTCTTGAGGCCTGTGGCGGACAGCCAGCCCCTCTCCCCGCCCAGCCGCCTCCCCTCCTGTCAATCATCCTTGCACCCTGATCAGTGTTTGGGGCTCAGGTGGGGCTGATGCTACTCCCAGGAACAGGCATGGCACTCAAGCCGGGCCCACGACAGGCAGGCCCAGACTTCACTGGTCTGTCGGGAGAGAGAGGCTCTGAACTTGAGCTCAAACTTAAACCTCAAAGATAGGAGCTGGCACTTTCCATGGGGCCCCTGGAGAAGGAGGCCAATGCAGGGGGAAGCCAGACTCAGAGCAGAAGAAGGACAGATCCAGTGTCAGCACGGGAGCCTCTCACTCTAGTCGTGCCTGAGGCTTTGAGGTTATGTGAGCCGGTGAGCCCATTTCCTTTAGGCCAGTTTGAAGCGGGCCTCTGTCACTTACAACTGAAAGTCCTAACACATGTGCCTTCTAATAGTTATTCCGAGTGAATAGTATAATATTGAGTGACCGTTCAAGGGAAGCATACACAGAATACAAAGTGATGCGGGAGCAGGAGGGCCAAGTTTCTGGAAAAAACTTGGGATATAGGGATATAGGGGTATAGGATATAGGAAGGGATATAGGGATATAGGAAGGGAAAAATGGAAGCTTCCTGGAAGGCAGGGTGTTGAAGCTGAGTCTAACAGAAGGACCAGAAGCCTGTTGGGCAGACCGTGCAGGGAAAGGCATACGTGCAGATGGAACAGAAGGTGTAAAGTCCCGGAGGTGAGAAGCACAGTAATGAGGGTCAACTTACCTTCATTGTGAGGGTAATGGGGAGCCGCAGAAGGATTCTGAGTAGAGGAGGGATATGTGAATAAATGAATCCCTTCACGGGGTATGGGTTCAAAGGGGAGATGTTAGAGGCAGGGGACAGTGCCTCTGGAGAAAGGGAACAGCATATCTTGAGGCCTGTGGTGGACAGCCAGCCAGCACTTCTCTCTGCCCCGCATACAGCATGGGGTGGAAGAAATGCACTGGGGAGAAGTGTGGGTGAGGTATGATGGGAAGGCAGGGTCAAAGGCAACACCCAGGCTCCTAGCTTGGGCACCGGGTGGATGGTGGGGCCATTTACCTACATGGGGTCACGGGAGGAGTTGCAGGGTGTAAGGAGAGACAGCCCCCTCCTTTTGGATGTGTTGGGGCACAGTGCCTCAGGGACACCCGGGGGAAGCATCCGGAAGGCTGTAAGACTCCGGCTAGAGCACAGCTCCAGGAGAGAGGGGTGGGGAGGGAGTGGGGGTGAAGGGGGAAAGCCAGGCAGAGCCCTGGGCATGTGGACATTTATGGGAAGAAGACAAAGCCAGCGCAGGACGTGGAAACGGAGCGCTGGAGTGGTGGGAAGAAAGCTGCTGAGCTCCCTGCCCGCAGGCGCCAGCTCCACGCCTTCCCCTGACATCCCTGCGTGAGCGCGCTCACCCTCAGCCCCGGCCCCACCCCGCCGATCCTTCCTGGCGACCCACCATCTGCCCTGTCCCTGCCACAGTGAGTTAGGCCCTGCCCCTGCCTCCCCAAGGACCTGACATAACATCATGACGTTTCTTAGCAAAAAAGAATCCAAAATAAGCACTAAGCTTCGTGCTCAACGATGTTCATCACAGCGTTATTTACATGAACAATAAACAAACTAAAACCCCAAACAAATACTAAAGCTGGCCACAAACACACGGTTCTGCAACTGCTGGGTACCATATAGCCTTTAAAACGGGCGTTTGCACGCAATCACGTTGGCAGTTGTTAGTTAGACCAAAGTACTTGGTACGAACCCTGCAATGTGAGTGTAACACACCTGGAAACATGCCAACAGGCCACCATTAAGAGTCCGTACCTCTGAGTGGTGGAAGTACCCGCCAATTTTATCTCCCTTTTCATTTTAATTGATTTTCCATAATTTCTACAACATGCTTAACTAGAATAAGGGGAAAATACTGCATTCTGCGGGGGTTAGCACACAGGTTTGGAGTCAGACGTGGGTTTGAATCCACCTCCCCTGCCTGCCGCGGCGCTGGCACGTCCTAGCTCCTCTCAGGCTGGCTTTCCTACGGGGGATCCATCCCCACCCCGCAGACAGGGCTGTCCGGGGACCGAATGAGTGGCTTAGGCGGTGCGCCAGGAAGAGCACAAAGGTGACCAGCATCCCCAGAGGTCATAAAATCAGGACGCCGTGGGGGCACCTGGATGGCTCAGTCTTGGTTTTGGCTCAGGTCATGATCTCGGGGTCGTGGGATGGAGCCCTGTGTCGGGTTCCACGCTCAGCAGGCAGTCTGCTTCAGGACTCTCTCTCTCCCTCTGCCCCTCCCCCTGCTCACTGGCATGCACGCCCTCTCTAAAATAAATAAATAAATCTTTAAAAAAAATCAAAAAATGGGCAGAAGATATGAACAGACACTTTTCCAATGAAGACATACAAATGGCTAACAGACACATGAAAAAATGTTCAAAATCATTAGCCATCAAGGAAATTCAAATCAAAACCACACTGAGATACCACCTTACGCCAGTTAGAATGGCAAAAATAGACAAGGCAAGAAACAACAATTGTTGGAGAGGATGTGGAGAAAGGGGATCCCTCCTACATTGTTGGTGGGAATGCAAGTTGGTACAGCCACTCTGGAAAACAGTGTGGAGGTCCCTTAAAGAGTTAAAAATTGAGCTACCCTATGACCCAGCCGTTGCACTACTGGGTATTTACCCCAAAGATACAGACGTAGTGAAGAGAAGGGCCATATGCACCCCAATGTTCATAGCAGCATTGTCCACAATAGCTAAATCGTGGAAGGAGCCGAGATGCCCTTCAACAGATGACTGGATTAAGAAGTTGTGGTCCATATATACAATGGAATATTACTCAGCTATCAAAAAGAACGAGTTCTCAACATTTGCTACAACATGGACAGCACTGGAGGAGATAATGCTAAGTGAAATAAGTCAAGCAGAGAAAGACAACTATCATATGATTTCTCTCATCTATGGAACATAAGAACTAGGATGATCAGTAGGGGAAGAAAGGGATAAAGAAAGGGGGGGGTAATCAGAAGGGGGAATGAAACATGAGAGACTATGGACTATGAGAAACAAACTGAGGACTTCAGAGGGGAGGGGGGTGGGAGAATGGGATAGACCGGTGATGGGTAGTAAGGAGGGCACGTATTGCATGGTGCACTGGGTGTTATACACAACTAATGAATCATCGAGCCTTACATCGGAAACCGGGGATGTACTGTATGGGTACAAACAAAAAAAAAAAAAAAAACAAAAAAAAAAAAAAAAAAAAAAGAAGAAGAAAAAAATAAAATAAAAAAATAAAAAATAAAAAAAATAAAAAAAATCAGGACACAGTGAGGGTGACCCTTGGGCACAATGTGCTCGGCTGGGTGCTGGCTGCGGCCCTGAGTGGGTCCTACTGAACTGAGCACCCGAGATGGACCACAAAGCCCCTTTCTGAGCCCCTGATAAGAGTTTTCAAAGTTGCATCGTAGACAGCACCCCAGTGAGTCCCCTTGCAGCCTCTGACCCAGGTGTCCTCACCCCACGTTACAGATGGGGATGGAGGCTGGACCTGAAACCTGAGGTTCCCTCTAGAACGTCCCTACAAAACTCGTTCCTGGCCTGCGTGAGGCTCTGCTGGGCTCCAGAGGGAAGGGGCAGCTGTCCACGTTCTTCCTATAGAGCCTCAGACCTGGAGGCTGGGCCTGCAGGGAGGACCACGAGCGAGGCTGACCACGAGCGAGGCTGACCACGAGTGAGGCTGACCCCGGGGAACCCGGGTCCTGTGGTGTCCTCCCCCCACACCTCCAGCTGGCTCTGGGCCTGAGTTTCCCTCTGCCAGTCACCTGCTCGTCCTTACCAGAGAGGGGATTTGGAAGGCGGCTCCTCTCTAGGCCAGTGGAGGCTGGTTTGGCTGCTGACCTGGGCTGCTAAGGGGGCCCGTGTGAGGGGGCTGGGGTCCTGAGTCACCCTACTCAGAGAGACACAGCCCATCTGGCCTGATGAAGGCTGTCCCCAGGGCAGATTGGGGTGGGACAAGCCGGGGGCACAACAGGCGTGGACTCTGCTCTCAGGCCTCAGTGCAGATCTCAGCCTCCCGCTTACCTGCTGTGTGACCTTGGGCAAGTGACTGCCCATCTCTGTGCCTCAGTTCCTACCCTGGAAAATGGGAAAAGCAGATCCCTGTGGAGAATGAGCACAGGAAGTTACGGGAGATGTGCCTGCCATAGCTCCCACTCAGTGAAGACGGAGCTCAGGGAGGACATGCTAAACATAAGCGTCCTTGGCCTTGAGAGGCCTGTCTCGGTCTCCATGCTGGTTCAGCCTGGGGCGAGGGGTCTGGCGGCAGCTAGGTATACGGAGACACCCCCGGGAGTGGGAACCGGAGGGAGTCTTCTCTGGGTGGGTCAGGACCTTTCTCTAGCCTAGCTGGGGCTGCGGCCTAGTCCTACTGCGACATATCGTCTTGCACAAACACAAATCAGATCCCTGCTCTGGCTTCCCATGGCCCTCAGAATAGAATCCACATGCCTGGCCTGGCGTCACGGCTCTGCCACTCCCATTCACCTGCTGACATTCATCCCTTCGCCTGCTCTGTTCCATGCCACTTTGCTCCTGCCTCAGAGCCTTTGCACATGCTGTTCCCTTTATCAGAGCTCTGCACAGCTCACTCTCTAGGTCTCAGCTCAGAGATCACCTCTTTGGGAGACATTTCCTGAGCATCCTTGCTGAAATATTCTCCCCCCCACCCCGTGCCCATTTTATTTCATCCAGAGCATTTAAACTCATTCCCTTAGTTGTTTTTTTCTTCTTTTTCAACATCTGTCTGCCCTCAAGGGAATGTTGGGTCCCCAGTGGCAGAGTCACCACCTGTGACTCGGTCATCACAGCCTCTCCCAGTGCACTGATGGGGCCTGGCATACAGTTGGTGCTTAATAAATGTTCGCCAGCTGAAAGAATGGATGATCTCAAACCACACTACCTGGCTCATGCCCACCGGATCGGAGGGAACGTGGGTACCAGTCTGTTGTCTCGTTATTCCCACGTGCCTCAACCTTTGCGGGTTTGGTAAAAATTCCAGCCCAGACGAACATTCTTCCCACAGTCTAAATCTGCACCGGGTAATTACTTGCGCAGCCGCACTAATAATAGGTCTTATGATTATAGTTTATTTGCTGCGATTTTAGTTAATGGACCGGATGGAATATTTGCATGTGGAAAGTTCCCCAGCTATTTCGGGGAGCTCCCAAACTCGCCGCTCAGAGGAGAAAAGGCTCTTGGTGCAGAAAGAGCCCTGAGTGCAGGCGGGAGGCCTGGAGGAGCCCTTCACCTCTCTATCTCCATCTCCGCATCTATAAAATGGGGTGATAACACGTACCTCGCAGGGAAGGAGTCCGTGGGCCAGTCCCAAGCCTCTGCCACCATGCACGCTGCTCCACGGGCAGGCGCTCCGTATACCAGCAGCCAAGCAAGGGCTCGCTTTAAGCAGATTTTTTTTTTAACTTGAATGCCTTTAAAAGGGAAACTTTCTTTCCCTGCACGAAGTGGAAACCAGGATCACTTGTCTGAAACAGATCTCATGGAAGAGCGCCCCTGAGGTTTTACGTACGACACACTGATGGATTTGTGCGTTCAGTGTCTGTCTCTCCCACTGGATTGCCGGCTCCTTTATCTGTCCTCTAAACAGCTGAGCCCCCACGGGCACACAGTAGATGTTCATCGGGTCAGTGGTGAATGAACCGATGGCGGAGTCCCACCAGCGGGAGAAGCGAAGGGGCCAGAGCAGCTGGCCGTCCATGCGTCTGTTTATTCTATGCCTATTGCATGAGTGCCTACTATGTGCCAGCACCTACTAGGTGCTGGGATACAGCAGTAAATGAGACGATGTCTTTTTGGTTCTTCTCTCCTTCCCAGTGCCTCGCCTGGCTCCCTGGCTCCTCCTTGTCCCCTTGTCCCTGCACTTATTGTCCGCATTCACCCCCTGCTGGTCTCATCCGGCCTCCTGGCTTTGTAAACGCCACACTTTGTAAACCCCACACTTTGCTGACCACGCCCACACTTCTGTTTCCAACCTTGACCTCTCTGCTAATGCCGGACCAAAGGCCCAGGAAGGACTTCTAGGCCAGTGTGAGATCAGCATCCCCCTCTCCCTCGAGACCTGTTCCTCCTGTTGTCTCATTCTCTTGGCAAGGCGACGTCCCCCTGCCACTTGCTCTCTCCTTCTCATATCCCATGCCTCCCCCACCTGCTCTGGCTTCTCCGTGCCTCCATAGCCCACCCTGGTTCCAGCCACCTTCTGTGCCCTGGATGACTGGAGAAGCCTCCCTAGTTCCCGATTCTGGCCTGGCTCTCGACAGCCTATCTACAGATAGCAGCCAGACTTGATCCTTTGGCTAAAAGTAAGCAAGACATGCTCACTGCTCTGCTCGACACCCTCCAGGGCCCCCGCCTACTCAGAGTAAATACTGAAGTCCTTGCAATGATCCATAGGCCCTGCATCATCCCCGATCTGTCTTCTGGCCCTCTCCCCCTTGCTCACTGTGCCCCAGGCGCAATGGCCTCTTCTTCCCTCCAGCCTATGAGGCCCTCTCCTGCCCCAGGGCTTTTGCATGTGCCGTGGTTTTTACCCAGGGGAATATTAAAACTATTTAACAACAGGTACTGACCCTGACCACTCAGAAACACCTGCCGCTATGCTAAGTAGTAACTCCTTCGTTGCTAGTCCTGGGGATCTGTGAGGGGGGCCAGGAGTGGGGCTGGACAGCTGGCAGCAGCCATGGGGCCATTCCGGGGGCTCAGGCAGTGGTCTTCAACTTACTGGCATGAAAATCTTTCAACATTTGAACAGAGGTGCGCACCTGTTGAACATAGCCCTGATTTGGCGGGGCTGCCTCCTCTCCCAGCTATCTGCTTACGGCTTTGTCTCCTCCAGGCCTTTGCTCAGGGTCCCCTCCTCAGTGAGGTCCTGCCCCATCCCTTCCCCACTACACAGTCAGATCCCATCCGTGCCTTTTCTCCTTCGTGCTTGTCACCGTCAAAACTCTGCCTTTCCCCAGAGTGGAAACAACCCCAGCACCCAACAACAGATAAGTGAATAAACAAACACGGTCTGTCATACAAATGGAATATTATTTGGCCATAAAAAGGAAGGAAATCTGACACAGGCTACAATGTGGATGACCCTTGGAAACATTGCACTAAGACATCAGTCAAAGAAGACCACAGATTGTATGATTCAACTGATAAGAAATGTCTGGAATGGGCAAATCCCTTGGGGCAGAGTAGATCAGGCTGCCAGGAGTGTGGGATCTGGGGATGTGGGGAGTGAGTTCATGGGGACAGGGTTTCTATTTGGGGGTGATGCAGAGGTTCTAAAATCGATTGTGGGGATGGTTGTGCAACTGAGTGATTACACTGTAAACCATTGACTTGTACAACTTAACAATAACGATGTATTTTCAGTTATGTATACTAGCTTTTGGCCGGTCCCCTCCTCCCCTTACTGTGTTAGCACCATGAAGATAAGGTTTCTATCCGTTTTGTTGACTGCTATATTCCCTGTGTTTGGGACTCAGCAGGTGCTCAACAAAACACGGAATGGGTGAGTAAATGAAATCTGAGCTCAAGGCACAGCTCCACAGTGAGCCCCGGCGCTCAGACAAATCCCCATGTTGTCCCTCTCCGTGTCCGCATCTGCCCCTGCTGCTGTCAGGGAGCCCTCCCGCAGGACGTGTCTACGAGGTGTGGAGGGTGAGGACGCCGCAGACCTCTCTCAGGGTAGGTCCTGGCACACAGCACAGGTCCTCTTCTGGCCCACACCTCCCCCCCATACCACTGCCCAGGGCTCCTTTGGTCAATACACATCGCCCGGGCACACGTGTGTCCTGGCCTTTCTGCTGGGTGTGAGAGGACACACTAGGGGACCTCCCACCCTGTGGCTGGTGGGAGAGCTCTGATCTGGAACCCAGGGTCCATGAGGCTCACAGCCCTCAGTGCTTGAGTGGCCGAGGGCACTGAGGGCAGAAGCGCTGGGACTGCATATGCACCATTCCCCTGGACCAAAAACGCCCAGCTGCAGGGCGGCGCGTGCGACCGCACTGTCCTTCCCCTTCTCACGGCCCACGGCCCTATCGCCCGTGCTGGATTCCTATTGCCTTCCCCCACGGTGGTTTTTCTGTGAGCTGTAGCTGAGGGGGCATGGCGGGACGATGATCTGCGTAGGAGGGAAATCAAGGGAGCTCCCTCCTGGCAGCGTGAATGGCCCAGATGAGGACCTCGGGCAGGGAAGGGGGACCGCGCTTACCCGCGCCGGCCAGGAGTCAAATGGGTTTCTCGGATTGAGCTTCAGATATCATTTCTGGGGGCTGCCGAGGGCTGGTTTGGATGACTTGATGTGGTTATTTTTGTTCACATTTGCTCTTTAAACATGTCCTTGCATAGTACATTTGCAGGATTCCACAGCGCAAAAGGCAAAAGGTTTACGGTGAAAAGTCTGGTCCCTGCCTCCACTCCACCCTTCTCAGCTCCGTGGCTCCCGTCCATAAAGACAGCCACTGCTATTAGGTTTTCTGGTAGGCTTCCTGTGCAGGCATTGCTTTGTTTTGTTTTTGTTTTGCTGTTTTTCCCAAAATAAGCAAATACGGGGCAAAGACTCTGAACAGATACTTCTACAAAGACGATGTACAAATGGCCAATAAGCACATGAGAGGATGCTCAGGATCACTGTCATTAGGAAAACGCAAATCCAAACCACAACGAGAAAGTACTCCTCACCCATGAGGGCAGCTAAAATAAAAACCACACGGTAACAAGCGCTGGGGAGGATGTGGCGAAGAGGAGCCCTCACACACCACTGGCAGGAGTATGTGGGTGGGGCAGCTGCTGCGGGAAACAGTCCGGCGGTGCCTCAACTGCTAAACATGGAGTTATCCCAGGACCCGGCTGTTCCACTCCGAGGCAGGTGCGCACAACATCTGGAAGCACGTGTCGACACAAAACCCATCCAGGACTGTTGGCAGCAGGGTTGCCCAGAGTGGACGAAGAGTGGAAAAGACCCAGGTGCCCATCGACTGACGAGTGGATAAATGAAATGTGTTGGGGCGCCTGGGTGGCTCAGTCAGTTAGGTGTCTGCTTCAGCTCAGGTCATGATCCCAGGGTCCTGGGATCGAGCCCCATGTCAGTCCCTGCTCAGCAGGGAGTCTGCTTCTCCCTCTGCCTCTGCCCTTCCCCACTGGTTCATGTTCTCTCTCTCTCAAAGAAATGAATAAAATCTAAAAAAAAAATCTGACAGAGAGAAAGCATGAGAGAGCAGCAGAGGGAGAGGGAGAAGCAGGCTCCCCACCGAACAAGGAGCCCGATGCAGAGCTCCATCCCAGGACCCTGGGATCACGACCTGAGCCAAAGGCAGACGCTTAATGACTGAACCACCCAGGTGTCACACACGGCTGACTCTTGAACAATGCAGGGGTTAGGGGCTCTGAAAATCTACATGTATGTTTTGACTCCCCCAAAACTTAACTACTAATATCCTACTGTTGACTAGAAGCCCTACCAGTAACATAAACAGTTGATTAACACACATGTTGTGTCTATTACACACTAAATCGTTCAATAAAGTAAGCTAAAGAAAAAAAAAATCATTATTAAGAAAATGATAAAAAAGAGAAAATACAGGGGCGCCTGGGTGGTGCAGTCGTTAAGCATCTGCCTTCGGCTCAGGGCGTGATCCCGGCGTTCTGGGATCGAGCCCCACATCAGGCTTCTCCGCTGGGGGCCTGCTTCTTCCTCTCCCACTCCCCCTGCTTGTGTTCCCTCTCTCGCTGGCTGTCTCTCTCTCTCTCTCTCTCTCTCTCTCAAATGAATAAATAAAATCTTAAAAAAAATACATTCAGAGTGCTGTCCTAAAAAATCCACATATAAGTGGACCCACACGGTTCAAACCCGTGTTATTCAAGGGTCAACTGCACTATCGTCTATCAAGCGTGTGATGGCGTTGTGTCTAAAAAACAGTGTACGTGCCTTCATTAAAAAATACTTAGTTGCTAGAAAGTTCTACCCATCATCTGAGCTTTCAGTCCGTCTGCAGCTTTTCGCTGGTTCAGGGTGTTGCTTCGATGCCGCCCCTGCCGACTGGTCAGGGCGGTGGCTGCTGACGGCTGGGGAGGCTGCGGTGGGTTCTTCAAATGAGACAACAATGAAATCTGCCGCATCTTTGGACTCGTCTTTCATGAACGATGTCTCTGTTGCCCGCGACGCTGTTTGATAGCAGTTTACCCCCAGCAGAATTTCTTCCAAAATTGGAGTCCATCCCCTCGCACCCCGCCGCGGCTTTATCAGCCAAGTCTATGTCATAGTCTAAATCCTTTGTTGTCATTTCAACAGTGTTCACAGCATCTCCACCAGGAGTAGATTCCATCTCAAAAACCACTTTCTTCGCTCATGCATCAGAAGCAGCTCGTCATCCGTTCACGTTTGATCAGGAGATCGCCGCAATTCCGTCACGTCTCCAGGCTCCACTTCCGGTTCTAGTTCTCCTGCTGTTGCCACCACATCTGCACTTACTTCCTCCAGGGAAGTCCTGAACCCCTCAGAGTCCTCCATGAGGGTTGGAATCTGCTTCTTCCAAGTTCCTGTTCATGGTGATATTTTGACCTCTTCCCATGAATCACATATGCTCTTAATGGCATCTAGAATGGTGAACACTTTCCGGAAGGTTTTTACTTTACTTTGCCCAGATCCACCAGAGGAATCGCTATCTGTGACAGCTGCAGCCTTAGGAAATGTATTTCTTAAACGAAGGCTTGAAATCAAAGTGACTCCTTGATCCATGGAATGCAGATTGGATGTTGTGTTGGCAGGCATGAAAACAACAGTAATCTCATCGTGTATCTCCATCAGAGCTCTTGGGTGACCAGGTGCATTGTCAATGAGCAGTCCTATTTTAAAAGAATCTTCTTTTCTGAGCAGCGGGTCTCAACAGTGGACTTAAAATATTCAGTAAAGCACACTGTAAGCAGCTGTACTGTCCCCCAGGCTCTGCTGTTCCAGACACAGAGCACAGGCACAGGAGATCCAGCACATTCTTCAGGGCCCTGGCATTTTCATCTAGTAAATGATGGCTTCCCCTTTAAGTCACCAGCTGCATTAGGTCCTAACGAGACAGTCAGTCTGTCCTTTGAAACACTGAAGCCAGGCACTGACTTCTCTGTAGCTCTGAAAGTCCTGGATGGCATCTTCTTCCCCTAGAAGGCTGTTACATCTGCACTGAAAATCCCTTGTTTCATGCCGCCACCTTCACGAATGATCTCAGCGAGATCTCCTGGGTGACCCGCTGCGGCTTCGGTATCAGCGCTCGCTGCCTCACTTTGCGCTTTTATGTCACGGAGGCGACTTCTTGCCTTCACCCTCACGAACCACCTGTGCCAGCGTCACACTTCTCTTCTGCAGCTTGCTCACCTCTCTCCGCCTTCACAGAAGTGAAGAGAGTCGGGACCTTGCTCTCCTTTAGGCTCTGGCTAAGGGAATGTTGTGGCTGGTTCGATCTTCTCACCAGACCACTACAGCCTTCTCCGTATCAGCATTCAGGTCGTTACACTTTCTTACCACGTGTGTTCACTGCAGTAGCTCTTTTCCTTTCCTTTGCATGCACAACTTGGCTAACTGTTCGGTGCAAGAGGCCTGGCGTTTGGTCTGTCTCCGTTTTCGACATGCCTTCCTCACCAAGCTGAATCATATCTGGCTTTTGATGTAAAGGGAGAGATGTGACTCTTTGCTCCACTTGAACAGTTAGAGGCCACTGTCGGGTTATTAGTTGGCCTGATTTCAATATGATTGTGTGTCAGGGAGCAGAGAAGCCCGAGGAGAGGAAGGGGGAGCCGGGAATGGCCGGTCAGTGGAGCAGTCAGAACACGCACTCGATTAAATTCCCCACCTGACACGGACATGGCTCGTGACACCCCCAAGAGTTACAACAGTGACACCAAAGATCACCGGTCACAGATTACCACAACAAATACAGTAATAATGAAAAAGGTCGAGACATTGCAAGAACTACCAAAATGTAACACAGAGACACGAAGTGAGCAAGCAAACGCTGTCGGAGAAATGGGGCCCACAGACTTGCTTAAAGCAGGACTGCCACGAACCTTCAGTTTGTAAAAAAAAAAAATGCAGTATCTACAAAGGACACTAAAATGGGTATGCTTGTACTCAAAAAATAGTTGCTGAATGAATGAGTCTGCTTTCAGGATGGATAAAGTCACTGGGCTTTTTACTCAAGGGATTGGTCCTCCTTCTTCACCACCAAGCTGGCCAACTTCCCTCCCTCCTTGCCGTGCTTCTTGGACTCCCTGCGAATGCCCTCCTCCGTGGCTACTGCAGAGGCAGGGACTGAGTCATGGAATGTCCTGGAAGCCCCATGTGAGACAGGCCCCATGATGCTCCAGAGAAGCCCCAGCTTCACCCTGGCTGGCCTCTCTGAGTCAGCTTCCCACCCCTGTGTCCACGTCCAGCCATTCCTCAAGTCCTGGCCCCTTGTCAAAGCTGCCCTTGGATTCAGGGAAACTGAGTGGCTCTGACATGGAAACAAAGACAGGGGTTTCCCCGAGAAAGCCACATCTTCTGTGGGAGCCGCAGCTGTTTGGAGCTCCTGCCGGGCCTCTTTGGTCAGGAGCTCCCACACGGAGGACGGACAGGCATAAGGCAGCCTGGGTAGGGCTAGGGTGGGCTGGGCCTGGAGGAACTGGACAGAGCAGCCTGGAGCAGGGCAGTGTAGGGGAGGGGAGTGCAGCCCCCTTAGGCCCCGCAGGCAGTCCTGAAACCCAGGGAGCAGAGCTGAGACCAGGTAGCCACCCGCAACTCCCCCTGGGGTCAAGCCGATCTGCACTGTAGAGGGTTGGAGCCGACTACAAAAAGGAGTGAGCACCTTGTCCCTAGGGCTAAGAAAGCAAGCAGCTATCAGGGGCAGGAGAAGCCTTTGGGAGCCCATGCCAGGCCTGAGGACCCTGGAGCCCAGGGATGTTCCCATGGAGTTCTCAGAGAAGTTCCGGGGTTGGTCCAATCCCAATGTCACAGGGTGTAATACTCAGACATCCCAGCAGAGGGCAACATGTGGCTGCTACAAAGTCCTGAAAAGAGTTGCCTGCAAAATCCTCAGTACCCAAGGAGACGGGAGAGGCCCTAAGGACCTGGCTCTCTCCCAAGCCTGCCCGTGAGACCACTACTCCCCTCCACGTCCATGCCCATGCCTTACTCCCTGGCTACAATGTCCTCTCCTCATCTCAGGCTCTGACAACCCAAATTCCTTCTGCTCTCTCATGTTCCTAAGGGTCAATGGGGCATACCCGTCCCCAGCCCTGTGCACAGAACACGGTTCACCAACACGTCCCTCAGACTCTACATGCTGGGGCCCCGGCTCATCCCCCTGGGCTCACCTCCCAACCCGCAGCCCCTCTCTCCCTCTGCTCCAGGCATACTGTTCTTTCCATCCTATAAACAGTGAACTTCTTAAGCCTCAGGGCCTTTGCACTTGCTCCCTCTGCTTCCCAGCCCATAGCTGGCTCCTTTCATCACTGAGTTCTTGGCTCAATGTCACATGCTCAGGAGGCCCTCCCTGACTGCCTGGGCAATGTCCTTCCCAGTCCAGAAGGGTCTTGTCTCTGGCTCAGTACCGGAATTATTTTAGCCCCCCCCCCCCAGGTCCTAAGTCCCACGGTGTCCCCCCGCAGGGAGGGTGAGAGTTGAGTTCAATCATTACCTCCCCACGGGGGAGGGAGGGACACATTTAGATTGTTCATAAACAAAGACTTCAATGATGTCCGCATGCTACGAGAGGTAGCCCGGGGTGGGTGTTCACAGCCCTCCTGCTGACATCCATGCGGCCCCACTAGGGAGACACTACGTATCAGGGAGGCAGGAACACAGGCTTTGGGGGTCAATGGAGCAAAGGATATTTGAGAAAATGCGTTCCCTACTTAATGCATGCCCTGCGCCTCCCAGAGGCCAAGCCTACTTCCTGCTCACTGATAATCATGGACACCCCCTCCCGCCCCAGCCATCTGGGGCTTTTTCTGCCACTCCAAGTCTCCAGGTAGGCCCAGTGGGGATGCTGAGGACACAAGCACCAGCCTTTTAGGAACCAGTGTTTGTGAATGAAGCGAGGACGTCTTCTTGCAGAGGATGCTGAGCGAGGATTTTGGGGCTGGCAATTTGCAGAGCACTCCAGATGTGGCAGGACAATGGGGGTCTGATTGGCAGGGGAGCGGGAGGGGCCAGCAGCTGCAGCTGCAGAGCAAGGCAAGGTAGGGGGGCAGGAGGAGGGGGGCCTGCAGGAAAATCTGCAGGGAGGTGGGAGCCCCGCAAAGGCATGGGGCGGGGCAGGTCCCATTCTACAGCCCCAAATAAAAGCGCTGAGCCAGCTGTACAGGAGAGAGGCTTGGGCAGGAGGCAGAGGGACTGGAGGGAGACAGAGGAAGAAGGCAGCAAGCTTCCCCTGAGAACTCCGTAGTTCGCTCATTTATCTGGCTACTCATTAATTCACGCGTGCACGCCTGAACGCCTTTGGAAGGCATCACAGTGGGGTGGCAGCAACTCTCAAGAGTCATTCAGACTCTGTGGTTTAAATTCTGGCTCCTTCACATATTTGGGTCCTTCTGTCTCAGTCTCCCCATCTGTGCAATGGGCTTGGTATGAGGCTAGGAAACGATCTTATAGGCCAAAATGCCCAGCACCACCCCTGACTCTTAGTAGGGGCTTACTCAACATGGGCTCAGTGTTCCTGTCTCCTCTTTTCCTTCTCAGCCATTCTGACATCTTTTGAGTACCTAGTATGTACCAAGAACTGACCTGGGCAATGGCAGACAGTCAAAGACAAGACTTCTAGGCCAGGCTCTGGCTCTTGGGAAGTTCCCCGTCTTGGAGGCAGAGGGTAGTGAGGGACAGGCCTCTAAGTGACATCAGGGCAGGGGGAAGGGTTTATTCATTTATTCACTCATTCATTTACTTATTCATCTAATAAAATTTATTATGTCTCTGCACACCAGGCTGCATAAAGCTCAAACCCTTCCCAGGAGGGATTAACAATCTAGCAAAAATCAAGTATGTTTGGAATGCAGAAGGCAAGGAACTGACTCAGTACTGGGAAGGCAGCACACAGGAGGTGCCATATGAGGTGGGTTTTGAAGGATGCATAGGAGTTCCCTGGGGGGGGGAGGAGACCAGAAAAGAAAGAGAATGAGCAAAAGCATAGCAGCCTCCTGGTGCTTTGAAAGACGGTCCTGGCAAAGGGCACACTTGCTTGGCTCTAGACCCAGAATTCTGTCTTCATGCCCTAGGCAGGTATAGAAGCACCCCCAGCTGTGCTCGGTGACCAGTTCTGGGCCTTCAGTGATAGTTACCATTTACCGAGCATCTACTCTGTGCCTAACGTCTCCCAGGGCTGTGTACACATGGCCTCTGTTCATCTTTGCATACCATTGAGAGGGGTCTGCTTTCCTTAGGGCTCAGGAGGAAACTGAGGCTCAGAGAGAGACGGTGACTCACCCTCCGATACCACTGGTCGGGAAAAGTGCGGGATTTGAGTCCAGATCTGCCAAACTCCAAAATGATGCTCTTTGCCTGGCCTGCATTTGGACGTGGCTCGGGGCCCGCCCGTCACTAAGTCACGCACGTGAGATCTTGGCTCTGTTTGGCCGCACACCTTGCAACCCCCAGCTCCTGCACCTGGGGGCCTAGCCTCTGGCCGTGCTCCCGGACTGGCATTCGCCCTTTCTGGATTTCACACCACTGCCCTTCATCTTTGAGGTGCTAGCCTCTGCCTTTCCCTCTGGGAACTGGGGGCCTGGCCCCTTAGCTCTGCCGTTCCTGCCACCCCCCTGCCCGACTCTGTATCCACATCTGCAAAACCCTGATAAACCATCTCTGGGCCTTTAAGGGCCTTTTATTTCTCTAGCCACGCTTTTCTCTACATTTTAATAAGCTGCTTGCAAAATTGGTGATTGATGAGTAAGAATGAGGAGGATGTGGGGCTGAACATTTTTTTTCTTGGAATCGCTTCTGGCTGTGCACTCAACTTTAAATTGATTAATAACGTGCAGGTCCAACATTAATTATCAGCCATTTGTCACTGGGGAAGGCTGGAGCCTGAGCCCTGTTTGCAGCCCTTCTCTTCGTGGCCAGCTCCATGGCGTTGTGGGAGAGGCCCGGCTGCCCCTCGTGGGCATGGAAGACCCCTGACACTTAAGGCCCTTGCTGACCTCAGTCCCTGATCCCCTGAGCGCTGTGGTGGCTTCTGGAGGCCAAAACCAAGCATCCTAAGGTGACGGTGCCCCTGACATCTGCCTGCCCCAAGGTGGCTCATGGCCTCACTGGACCCTAGGCTGGCTCCAAATAAGGTGAAGAGGATGAGAGAAGACCCCGGGATTTCTTCATTCAACCAATACCGACTGAGAAACAATGATGTGCAGCCACTCTCTGGGCACTGAGGGCACAGCAGAAAGCAAGACAAGTCCCTGACTTTTGGGGAGGCTCATATCATAGGGAATCATAGGAGAATCATAGGGAAGTGCAGGAATGTCAGAGGAACTAAGGTCACTGAAGAAAAGAAAGGCGGTAAGGTTGGAAGGGCCAGGAAGAGGGCGAGATTACCTACTCACACAGGGGTTGGGGAAGACCTTGCTGAGGAGGAAGATGAGGGAGGGAGTCACAGAGATATCTGGGAAAGAATGTTTATGGCTAAGGGAGCAGCCGTGCAAAGGCCCTGGGGTAGGAGGAAATGGATGACTAAAAATAACACTTTGCTACATGAAAGAAGCCAGTTTCAGGGTGCCTGGGTGGCATAGTCGGTTAAGTGTCTGACTCTTGGTTTCGGCTCAGGTCATGATCTCAGGGTCATGAGATCGAGCCCTGCATCTGGCTCTGCACTCAGCAGGGAGTCTGCTTGGAATCCTCTCTCCCTCTGCCCCTTCCCCTGCTCACGTGCATGCTCTCTCTTGCTCTCATTCTCTCTCTAAAATAAATAAATCTTGAAAGAGAGAGAGGGAAAGAAAGAAAGAAAGAAAGAAAGAAAGAAAGAAAGGGAGGGAGGGAGGAAGGAAGGAGGAAGGAAGGAAGGAAAGAAAAGAAAGAAGCCAGTCACAAAAGACCACAGAACATATGGTCCCATTTATATGAATGTCCAGGATAGGCAAGTCCACAGAGACAGAAAATGGGTAAGTGGTTGCTGGGGGCTTGGGAAATGGGGGGCAATGGGGAATGACTGTTAATGGGTATGGGCTTACAGGCAATGAAAACATTCCAAAATTAGATAGTGGTGATGGTTGCACAACTTTGAATATACTAAATCGAACTGAAATGTGTGCTTTCAATGGGTGAACTTTATAGCATGTAAATTACACATCAATAAAGCCGTTACAAAATAACTATATGTGAGGTAGCGATCAGCACAATGAAGGAAAAGGCATTGGGATAAGATGGGGAGGGGGGTTAGGAGATGACACTTGAGCAGAGACCTGAGCGGAGTTTTGGGGCCAGGAATGGGTGACGGCCAGACTAGCCTGCCTGTGCTGCCACCCGGGACACTATCCACGTGCAGCCGTGGGAGGGGTGGGAAGGAGGGAGCCGAGCGAGCCATCTGGGGAAGCTGACGCCAGAGTTAGGCATGTGGGCCGTATCAGACCCCAACCTGGGGATGCTGGAAGGTACTTGGTGGGGCGTGAGCAATGAAGTTTCAGGTGTGCAGGACCGCATTTCATGAGGATTTGGCATTTTAAAATCATTAAGAATTGCATCATCTCAAAGCTAGCAGGACAAATGCTTTTCAGGCTCGGGTCCCCTGGGTGGTCAAGAAGTCCCCACAGTCCTCTGCTCAGAAAGAGCGGAGATGGCACTCTGCAGGGCTTACAGGTAGCTGTGACCCCACGCCTGAATGCTGGCGCACACATTGGTAGCCCGCAGGGACCCCACTTAACTCATGTCAGTGGTGGAGCTCAATATTCTAGGAAGCAAAGGTCAGCATTTATAGGAATTAACCAGGCTGAGGTAAATGGACGCTTCCAGATCACCCTGGGGCTCCATCTCCGGTTGGGCTCCTTGGCCCTAAGTTTTAGGAAAACAGATATTAGTGTTTCCCAAAAGGTACCCCCCCACCCCGGCAACTTTGGATGCCAAGAAAGTCCCTGCAACCTTGAAGTGTTCACGGTTCAGGCCCCATTCACCTCATCTCCCCACAAAAGCAGAACCATCAGTGAAGGAGGTGGTTATGTTCCAAGGTTCCTGGCAGAGAGCACAGCACGTGCAAAGGCCCTGAGGTGGGAGTGTGCCTGGTGTGTTCCAGGATCAGCAAGGAGGCTGGTGTGACTGGTGCAGAGGAGTGGTGGGGAGAGTCAGGGGAGAGAGGGGTCAGAGGATTGCCTGGCACAGGCCTTGGATGGCCTTGGTCTTTCCTTTAAGGTGGGAGCCTTGGGAGGTTCTGAGGAGAGGACAAGAAGGGCCCCTCTGGCTTTATGCTGAGAACGGACAGTGGGGTGGCAATGGCAGGCACAGGGAGAGCAGGGAGGAGGTTGGTATGAGCAGCCCCGGGAGAAGTCTTCCCCGTGACCTTGAGTGAAGATCCGCCAGACTCCTTCCAGAGAGGGGCAGGGGGGTCAAATAAGGCAGATGAAGACCACGGTCCTCCTTCCGCAATGAGCTGAGGTGTACTCGGCTTTTTCCTCTTCTTTCTTTATACCATGCTTTCCCTACATCTAGGTCTTGGTACACACTGTTCCCTCTGCCCAGAACCCTCTTCCCTCTCTCCCTATCTGCCTGGTGAACCTTCATCCTCAAGTTCCTCACCCCGTGGCTGCAGGAGGTGCTCCCTCGGCAGGGGTTGGCCTCAGGGTAAGGCGCTTCCCTCCACCCACACAGCGGGCTTGGGTTTTCAGTGCAGACCGGCCTCCGTGATATCTGCCCGAGCTCCGCCCTCAGACCTGGGACTGAGCCGGGGCTGAGGAGACCACAGGGTCACCTATCCTCAGGTCGGTGGTTGGGGTGGACGGAAGAGGTGGTGCAGAGACTGGGCACAACGCCACCAAGTACGGGTAAATCCAGCAAAGCCCAAGTCAGTTTGTGTCTCTGGCTGAATTTTGCAGAGCCTCACATTTTGTTCATTGATTACTTATACAAACGTTTACCAAACCCTGGTCTAGGCCCTGGGAATTGGACAGTCAGTAGGAAAGATGGTGCCTGCTACCGTGGGGGAAGGGGTGCACACTAAAGAGACTTTGAGAGGGCACTAAGTTCTGTGAATGTGCCCGGGGGTGGTCAGGGAGAGTTTCCCAAGGAGGCGACCTTTGAGCTTAGACCTGGACAGCCACAAGGTACCAGCCATGCAAAGACCTGGGGTCCTAGTGGTTCAGATAGAGAGTGGCAAGTGCAAAGGCCCTGAGGCCAGAGAACACCTCATGCTCTTGAGGAGCTGCAATGAGAACAGACTGTCTGGAGGGGAATGCTTTGTAAAGAGGAGGTTGGGAGGGGCAGAGCAGGTGTGACGGGGAGCCTGGATTTTATGCAGAGTGTAAGAGAAGGCTCTGGAGGTTTCAAACCAGCAACATGATGCCGTTTGTGCTTTTAAAATCTGCCCCTGGCTGCTGAGAGAGTAGAAAGGAAACGGAGACCCAAAAGGCCCCTGGGTGAGGGGGCAATGGTGGTGCCTGAGGGGTCACTGACACTCAAGCCTGGATGGGAATTCAGGGGGCAGGGAGGTACAGGCTGGAGATCGAAATTTGGAGGCCATCCTTCAATTTTATTGTTTCAGAGATAAACCCTTATAAAGTCCAGGAATCAATAAACAGACTAACACTGACCATCTTCCCCACCCAGATCCTGGGAGAGCGTTTCATGAGTAAGTGCTTTCAAAATGACTCCGGTCTCGGGAGGGCGGGAGGGGGGGCAGTGAGACAGAAGCCCAGGCATCAGCCAGAGCTTAACAAACTCTACCCATGCCTCGATGGCACCCACTCCCCAAGGGCAGGGTGAACGGTCACCTCACACATTCTAGAGCGGCGTGGCCCGAGATGGGCCGAGGCTGGCAAGCCGGCAAACACCAAGGGGGACACCAAGGGAACAGAGCCATGCCCACTCCATGAGTTGGGGTAAAGAACCTCCCTGGAGGCCCGATTTCCTAGCGGTGTGGGCTTGGGTCCTGGCCGAGCTGCTCTGAGCTTTAGTTTACTCATCTGTGAAATGGGCATAAAAACATGGGCGCCGCAGGGATTGTGCAGATACACACATCAGGGGTTCTCCACAGCGGTGCCGCAGGCCCCCAACGGGGTGGGGGTCCAAAATTGGGGGGGGGTTCGTTGGTTGCCATGGTGATGTCCTATGCCCATCATGGGCTACAGCTGTCACCTGCAGGTGCTCCCCCTTCCAGGCCTTCGCACACACGTTCTCCCTGGAACTGCATAGTGCACAGACGGTGTGTTGTGTGTCTCACCAGTAAAATGTGAGCTCCGGGAGGACTGGGACTTGAGGCGGTATATTTCCTACCGTGTCCCCAGCCCCGAGGACGGTGCCTGCCACGCCCACTTATTTTTGCATCGAACTTTACAATAGCACCAGGGCTCGGGAGTTGCCAGACGGGAGAACTGAGGCAGGAAGACGTTTGTTACTTTGTCCACCTAGGAGCTCCTCTGACCCCAAGCAGAAACACCGCTGGTTTCCCAGCTCTGAGCCAGAACTAGTAGCCTGGGTCCCCCCGCCGCCGGGAGGCTGGGCGCCCTCAGCAGCCCCTCCACAACCCATGTTCCCAGCCTGCCCAGGGCCGACCAGCTCAGGGAAGGGGCCGCATCGATTCCTGCCACCTCCCTAAGCCAGAGCTGTCTGCACGCTCAGATACCATCGGCTTCCCATTAAGCAGATCAATAACTTCCACTGGTTTCCAATTTGTGTTTCCAGAAATTCATCTCCCAGCCACGTTTTTAATTAACCCCCCTCCAACACGCCCGAGACACTAATAGATCACCCTCCTGGGGCTGCCTTGGCAGACCATAGGCCACGAGGCTCCACGAGCCACAGCGGAGCTGCAGGTGTGTTTAAAGCCAGCCAGTTGTTCCCCTGTCCCTGGAGGAGCTGAGGCCGCTGCCTTGGTGACACCCACTCTGTCCCCTGCTCCTCTCGGAACCTCCGTGGAAGGGACTGGGTCCTCCCTCACAGAAAGAAAGCAGATGACGAGAGGCCAAGGCGGTGTCCTAAGACCCCCCAGCTGGCAAGAGTCAGGGCAAGTGGACCTTTGGAGCAGATAGTGCAAAGGCTTTGCAGGTGCTGCAGGACCATGGCGGTCTGGTTGGCAGGTGACCAGGAGGGGCCAGCAGCTGCAGGCTCAGAGCGTGATCCCCGGGAGACTCCGCCTCCCACTCCTGGGGCCTGTCCATCCTTCAGGTGCCTACTACCCCATGAGGGCAGGGGCCTGTGCCTGTCTCCAGCACTGTTCTATCCCTGGTGCCTGGCACACCGTAGGGGCTCAGGAAATTGTTACGTAAACAGTAATACTTGCCATATTTAGAACACTCCATTTGCACTGGGCAGTGTTCTAGAAGATTCACTAAATGATCTTACTTCATTTTCACAGCACTCCCTGAGGTGGGCACTACTAGCGTTTTCATTTTACAGGTGGGACAACTGAGGCACAGAGAGGTTAAGTGACTTGCCTGAGGTCACACAGCTAGAAGCGGTAGAGCTGAGATTTTGAGTCTATCTGACTCTGGAACCCCACTCCACTCTCCCTTTCCTGCTCCCCGTGGCCTGTCAGCTCTGAAGGGCAGGAACTGGGTCCCGCATCCCATGTAACTTCCATGACATATACCAATCGTGTAAATGTGTCTGTTGAGTGAATAAATGAGTGCATTCTGTACTCCTTGCTTTCTTTGAAACACAATATAGTCAACCAGTTTGTGCCCAAATCTGGAGTGTTTCCGGTTGGGGATAAAGGGGAGAGAAGGGGTGAGTCCCCATTGGGGGAACCCAGAGGTGACAAGCCTCCCAGTGAGTACAACTTGGGGGCCATTACTGGGGACCCTCTGATTTCAGCCCGCCTCCATCCTCACCAATCTGTTGTATTGGGGCTCTCTGTCATCTGTGCGGAGGGTGCAGGGCCATGATTTTGTTTTATGTAGAATCTTAGAACTTTCCAAAGAGGTAAGTGGGTTACTGTTGACCCAACAACTGGGCAAGGACACCCTGGGGGTCACCCTCTCTTTCCTGTGCACACCGGGGACCAGACCTCAGTCAGTGGATGTCCCAAGTCTCCCGGCCCCAGCGTCTCTGCTCCCATCCCCTTCCTTCCTTCAGTCCTGGCTCTGGGCTCAGTTGCTCTCACTGGCCGCAGGTGTAGGTCCACCATGGCCCCCTCCCCTTCATCTCTCCCTTTGGCCACCACCAGAGGCTGACCCAGATAACCACATGTAGCAGGGGCTGGGCTTCCAGGGTCCGCCTGCTGGGGAAGAAGTGAGGGCGATGGGTAGGTGGGGGCAGGGGTGAACCAGTGGGAGGGCTCTGTTGGGGGCTCCAGCCTGTGGTTGCAAGGAGGGAACCCACCAGGACTGCCTGACTTTCTGAGACATCAAGAGAAGACAGAAACCCAGCCTTCACCTGGAATCTCCCGATTTTCAAATGTCAAAAGTCATTATGTTATAAAGCTTTTATTTATTTATTTATTTATTTAATTTTTTAAAAAAGATTTTATTTATTTGACAGTGAGAGAGACAGCCAGTGAGAGAGGGAACACAAGCAGGGGGAGTGGGAGAGGAAGAAGCAGGCTCCTAGCGAAGGAGCCTGATGTGGGGCTTGATCCCAGAACGCCAGGATCACACCCTGAGCCGAAGGCAGACACTTAACGACTGTGCCACCCAGGCACCCCAATGTTATAAAGCTTTTAAAATAAAAATTTCAACCCACATTTTGCAGGCTAGAGGCAGTCTTTCAGAAGCTAGTTTATGACTTCTGCCCCCTTCAGGGCGAACTCTCGGCTTGGCATTCAAGGCCTTTCACGGTCTGGCCCCTCTGTATCCAGAGTGGACTTCCAGATCTGAGGATGCTTCCCGGTCTCAGACCTGCCCCCTCTACCCAGAATACTGCTGCCTCCTCCAGGAAGCCACCCCTGATTGCTCCCACCCCCTTTCCCCATGGCAGAATCTACCCCACCCATCTCTCCTGCCCAGGCCCCACCATGAGCCAAGAGCAGAGCCTGGGGGTAGCCACATGGCCCAGCTTCTCTTGTGCTGCAGTGAAGGAGGCTCAGCAGCTCTGTGCTGCTCAGGCACCACCACCTCCTTCCTCAGACCCCCACCCCCAACCGGCGGGGGCAGAGAAGAGAGAGGAAAGAGACTTCGGGAGCATTGTGCATCCCATACAACCCAAGGTCAAGTTGACGTTGGCTTTGAAAATACCAGCCAGCTACCAAAACCTATATGACCCCCACGCACACACAGGGGGTGCTGTCCCTCCCTCCACTCTCCTGCCGTCCCCTCCCCGGGTCCACGTGCTCCCTCCCAGCTCACCAGGGCATGCGGCTGATCGGTGCAGAATGACTTCATGAGTGAATTCTGGCCAAGGCAGAGCGTTCAGCTTCTGCTCACACCCTCTCCCCACCCCGTGGGGGTGGGTGGAGAACCAGCCTCCACCCCAAGGGAATGGCAGAGCCACAAGAGGGAGGGGGGCCAGTCTTCTCGGTGATTAGGAGCAGAGCCCTGGGCTCATCCAGGCTGCCTGTCCTCCTTGGACTCTTAAGAGAGCAATGAATATCCTCTCTGGGCCCCCACTGCCCCCACTCCACTGTCACCCCTCCCCTGGGCCCCCACTGCCCACACTCCACTGTGACTCTGCCATGGCATACCTGCCTTCCCAGCCTCCCCCCACCCCCACCCCCGCTCCTCAGGGCACAGGACCCTGCTCCTTCCCCGTATTTTGTACCCCGCACGGGGCCTGGGGTAATCGGTCTCCATTGTTGAGCGCTTCCTATATGCCAGGTATGGTTCTGAGCTCTTTATCTCATTTAATCCTGAGCACAATCGCACGAAACTGTACAGATGAGCAAACTGAGGCCAACTAGCAGGAGGCGGGGCAGTGAAGCCAGCCCTAACCGTGGGGCAGTGCCGCCTCCTGGCGCAGCCGGCTAAACCCGGTGAGCCGTGAGCGGTCGGGTCCGTGAGTGTCAGGATGGATGGACGAATGACGAAGGAAGAATTCATGGATCGGCACTGCCTGGTGTCTCCTGCAGGCGAGGGGCCCCCGGGTCAGATGAATTCTGTCCCCTTCCCACACCCGTGGTTAGCACCTGGCCAAACCCCGAGCACACACTCCAAGGACATTCCTCAAACAAGTGACCAAACGGACGTGCTGGTGGACAGCCGTGACAGCGGTCCCATACCCCGGGGTTTGCGCCCTTGCAACATCTCCCCCAAATACATCATCTCGGATCTGCTTGAGAAGAGACGCCAAACGCCGGCTCCACGGCGCATTAAAGCTAACGAGCCGCGCGGAGTTAGCAGCCAGAACGAAATAGTGGAAGGCTTGGGTGGTTTTATGAGAAGGCTTCTATCTTAATGAAAGGCCAGCCCAAAGCAACCATGAGCAGGTGAGACGTCACAAAGCTGGCGGCCCCCCTCCACCGCTACCCGCCGTCTCTCCCCACTGTTGCCATTTCTGATGTGCAGAAGATGTGGCATGCCTCAGGTGACCGCCAGGGGACAAAGATGAGCCAGGGCTGGTAGGGGCAGTGGCTGGGAAAGCAACACCACCTCCCACTCGGATGGCAAAGTCCACGCCCTCTAGGAACCGTTCAGGTGAGTGAAGGCAGCGGGCAAGTGAGAGGCTTTCCACCTGTTTAACCCTCCCAGGAACCAAAGCAGGGGAGCATTACCATCTCCAGTTTCTGCGTGAAGAAACTAAACAGGCTCTTGCCAAAGTCACTTGTCAAAGGTCACACAGCTGGTAGGCGCCCAGCAACGAGGTGCCCCTAGTTGTTTCCTCAAGCCACTTGTTTCTACCTAATTGCGCGTCCCCTGGAGGGGTTCGCTTTGCCTGCCGCTTCTTTCATGAACATCCGGCCACCTCATTTTTTTTTTTTTTTAAGATTTTATTTATTTATTCGACAGAGATAGAGACAGCCAGTGAGAGAGGGAACACAAGCAGGGGGAGTGGGAGAGGAAGAAGCAGGCTCATACCGGAGGAGCCTGACGTGGGGCTCGATCCCATAACACCGGGATCACGCCCTGAGCTGAAGGCAGACGCTAAACCGCTGTGCCACCCAGGCGCCCCCGGCCACCTCATTTGTAAAAAACCCTACTTTTGGGGCGCCTGGGTGGCTCAGCCACTTAAGCGTCTGCCTTTGGCTCAGGTCATGATCCTGGGGTCCTGGGATGGAGCGCCATGTGGGGGGGTACCTGCTCTGCGGGGAGCCTGCTTCTCCCTCCCTCTCTGCCCCTACCCCTGCTTGCGCTCTCTTGCTATCTCCCTCTCTCTCAAATGGATAAATAAAATCTTTTTAAAAAGCCCCTACTTTTTAGTGACTCCCTTCTACTCCAATACGTGGCCGTGAGGTAAATTATGAGATGAAGGCTCTATTTTTAACCATCAGTGTTATTGCTAATATTCGGTGGTCAAAGAGCTATAGGGTCAGGCATTACCCTGTTTCCATCTATGAGGAGTTCCTTCAGGAGCGTTCCCAGAGGCAGAAGTATGGGTCAAAACTGTGGACACTGTGGGGACCCTCGATACGAACGCCCACACCACCCTCCAGCCCGCGTTTCCCAGGCTGCAACGAGTATGCCCCTTTTGCTACTTTTCGGCCACGCACACCCATCTGCCCTCTGGCGAACACCCCCCTTTTGAGGGCATCTCCTCGCTCCCACCGTGAGTCAGCCTTCGGTGGGAGCCTCCCTCACCAACCCATCCCTCGGAGTTGAGAATCCTGAGCTGAATGGCTCCGAGGTAGAGAAGCCACTGGACACAACTTTGCACGTGCTTCTTTGCTCTGCCGGTGTTTTTAGCACAGACTAAACTTGAAAACACCACGGTGATCCAAACAGAGCAGGTTCAAGTGCTGTCTGACAGAACTTGTACAAAAGTCACAAATGACGCAGCATGCTACGGACACACAGCCCCTCTGCTGGGGACGGGGTAGAGGAAGCGGCAGGCTGTAGCCCCGGAGGCGGGAGATGTCCGGAAGGTAAGCGTGAGGGACACTGGACAGGATGCAGGTTGGGAGGGTGTGGCCTCCTCCAAGTTCAGGGGTCACATGGCCAACATGTCCCTCTGGGGCCCTGACTGTGGACGCAGACCTCCAGAACAGCAACCAGGGAAGGTCCTGTCTGGAGTATGGGTTGCAGGGGAATAGGGTACAGACAAGGTCTACCACGGTCCTCGAATGCATGGGGACTCCAGAGTCAATGCACACGGACGTGAGGGAACGCCCGCCCTGGGAGGGGCTGGGGCAGCCTAGAGCACTACCTTTCTCTCCCTCCTTCCCCCACTCCTTCCCACCCAATCTCTTGTTATTTCTTTTAAGATTTTATTTGTCAGAGAGAGAGAGTACGCACAAGCAGGGGGAGGGGCAGAGGGAGAGGGAGAAGCAAGCTCCCCAGCTGAGCAGGGAGCCCGATCCCAGGACCCTGGGATCATGACAGACACTTAACCAACTGAGCTACCCAGTGGTCCCCCACTCATCTTTTTAAGGCAAAATACCAATGCCAGCTAGTCTGGATGGTGGATGTGTGAATGTCTGGGACGCTCCATCCACACTGCCCAGGTTCAAATCTGGCCTCCGCCACTTCCCAAGGAGGTCCCGCGGGAACTGCTCAGTGCCTCACTTGAAAACACTGAACCCGCCTCAAGGGGTCGTTATGAGTATTAGAGAAATTTTTCTTTATTAAGCGTTTACAATGGTTCTGGGCACATAGGAAGTGCTGTATAAGTATAGGCTCTTATTTTTATTTTCCCTAGGTTTGACATATTTTGTAATTTAGAAAATCCATACAACTGTAGCTGAGTTATTCCGAAAGAGGCGACAAAGCCCGTTCACCAGTTCCTGCTCGTGAGCCGCCACCCCCGCCACCGCCTTGCCCTGGCTCTAGCTTCCACTACACCCCCTACCCTGACCCTGTATCTCATTCTCTGTGGGTGATTTTGGCCAAAGCTCTTCCTGTCCCTTGAACATGAAAACCTGCCTGATGCCCCCGTCGTAGGCCGTTCCTAGGCTGCTGGGTGTCTGGGACAGGCAGAAGGAGGGACACGCTGCAGCCTCAGCTGGCTGGCAGATTTGCGGTCTGGAGATTTACACTGGCTGGGGCAGGGCGCCAGTTAAAGGGACGGTGTGGATGAACCCGTCTTAAAGCGCTTACCCTGCAGTGAGCAATGAGGATGGCCGGGGGAATTACCACCCAGCTGCCATCCCTAAGCGGAAGTCAGAGGGGCTGGAGGAAGGGGAAGATGAGAGCCGAGGAAGCAGGTAAGGAAACAGCAGTCCCGGGCCCCCACCGCCCGGGGAGGAGTGCTGGAGAGGGAGAGCACCTGCACCAACTTCCTGCCCGCCTAGCAGAGGCTGGAGAGCTCATTCGCTGATGTCCTGGCCTGGGCTCTCCAGATCTTGCAGCCCCCTCTCCAGCACAGCCAGGGGTCAACATGCGCACCCCCCCCCCCAGGAGCCCAGGCCCTTGCCTGCTCTTATCCTTCGGCCGTGGCTACCACATGGCTTGGATGGAGGGTCTGGCTTTTCCTCCAGCAGCATCTGGGGGCCAAGTTGCCAGCTTCCTGGGTGGTAAGGGGCAGCCATGGTGGCTTCCTGATCCTTCAGCTGGCAGCCTCCTGACCCCTAATGTCTGGACTGTGGCCGAGGCCGATCTGGGCCAGTTCTGTAGGCCTGCTCTGTGCTGGTTCCTGAAGCCCCACTGAGAGCCTGTGCCTCAACTTCCCAGTGATGTTGGTAAAGCCCCTGACCCCCTGTACTACAACTCCTTCTGCTTAAGCTAGCTGAGTGTTATGGGCTGGGTGTTTGTGTCCCCCCACACTTCATATGTTGAAATCTGAACCCCCAGAGTAGGATGGTACTTGGAGGTGGGGACTTTGGGAGGCAATCAGGTTTAGAGGAGGCCGTGTGGGTGGAGCCCCCATGGGATCAGAGTCCTTCTGACAAAGAGGGGCCAACACCCCTGCCCCTCTCTCGGACACAGTAAGAAGCGGCCGAGTGCAAGACAGAAAGAGAGCCCTCTCTAGAACCTGAACTCACCTGCCCCCTCACCTCGGACTTGCAGCCTCCGGGACTGTGAGAAAGAAATGTCCGTCGCTTAAGCACCCCCGCCCCCGCTTGTGGTATTTTTTCATAGCAGCCCGAGCTAACACGCTGAGGGATTTTCGGTTTTGCCATGTTCCCCACCTTTACATCTTACGCACGGGCAGCCCTCCATCCTCACTGCTGTTCCCTGCACTTGCCTGTCTTTGCACCTGTCCTTCCCTCTGCCTGGGCTGCCCTTCCTTCCACCCATCTGCCCACAGGACTCCTACTCAGCCTCTAAGGCAAAGCCGACGTGTCCCCCCACTTCTGGTGTCCTTCGGCACCTTTTCCCGGTGCCCATGATGTACAGAGTTACCAGCTTCCTCCCGCCCCCGCCCCTGCCCCCAGCACTTGGACCTGCGTTCGGTAGTGCAACAGTCCGCAAATACTGCTTGGGCACCTGCCAGCTCGCCCCCGGAGTCCCACGGTGAGAAGGGCAGCATAGACAGCAATGCGCACAGGTTCCCAGCCAGTCCCGCTCTTGATGAGCTGGGTGACCTGGGGCCACTCCTGAACTTCTCTGGGTCCCGTCTGAAAAGTGAGGCTGTCAGGACTGTTGACACCTGTAAACGGCCTGGCAAGGTCTCCAGCACAAGGAGGGCTATGCAGGTGACGGTACCAACCAACAAGCAGACAGATGTGGGCAAAACTCTGCCCCAGCCCCCAGAGCTAGGAAGGAAATAGTCTGTCTAGGGTGGTCAGGGAGGACTTCCCCGAGGAGGTGACGCTTCAGTGGAGGTGACTCGGACACCTCTGAGCATCTGCCATCGCGGATACAGGGCTTCTTGGGCTGACTGCACCCGAGGTGGGCCAGGCGCCCTACCCGGCAGAAGAAGGTGGGCTGTGCCAGGCGTGGCCGTGCTGCTCAGAAGGAGGGAGCCTCCTGGCGGACGGTTAGGAGAGTCCCTCCACACCCGTGCCCACGTCCCTCTCCCTCCAGGACCAGACCTGGCACACTCTAGGCCTGGGGCAGGTGCAGGGGGCCTGAGGGCCGTCAGGGTGCTCCCAGGAGCGGAGGCCCCACCCCCTGCATCACCACCCAAGCCAGAGAAAGACAAATGAGACGTGAGACAATGTTGTCACATGAATCAGTGTCTGAATCTGCCAGATTTTCATCTTGCTGTGATTCAACACCAGCTAGAGCGTCATAAACTTGCTCTGGCTTCGGGCGGTAGCCCCGGAACATCCGTCACTGGGTTGCAGGCAGCTGGGCCCCAAACTGCTCTCGGTGGGAGGGACACCCACGTGTTGGGCTCCTACTGTTTACCAGGAGCTGCAGGGGCACTCTCCAAGGTGCGTCCTCAGCCTCCACCAGGAGGATCCCGCTGCCAGCCCCTCTCACAGTGAGAAAACCGAGGCTCAGAGACGGCAAGCCACCAGCTTCGGTCACACAGCTTGGAGGGAGCCACGGAGCAGGACTTGATTCCTGGTCTGCTGCCCCTTTGCCTAAGTTCAGGGTAAGACAAGGAGGCATGTGCTGGTAGTGGCAGGGCACACACTGAACCTGGTTGCTGGGGTTGGTGGGTTCAATTCACTGGAGCCGGTTCAACATTTTGAAGAGGCAGCAGTTAAATTCATAGACGCCGGAGCCAACATGCCTGCCCCTCACGGCCCTGTGACCTTGACCAGCTCCGAGACCTCTCTGGGCTTCAGTTTGTGCATCCGTAAAATGAAGGTCCCTCGGGCCCCCTCAGAGGATGCGGGGAGGATGAGGGAGGTAACAGCACCCAGAGGAGAGTACGGCGCAGAAGCCGGATCCTGCAAACGTCGCCTCTCCGTGCTGCTTACTGAGCCGGGCACTGTCCTCACGTGGGGTGGTGGGGGGATGGGGCGGCGAGGGCACGAGACCTCCGCCCTCCGCGAGCTCAGGGTCTCCTGCAGGAATGTGAGGGGTGGGTGCCGGTGGCAAGGGGGTCCCTTGGGAGCCTGCTGCACTGCTGACGTGATAAGGGCTGGTCCAAGCAAAGCAAAGCAAGGCAAAGCAAGCTGGACGTCCCTCCGTGGGGGACGGGCAAAGACACACCGAGGAGGTCACAGGATAACACGGGGAGCAGCTCCGGGAGTAGAAAGGCAGCTGAAGAACATTCTGCACTCAGTGTAATTCTATTCACGAGAGAGGAAAACGCACACAGAACGCCATCCCCTTAATGCTTGCGTGCACCCGAAAACACACCAAAACATTCTGCCAGGATACACTTCAAACGGAGGGAGGGTACCCGTGGAAGAGGCCAGGCTGGAGACACTGGCCAAAAGGCACTTCGGCCCCTTTACAGCTTTAATTAGTCCTACAGAGAACATGGTCATGCGCTGCTTAGTAAACGTGAACGAACGCTGTGGATGAAGTTACCGAACCAGCGCATTGTGTTTCCTGGGTGCGGCTCTCCAGCACCATGGCCCTGTGTTCCGGTGTTGGGGTGTGGGGGTCACAGCATCCACAGCCTACAGGGTGGCAAAGGGAGACACGGGTGTGTATTCGCAGAGAGGGGCTATGCTCATAGCTGGGGAGCCCAGGCAAAGTTCTAGAGGGGGATTTATTACGTTGTTCCAGTTTCTCCATGGGTTTGATGTTTTGAAAGTAAAACATTTAAGAATGTGTGACCTGGAAAGATGGTGGAGTGCCAGAGAGGAGGGCTAAGTACTGGGGAGATTCGCAGAGGAGGTGGTATTTCAGCTAGGGGGGTGGGGGAGGCAGGGCCGGGGGTGGGGGCCCGGTGGGGGTCCCCATAGCCCCAGCAGCAGGAGAGGCAGGGAAGCCTGCATGAGAAGTGGGATAAGCAGGAGGGGACCAGCTGGGCAGTGCGGTGAGGCCCCGGATGTGCTGGGCAGGTGGGCTGCAGACCCTGGAAAGCTCGGTGAGGCTTTGCACGGAGGGCCATGGGGTTTGGCTTTCCTTCTGTTGTTCACCAGGAGCCAGGGGTGATCTTTGAGCTGAGTGGGGGTCTGACCTAACTTAGCCTGTTCCCCTCCTCCACTCCCCATCCCCCACCTTCTTTCCTGTTCCCCTGGCCAAGTCCTTTTCCTTCTCGCTCTGGGATATTCTGCCTGGCCAGATGCTCGGCAGGGCCCTATTTCAGGATGAGAGCCTCGCCAGAAATGGGACTGAGTCACAGTGTCCTCCAAAGGTCTGGGTCCTCTGGTGGGGTGTCCCCATCCCCTCTGTGGCCGTAGATTAATCTTCCCCTCTCTCTGTAAAGCAGGGACAATAACGCGTTGTCGTGCCTGCTAAGCACACGCTGGTGGCCGGAGTGGAGGCTGTCAGAACATTTTGGCCCCTATGCCTGCATCTGTGGCTGCGACAAATGCCCAGGGCCAGGCACCTGGAGTGGGCACTGACCATGGGCCATGGCCTGCTGTAGGCCCTTTTCATCAGTACTAGTCACGGGTACTATCCACTGAGGGCTGTTAAGCAGTAAAACAACCTTGTCTGGTTGATAAGCATTTGCTGCCTTGAGCTCCCTCCCACTACCTGGCTGCCTGCATGGAACTGCTCCCCACTTTCCCACAATTCAGCAACTAAAAGGTTAACATCTGGTGCAGCAGGGAGCCTCCAGGAGGCTGTGAAATTGTTCAAACGTTCAACCCAACCGTTCAACCTTCAACCGTTCAACCACGCCTCAGTTTTTCCTCTAGCTGAATCAATAGGGAAGGAGGGGTTCTCAGGAATGAAGGAAGGCCATCAGGGAATAAACGAAGGGCTGCTAAGGAATGAATGAAGGGCTCTAGAGAATGAATGAGGGCTCCTGTAGTACCTTAACCTCTTTGCCACTATGTGCCTGCAGGTGTACCAAGGCAGGGGCAATCGAAAACCCTCTCAAGTCAACAGAGGGCAACAAACCCACGACACTGACGGGGCACCTGCCACGTGGTGGACCTCGTTCTGCTTGCTGGTTGGGCGGCGGGGGGGGGGGGGGGGGGGGGGGGGGAGCAGGGAATGGAGGAAGCCATCCAGAGAGCTCACATCCCAGGGAGGGCGAAGGGGCCCTGCAAGCAGACAAGACTGGACCATTTTGGCTTTGAGAGCCTAAGTTTCTCTGTCACAACTGCTCTGACTCTGCCAGCTTTCTCTCCAAAGCAGCGGTAGACAATACATAAGTGAATGGTGTGGCCACATTCCAATAAAACTTTACAAACACAGAAGAAAACAGAGACCCCAGAAATAAACTCTTGCATACACAGTCCAATGGTCTTTGACAAAGGGGCGGAGACCACTACATGGTGAAAGGTCGGTCTTCAAGGAATGGTGCCACAGAAATAGGATTCCACATGCAGAAGGGTAAAGTCAGACCCATACCTCACACCGTATACCAAAATCAATTCAAATGGATCAAAGACCTACACGTAAGAGCTAAAACTATAAAAACCTTAGAAGAAAACATAGGAAAAGCTTCATGACACTGGATTTGGCAATTATTTTTTTTCGATATGATACCAAAGGAATCATAGACAAAACATATGCAAGCACCAAAAGAAAAAAAGTAGTTAAATTAGAATTCACCAAAATTAAAAACTTCTGTACATGAGGGGACATATCAATGGAGTGAGAAGAAAACCCACAGGATGAGAGGAGATATTGCAAATCAAGTATTTGATAAAAGATAGATGTCCAGAATATATAAAGAACTGCTAAAAATCAACAACAATGAAAAACAATCCCAATTCAAAAATGGGTGAAGGGCTCCAACAGATATACAAATGACCAAAATGCACATGAAAGAATGCTCAACTCCGGGGAATGCAAATCAAAACCATAGTGAGATACCACTTTATATCACTAGGATGGTCGTTACCAAAACAAGCATTGGTAAGATGTGGGGGGAATGGACCCCTTGTGCACTGCTGGTGGGAATGTAACACGGTACAGCAGCTGTGGGAAACGGTAGGGCAGTTCCTCCAAAAACTAAATATAGAATTACCATACGATCCAGCAATTCCACTTCTGGGTAGATAGCCAAAGGAATTAGAAGCGGGGTCTCGAAGAGACATCCGTACACATGTTCAGAGCAGCATGACTCACAATGGCTGCAGGGTAGACACCAGTCGTGTCCAACATTGGATGAGTGGCTAAAACTAACTGTGGTCTCTCCATACGATAGAATATTACTCTTTCCTAAAGAAGAAGGAAACTCAGACACATGCTACAACACGGATGAATCTTGAGGATATCATACATGTGAAATGAACAAGTCACAAAAGGACACACACTGTATGATGTCACTTACACGAGGTCCCTAGAGCGTCAAACTCACAGAGACAGAAAGCAGGACGGTGGCTGCCGGGGCAGGGGGAAGGGGTGGGGAGTTCGCGTTTAATGGAGACAGAGTTTCAATTTGGGAACGTGGAAAAGTTCTGGAGACAGAGTGTGGGGGATGGTTGCACAACAGTGTGAATGTACTTACGCCCCTGAACCTCACACTTACAAATGGTTAAAATGGTAAATTTTGTGTTACATAGATTTTATCACAAAGTAAATAAAAAATTAAAAGCATATGCCCATGTGAACACGTTGTTTGCTCCCTCCAACCCCATCCTCAAAAGGGACCCAGGGAACCGAACCCCTGCTGCGGAGCCCGTGGGCAGTGGCTCCGGTGGGCGCAGAATGAGGGTGGCTGTGGATATACTGATTGTGCTGGGTGACGATGAGGCTGATGATTGGGTGCCGGGATTAAGCGTGGATTGGAACCCTCATTTCACTACATGGCGCGGGCCCTGGTTTTCCCAGGACAGCAAGGCATCTCTGTTGGCCTCACTGTCAGCACAGAGGGCCATCGCACCCTGCCTCGTGAGCCGAGCATCACCTCCTGGTTTCTCTGCGGTCCCGCCAGGGAAATGGCCAAGGACTGGGGTAGGAGCAAAGGACAGACCCCCAGCTGCTCTCCAATCCCCCAGGAAGGCTTTGAGAACTCTTCAGGCCATGGTGGCATGCTCCTTGGAAGGCATTCCTTTGGCACAGGCCTGCTGCCAACCTCTCCAGCTCGGGGAGAAGGGTGTGCACAGGGCTGGCTGGGCAGTCTGCAGCAGCAGTGACCTTCACGCCCCAAGAGACAGGGCGAGGACTTTCTGTCCCTCTCCCTCCTTCCCTCTCTCCCTCTTTCCACTCTGTGCAGTGGCGACTATCACTGTGCCCCATTTGTAGATGGGTAAACTGAGGCTTGGTGGGAGGCAATATTCTTAGCCCTAGTCTCTCTGACTCCGACTTGTGTTCCTCATGCCTGGCCTCTCCTGTGAGGATGAGACACAGGGCAGGTGGGGCAGGGGAGCGAGGGAAGGTCCTGACTCCAGATCCCAGCTCTGTGGCTCCTACGCTGTGTGCCCTTGGACAGGCGTGTAACCTCTCTGGGTTCCCTGTACTCCTCCCAGAGGCTGCCTATGGCACACATTCAATTAATGTTAATCCTTCCTCTTTCCTTCCCGAAGGAGGAGCTGCTCACAGTCTAGAGGGAGGAGGCAAACATTTAATTAAGAAAAACTCTGGACACAATCTGAGATGGGGCTGCAGAGAGCAACGAGCAGACGGATCTCGGAGCATCAGGGGGACAGGGAGGCCGGGGCCAGCAGAGGAGTCTCCCGGGCAATTAAGCAGGATGCAGGAGACCTGCGGGGCCCTTGCCTGCACCCAGCTGCCCCCGGGGCCCAGCCCAGGCTGCCTTCAAAGTGGTGGCACCCAGCAGGGTCCAGAGGATGAAATAGGCTGCCTCCACAGAGCCTCCTGGCAGACCTCAGCCATGAGTTAAGTCCTAGCTTTCCTCTCTCTGCGATCTTACCTCGCCGTGTTAGGGATTAACCACGGCTCCAGGGAACCCCAGGCTGAATGAGGCTTCCACAGACTGAAACAGAAGAGGGTTCTTTGGAAACCTCACCCCGTGCCTGCTTACCCCCAGCGCCCTGCCACCCTGGGAGGTCCTTCCTGTGGTCCTGTGTCCGGGAGGAGGGCAGCGTCACCACCATCGTCATCAATCAAGATTATAGCAGCAGCTGCCTCTCCGTCTGCACCCGTCCCAGACACTCTGCCTCAGGGTCAGCAGGCCATGGCCCCCGGGCCACATCCAACCACCCGCCCTGCTGTTTTGGAGAGTAAGGTCTCATGGGAACACAGCCACACCCACCGCTGACCTATTATCGCTGGCTGGGGCAAGTGCGGGAACTGGGGCAATGACAGACTGTATGGCCCACAAAGCCTAAAATAGTTTCTATCTGGCCCTTTACAGAGGGCTGTCCTGCACCTGTCTCATTGATGTCTCACTGATGCCGTCCTGTACCTGTCTCATTTCCTCCTCGCAGCCTTCTCGGAAGCCAATGTTATTCTCATTTCGCAGGAGGACCCTAAGGCTGGGAGAGGTCAAGGCCAGCCCCATGGAGACAGGGCTTCATCCTGTTCCGAGCACACCCAGCAGGGCCGGGCACAGAGCAGACAGCTTGGTGACTATACGCTGAATGGATGTGGATAGAGGGCAAGACTTGAATGAACGACCCTACTCGGCATGGAGTTTGAGGTCATAGGAACCCTCCTAGCACCTGTGGGGACAAGGTGCCAGCTGCCCCAGGGACCAAGGCCCTGAGCAGAGCTGTGCAGCCATGAGCTGATGTGCTCTGAGATGCCACCTGCCAAGGTCCGGGGTGGCCAGCCACAAGAAAGACAAGGCCAGTCCTGAGAGGACAACCAGGGGTGGCCAGAGAGGAGCAAACTAGCTGGTGTTGTCTCTGAAGGATGACAGGCTTGGGGGCCTGGTTTGGGGGCAGTGACAACTACAAAGAGCAAAAGGGAAAGAATGGGGCTAGGAGTGCTCGGTCCACAGGAAGTGGGGGCTCCACCCCATGAGTGCTGGATCGGGGGAGTATCACTGGGGCTGGGCACTGCGTCAGGCCACAGAACTCCTGGCTCTGACCACGGAGGGGACAGGCCGGGGGCTGCCTGGTGAGCTGGGCGTGTGCAGACCTCTTGACACACCCCCCACCTCCCCGCCCAGGCTCACAGTGCTGCGGAGGCCACGGGAGGCTGAAAGGCACTCTCCATCCAAATTAAAGGCCACGTCTCTCAGGGCTGGGTGGAAACCATCCAGGTCAGCCAGGGGCAGGCAAGCGCTCCTCACTCCTGCCCTGGATCAGGCCTGCCTGCAGGGTGCTCGCCTTCCAGTGAGGGAGAGGACAAGGAACCAAACCTGGCATACAGGGACATGCACTGGGGATGGCAGCACCATCTCAGGGGAAGGGGTCAATGCTGCAAACACAAACAGGCTGCTCAGGGAAGGCCCCCAGGCGATGAAACCGTGTGAAGACTTGGAGGTGAGGAGCAACACAGGCATCTGGAGGAAGAGTGAGTGGCAGAAGGCACTGCCAGTGCAAAGGCCCTGGGGCAGGAGTATGCCTGGAACCCAGTGGATGACAGGGAGCCCCGGAAGAGCTGAAGGTAGAGAGATGACGGGGCAGATGATCAGGACCATGCGGGTTATGGGGAGGACACTGTCTCTGACTGTGAGAGAGGAGGGAGCCATGGCAGGGTGCTGAGCACAGGAGTGGCTTGCATTGACCGGAATTTATCAGGATCCCTCTGGCAGTCCAATGGAGAATGCACAGGGTGTGGGATTAAAGGTAGAAAGGAGGGGCGCCTGGGTGGCTTAGTTGGTTGTGTCTGCCTTCGGCTCAGGTCCTGATCTCAGGGTCAAGCCCCTGAGAGTCCCACATCAGGCTCTCAGCTCTGCAGGAGAGCATGCTTCTCCTTCTCCCTGTGCCTCTCCCCCTGCGTGTGCTCTCTCTCTTTCTGTCAAATAAATAAAATCTTAAAAAAAAAAAAAAGAAGGTAGGAAGGAAAGAAACAATGAACGCATAGAGAATAGAGAGAGAGCGAGAGGAACCAGGAGCGGAGCACAGCTACAGACTCAGGAGACACACACGGGGGGGCAGCACGTGGGCTGCACACCACTCATCGTGTCCTGCAGGTGCTGCCAGAGCCCTCCAAGCCGGGGCTCAGGCACAGGCTCCCCAGAAAAGCATTACCGCCAGCTCCCCACTAGTGGCTTCCCTTTGCTGCCGAAGACCCTGGAGCTCAGAGAGCAGAGGACCGTGACAAGGTCACGTGCCCCGTTACCGGACAGCTCAGGATGTGGCCCTGCATCGTCCCAAGGGACTGGCAGCATCCACTCCTGGGACACACCAGGAGCTCCTTCTGCGGCAATCTGATGAAGGACAAGGGGCTGGAAAACCTGCAGGGACGCAGGCTGGCAACTCGGCCCCGCTGGGAGGAGCGTCTTCATGCACGCTCCCCAGGTGAGGCTCCTGCAGGCCTCATGGGGCAGGGCTGGAATTTACTGCTCTATTTTAATAAAGACCATTCAAGGCCCTGAAAATTAATTTCCCCCAGGAAGACAATTACATGTCAAATAATACACCCACTGAGCAAATGATTAAGAAAAACCTAGCCAAGAAGGTTTTGCGCAGGCTAATTCTGAGCTACGTGAGCTCAGTACCGAAGGCCTTGTAAGGTTATTACCGGGTGGTGATGAACACAGGCGTGCAGGTGAGGGCAGGCAGTCCATTGCTAATGTTTGCGCCTCACTGCAATTTATTTTGAACCTACGAACAGCATCTGTTGGGAAAGCCAGTCTCCTCTGTCCTCTAGTAAAAGCATCACCAAAGGCCATGCGGGAGGAGACGGCCATGAGCTGAGGGGCGGCGAAGGGCCATGGCCTGTGGCCGCCGTCGGCCCCACATGTCAGACTGGCCTGAGTTGGTGGCCAGCATACACCCAGGAGGGCTCACGTCAAAATGTGGCCTGTGACTCTTGAACTGGCGGGACCAGCTTCTCTACCAACAATGATTGGTGAGAACAGAGAAGCCAGCTGAGTCCTTAGATGGGTCCAAGTCCCATCCAACCAGCCTTTCTCCATTACATGGTGGTGTGACCCCAGCAGCCCTGAGTGTGCTCCCCTGACCCAGGCTTCAGGTGTGGAGACTGAGGACGAGAGAGGTGAGCAAGTTGCTAGGATCACAGTGTGAGGTGGGACAGGGAACCAGGCCCAGCTCTGTGTGCCCCAGCCTGGTGCCCTGCTCTGCCCCGGGTCCTGTGGTGGGGCTGTCGCTTGACCTGGGTTCAGACTGATGAATCTGGGTTATCACGGGATTTGGTATATGTAGAACAAAGATTGGCCAACTACGGGTCTTGAGCCAAATCTGGCCCGCTGCCTGCTTTTGTAAGTCAAGTTTTACTGGAACACAGCCATACCCTACTTCTGTCTATATTGGGGTATGGCAGCTTTTAGACAACAGCAGCCTAAGGGATGCTGCTGTCCCCTTAAGCTGACCCAGCCACTGTCAGAACTCATAGGCTCAGTGAGCGTCTGTGCCCCAGTCTGGCAAGCCCTTCATTGCCCTAAGGAGGCTCGCATCAAGGTGCATGGCCGCTTTGCAAGGCTGTGAGGGTGAGCAGCCTCTGGGGTGGGGAGAGGGTGGTGACGGCAGAGCATCAGGACCCCATTTATGGACCAGGTCAACTTGGTGGTTTTAGCAAGCTGTGACTGTGGGGGGGCAGGTTTTTGGGGGTCATGATGGTCCCTGCGGAGCTCACCCTAAAGCAGGGAATTCTAGGACTCCAGATGGTTAACCATGCTCTACTCCTGAGCCTCAGTTTCTCCGCCTGTAAGGTGGGCTCATAACCAATGATTTCTGAGGCCCAGCTCTGCCAGAACAGTCTGTGGATCTCATTAAGGAGAGAGCTGCTGTCCTAACCTAGGCCTAGTGTGTCCCTGTCAGCATGGTCCTGTTGGAAGGCACCTGGCTGCCTGGAGAAGGGCTCTGCTACTTGTCTCCCTGGAAGAGTCTGGTCATTTTCACACAAAATCATGAGAGGAAAAGGAGACCCTCCTCACTGCACAAGTCCTCAAGGCTTTTAAAAGATGAAATTTAGTGTTTTCAATATTAAAGGGAAACTTCCATTTGAGGTCAGAAGCGTGTGTGTGTGTGTGTGTGTGTGTGTGTGTGTGTGTGTGTGTTTAAACAGCTTTATCAGTACAATAAACTGGACATATTTAAAGTTTCTGTTGTTGATTTATAATTTCATCGTGTCATGGAACATATAACCTGAATCCTCTCAAAGTTATTGAGATGAGTTTAATCACACAGAATTTTGTCTGTCTTGGTAATTTTCCAGGAGCACCTGAGAAGAATGTGTATCTGCTGCTGTTGGGTGGAGCACAAAACAGGTCAAGTTCATTGGCGATACTGCTGCTCAAGTCTTTTATATCCTTACTGACTTCTGTTTACTTGTTCTATCAAATATCAAAGGAGGAATACCGAAATCTCCAACCATAATTGTAGATTTGTCTATTTCTACTTGTCTGATCAGTTTTTCCTTCATGTATTTTGAACATCTGTTCTGATGATTTAGGATTGCCATTTTTCCCTTTATGAATTGATCCCTGAATGATTATGGAATGACCTTCTTTGTCCTTAGTCATATTCTTCACTCTGAAATCTACTTGGATATTAATTTAGCCATTCCAATTTTCTTGTGGCTGGTGTGTTACATGTTTTCAATCCTTTCACCTTTAACATATTTGTATCTTTATATTTAAGGAGTTTCTTGTAGGCAGTACCTAGTTCTTGCTTCTTAAAAACATCTAATCTGACAATCACTGCCTTTTAGTTAGGGTACTTAGACCATTTACGTTTAATATGAATGTTGAAGTGGTTAGGTTTACATCTATTTGTTTTCTCTCCATCCCATTGGTTCTTTGTTCTATTTTTCTTCTTTTCCTAACCTTTTTAAAAATTATTTGAATATTTTTTTTGTAACTGCATTAGAGCTTTAATCTCTACAAGTTTTTTTTTTAAAAACATCTTGCATGTTAATACACAACCTGTTGAACATATGGAATGCAGTTGTTATAATAACTTTTATTGGCTTTTTCTGCTAATTCTAGCATCAGTATCTATTTTGGGCCAGTTTTGATTGACTAATTTTTCTTCTCACATGGGTGATATTTTCTTGCTTCTTTTCGCCAGAAAACTTTGCACTGGATGCCAGACATTGTGAATTTTACCTTGCTGGATATTTTTGTATTCCTCTAAATCATCTTGAGTTTTGTTCTGGGTCATGGTTAAGTTATGTGGAAGCAGTTTGATCCTTTGGTGTCTTGTTTTTAAGGTTGTTAGGTGGGAGCCAGCAGTGTTTGGTTTAGGGCTAATCGTTTCTCACTCCTGTGGCAAGCCTATTTAGAATCCTCTGGCTGCTGTCCCAGGCATCATGAGGTTTTCCGGTCAGGCTGGTGAGAATAGGAACTATTCCTTGTCCACAGGTGGATGCCAGGCACTGCACTACTTCTGGCTCCTTTTGAGTAGTTAATTCCCTGGGCTCTGGTAGTTTTCTCTCACACATGTCCTAGCCAATACTTCACTGAATGCCAAGGGGGACCCTCTGCAGATGTCCCAAGTTCTCCCTCTGTGCAGTGCAGTCCTCTCCAGAACCTGCTTTCATGAGCCCTAGCCGCCTTGGTCTTCCCAGACACTCAGCTCCATCTCTTCAATTCAGAGAGTTCTCTGGGCTCTGCCCTCGACCCCCCCAACTACACACATGCCAGCTGCCAAGCTGGGCCAGGACCTTCACTCAAGGCAGATGCTCAAAGCACCCCAGGGATGACTTTGTGTGTCTCCCTCCTCTCAGGGATCACTGTTCTTTGTTGCCTGATGTTCAGTGTCTTCCAACTTATTCCATGTATTTTGCCCATCTTGGGGGTGTTTCAGCTGTCCCATTCTGTTTGAAGCCTGGTTTTGAACATCAGATGGGTTTTGTTTCCCCAGCAAATTTCAGGGAAACCCAGAGGATCCTAGAATTTGATCCCATGTTACAAGCAGAGATTCCCTTTACACCCGAATCTCCTCCGCACGACCCCAGAATGTGTGAGTCACCTCTCTGCTTTCTGAATGCAAAAACAGGAGGAGGCTGGAGCTCTGTTTAGAGATAAGAAAATGAGACATGTTTCTCTTGCATAATTTGATATTAAAATTTTATGTCAACATTGGCATGGCCAATGAACTTGCAGTACAGGGATAACACTCTGCATGTCTAACCAGCTGCCCCATTAGCACCAGAGGGCTGTAGCCGTGGAGGGAAGGTTGGGGGAGCCATACCAGCTGCCCAGGAGCCCTGTCACCACAGCCTCCCACTCTGTCCAGGCTGTCGCAGGCATGGATTCATGCATGTCCCCAGAAGAGAGAGCTGGAATGAGCAGGAAGCTAACTTCCTGTCAGTGTGACACGTCTCAGGCAGTGAGGATCTCCTGTCCCTGGAAGGGTACAAGCAGGAGCTGATCCCCTAGCAGGGATATCACAGAGGGTGCTGAACCAGCTGGTGCTCTCTGCCCCTTCCATGTGGCACGGATCCCATGACCATGCTCTGGGAGTGAGAGTCCAGCTTCATAAGTTCGTAAACCCTGGCTCCTCGCTGGGAGTGCGTTTCCACGGAAATGCTGGTGAATTGCACAGGCCCGCAGCACCTCCCTGCATGCACCTCGTGGTCCTGGTGGCCGGCCCCCTTGCCAGACCCAGAATGCACTGCCTCGGTGAGGGGACAGGGCCGGGCCTCACTCAGCCAGTTATATAACTGGCCGCCTTTGCAAAAGGCGCTGCACGGAGTCACACGGGTTAGCAAACTAGTTCAAGGTAATTTATGACTCTGAGATGCTTGAGTTTCTAAATACAACAGACAACTACAAACTGTAAAAGCTTCAAGCTCCCTCCCCGAGGGAGACTGCCCAGCCCAGCCTGGGGCAGTGGTGCTGATGCCAGGTTGGCGGGAGGAGCTGGCACACTTGCAGGCCTGGCTGGCTTAACCCACCGTGGACCCCAGTGAGGTGCACCCTTGCGACCTCCTGCAGACCACTTCCCCTCCCAGCCCCCTCCCTCCCTCGTCTCTGGTGTGCACCAGAAGGTGATGAAGATTTTTCTCCCATGCGGCGATGGCACAGACACCCCAATGCATTCAGAGTTGCCACCTCCTAGTTGGCTTGTTTTTCTTTTTTAATGCTAATACTATTTATTTTGGGTAAGTTGGAATTCAGGCAATAGAAACTCCGGTATATGGAAACTATTGTCAAAGGTTGCTGATGTTTCCCTTCTCCGCAGGGGTGGCAGGCCCTACCTGACTTGCCATCTGTCCAGTGCTGCCCTTGAACGCTCAAAGTGGGTTCTCTGCATGCTCTCCTGCAGGTCGCCTTCCTGCCCTGGTGCTTGTGTCCGAAGCTTGAGTCCCAGTTCTGCCCGTCTGCGAGAGAACTGTGGGATCTGCCCTCGCCTCACTGCACTCTTGCTGCTGCCCTGCGTCCAGCGTCTGTTCCAGCAGCCCCCATCCCCACTGCTCCAGCTGCAGGGACTGTGACCCTCCCCTCCCTTTACAGACACCAGGGAAATCAGCACTGAATGCAGGTCTCCCGTATCCACACCTCGCTGGCCTATTCCTCAGAGTGCCTCCCAGCTGCAGGGATCTGGGGTGAGCAGGACACAGCTCTGTCCTCAAGCCCCGGCCTTTCCGACTCACACATGCACCAATGATGGCTGCACAGTGCACTGTTTGCTGTGACAGGGGCCAGCAGGTGAGCCTGGGGTAGTCCAGAGGAAGCCTGGAGACCCAGAGGGCTTCCTGGAAAAGGTGGTGCCAAAAGTGGGCTATGGTCCATGTGATCTCTGCAGTCCTTGGGTATAAGCATTCCAGAGAAAGACACTGCCATGGGGACCGATGAGTGTATCTCTGTTGGCTGGTGGCATTAAGTGACAAAGTAACAAATGGTTTGATCTTCTTCCACCCAGTCCTGGACAGTCACGGGTCTGGTGTCTTCAGGGAAACAGACACAGCCACGGCCAACTGTTCTGGGGCCCTGGTACCTCCCTTGCTCCTCCCTCAAGAATGAGGGACACTGTGGTTGATCCACAAACAGCTCTATTTCTCCACCTCCCTGTCTCCACATGCTTTGCACTGTGACTGGGCAGATCTTCCCATCACGAGGTGGGGTCTAATCCCCGCCCCCCAGCCTCTGAATCTGCGCCAGCTCCATGACCTGCCCTGGCCCACGGAATGTGGGAATGATGCCGTGCCGATTCCACATATCAGCCTCAAAGAGCCTTGCGGCCTTGAGTGCCCACCCTCTTTGGACCCTGCCACCACCATGTGCAGAAACCCAGCTGCCTCCTGGAAGAATGAGAGACATGAAGCCCAGTGCCACCACTCCTGGTCCTCCCAGCAAGCCGACAATTGGCCGGTCCCTGCCATGGACCACACATGCTTGAGAGAGCCTGGAAGACCTGCCCAGCCAGCTAGCTGCTCAACTAAGTAAATGGCCATTGTTTAGCTGCTACGTTTTGGAGTGGCTGTTATGGAGCAGAAGCTGACTGATACAGGTACCCCAGAATTCTGGGCACATGGGCTGCAGGATTGACAGGCAGAGACCTGGCTGCAGACAGATGGGCTGGCTGGCCCTGGGGCTCTCACCTGGCCCTCTTATTTGCTGTCCCCTGGGCTCTGCTCTAGAGACTGGACCCTGAGCTGCAGTGAGCACAGTTATAACTAGTCTGCCTGGCAGTGGCCATGCCCAAGCCATCTGGCCTCTTCTACTGCTTACTGGCCCTATGCAGAGCCCTCCAGTGGCTTCCCATGACACTCGGGGTGAAACCCAAACTCCTTGCCAACCCACACAGTGCTCCCTGTTCCCACGCCCCTCCCAGCTTCATGCTTCTCACTGCACTCCAGGCACACCTGCCTCCAACCCACAAGACCCAGCCTCACCTCCGGGCCTTTACGTGCACAGCTCCCCTGACACCCACACAGCTCCCTCCCCACTTCCTTCAGGCCTCTGCTCCAACAGGCTTTGCCAAACAACCCAGAGATCTCTCTTTACCAAATGGCATGTGTCATTCTCTGCACACTCCTCCTGCTTTATTCCTTTTCAGAGCACTTAGCATGACCTGGTGCAATAATATCCATACTGTGAGACATTCACTGGGACCCAGTGAAGTTTATGAAGGGAGGGTGGCGTGGTGAGAAAGAGGTCAGCCATGGGACCTTCATAGCATAGAGCCACTGACTAGCAGCCCATGTGCCCTGACGCAGCCTGCCATCCAGCACCGCCTGACAATCACCAGGGACACTAATGGCAGGGATGTGCTTTAGCCACTTCTAGGAGCTGGTGCCTTACTCAGCAGTGCAAGCCCAGATTTATGGCTTTGGCATAACTGCTTACAAGCCTCGTGCAGGTGACACACGTTTGTCAAAAATACCTTGTCTTGAGGTGGCCCCAGAGATCTGTTCCCTGGGACACAGGAGGCTCCAAAAAGCTGGGTCTACCTGGGAGCTCCTGCTGTCTAAAATCCTCTCACTGAGGGTCCAGCATTTAGGGCCCTTCTTAGAATTGCTAGAGCCTGCAAAAGAGAGAATTCTCTAACTGGGAGCCGGGACTCCCCTGCAACAGGCAGGAGAAGCAACGGGTGGTCCAGCTTAGCCTCAGAAGCTGGGGAGAGCATCCTCCAGGGCCAGGGAGGCTCAGGGCAGGCCCAGATCCACCATGGATCCAGGGCTCACGCATAAAGCTCTTCTACACTCTGGGAGGGGCCCCATGGGCACTGGGGTCTTAGACCAGTAACCAGGAGGCAGAGCTGGGGGCCTGGTCAGGGTCTGAAGGGACTGTGTAGTGTTGTGGTAAAGAGCACAGAGTCTGGAGCCAGACTGCCTTGGTTCAAATCCCAGCTCATTCACTGACCTGCTGCGTGACCTTGGGCAAGTTACATAATGGCTCTGAGCCTCAGCTTCCTTATCTATAAGATGGGTGTAAAAACAATGTCTCCTTACAGGGCTGTGAGGCCCCCACGGAATGCTCAGACCAGAGCCTGGCACATCACAAGTGCTGTGGAAGTGAGCTGTTATTAACAACATCAGAGGCCATGACTCTGCACCCCCCCCCAGAACAAAGGAGGAGCCTTCCCGGCAAGGACACAACTCTGTTCCAGGCTTAAGGGTGATGGAATGCTGCTTTCAGAGCTCTCTATCCCCTTACCAGGTAAGGAGCTGGCAGGGAGTGAGAGAAAGGAGTCTATTAAACCTCAGGTGCTTCATCATCAAAATGACAGCGGTGAGAAGCAGAAGCAGCAAGAGCTTCTCACAGGCCTTTAGGAGAAATGTGCCCAAATGACTGTCACACCAGCTCAGTGGAGCCCATGGGACAGAAATGGAAAGGCAGGCTGTCAGATCTAATTGCTCTACTGCCAGCCCCAGGGTTCCAGGCCCCAACCTACCAGCCCTACTGTGTACAGCCAGACACCAAGTGGAAGGAACACAGTACCCGCCTTCAGAGAGCTGGAGCCAGACTCCACGTTGAGCCACCCCAGTTGTCATTACAAACTCAGCCCCTCGCCTATGCTCCTGTTTCCTCATTCTCACAAAGACATCCGTGGATGGCTACACAGGGCTTACTGGGGCACTTGCTCATACCAGAAATTGCAATGGTAAAAAGAGGGAGAAGGGGAGAATACACAGACAAGAGGCATGACTGCAGGGTGTGCTACAAATTGTCAAAGATCTGAGGGCCTCAGTACTTAGGGTTTTTAAAAAGGCTTCTTGATATGTGACTGGAGAAAGGAAGCCCATTTAGTAAATGGTGCTGGGACAACTGAGTATCCATATGGCAAAATGAAGTTGGATCCCTACCTCACGCCACATCCCCAAAATGATTCCGGACACATCAAAAATCTACATTTGAAAGAGAAAACTTTAAGAGGAATTTTCTCTGGGGGAATATTTTTCCAAACTTAGGGTTGGGAACAACTTCTTTTTTTTTTTTTAAAGATTTTATTTATTCATTTGACAAAGCTAGAGACAGCCAGTGAGAGAAGGAACACAAGCAGGGGGTGTGGGAGAGGAAGAAGCAGGCTCCCAGCGGAGAAGTCTGATGTGGGGCTCGATCCCATAATGCCGGAATCACGCCCTGAGCCGAAGGCAGACGCTTAACAACTGAGCCACCCAGGCACCCGGGGAACAATTTCTTAAAGAAGGTATAAAAAGCTCACTAAGCATAAAAAAATTGGTAGATTTGACTGCAGTAAAACTAAAAATTTGTTTTTACCAAATGACTGGTGAAGAGACAAACCACAAAAAGCAAGAAGACTTCTGGAATATGTACAACAGGCAAAGGATTACTATCCAGAATACATAAAGAACTCCTACAAACCCACAGGAAGAAGAGAAGCAATGAGCAAAAAGATCACAGCAGGCATGTCTTAGAGGAGGAAACAGATGCACATATGAGCATGGGAAAAGCTATTCAACTTCACTAGGATGCAGGGAAGCGCAAGTTAAGGTCCCAGTGAGATATTTCAGACCCATCAGACTCGTAGTGAGTAAGACACCTGACAGTACTAAAGCTTTGAGAGAATATAAATCAACTGGAATATGTAGTGGTTGAGTGTGACGACGGGTCTGGCCACGTTGAAAATCACTTCGGCATTTTCTTGTTAGGTTGCCAATTCACATACCTTGTAACCCTGCAAATCTAATTCTCGAATTTATACAAGGCATGTACAAGAAGATTTCATAGGAGCACTGTTAATAATGTGGGGGGGGGGAGAAGGAAACGACCCAAATACTCATTGACAGGAAAATGCAAAAATAAACTGCAGAATAGTCACCAAAACATTTTCACACTAGTGAAAGTAAACTACAGCTACTCAACAGCATAGCTAAAGCTTAGAAAGAGCAAAAAGTTGAGTAAAAAAAGTGTAAATTTTAGAAATCCAAGTATAGAAAACAATTTTTTAAAGCTCAAGAAGAAACAAACAATATAATGTTTAGACTTATTCAACAAGCCTATGAGTAAGGGAATGATGAACAAACACAAAATTGCAGATAAGGAGTGACCTCCGTGGTGGGATAAGACGCAAACACATGGATGGAAGCCATTGGGAATGTTCTAGTTCTGGAGTTGAGATGTGGACTCATAGATGAGCTTTGCTATCCTTGATCATGTACAAAACACATTAAATATTAAATAGACACAGGCAAAGGAGAAAAAAGAGGAACACAGTGTGGATCTAGACAGATCCAGCATGATTTCCTTGTCACACAGTTCACTGTTTTCACTTTGTGTCACAGTGGGTACCAAGAGGTCTGAGGAGAGGCCAAACCAGGAGGTGAAAGGACCGGAAATTGTATGAGGACATTCTTCCCTTTAGACCTCAGTTTCTCCATATGCAAAATAAGGGGGTGTACCAGGAATGACAAATGGCTGGCATGCATAACACCAGTCTCCCATTCCTCCCCCAGTGCAGACACTGCTAATGGATTGCAGCACTACTTCACATGGATCACATACACAGCCTTGGACTCCTTCTCACCTGGGCCCAGCGGGCTGGTCGATTTGAGATGGCACTAAATGATACCTACTTGTTGATCTGGAGAGTCCATCCAGCTCTGGCCCTCAAGTTTTGAAGCCTCACCAGCAGGTACTAGCTAGTCTGAAAGGCCGTGGCCCTAGGGAGGAGCTCACTGGCTTTGGAGCAGACCCTAGCCAGACCCTGGCAGCATACAGCCTCAGCGTCCGTGGTGCCCACTCCTGTGGCCTCCTGTCTGCTACAGCTGGCCCCTGCCCACCCACCATCTGACCAGGCCTTTTGCTCCCATCTATTGGGTGGGCAGGCTCATGTCTACCATATGCTGGTGAGCTGTGCTGGACGTGAAAACAGCTCAACCAACAGAGGGCCAGGCAGGAGCTCATCATCACCCTCTAGTCCAGAGAGTACTGGAAACGGCCCCATTGTGCCTGATCCAAATAGCCCTCTGAAGCAGAAGGATGGCATTCCTTTCACTGCCTTCGCCTGTTTGGGCCTGCAGGCCTTCGCTCCTGTGCTTCCCTCTGCCAGCCCTCCTCCTCCTTCCCTCATGGTCTCAGCTCACAAGACTCCTCCTTGGTGGCACTGCTCCACCTCCTTCCTCCTCGGTGAGAGTTGACATCCCTTCCTCTAGACGGCCACAACACAGAAGTCAGCTTTCTCAAGGAGAACTTGTGTGCTGGGTCTGGCCCAGCTTCTGTGGGTGTCTGTCCCTCCAGGTAGGGAGCCCATATCAGGGTCTAGTTCACAAGTGGCATGGAAATCATAATAATACCATCAGGAGCAGCCACAATGCCTCAGAATAAATGGGCTTCTTTAAGAACTGCCTGCCTATTGTATGAGCCTCACAGCCAGGGAAGTTGGCAGGAAGCTGGTACTTCACTCTCTATTCTAGCAACAAGAAAATCAAGGGCCACAAAGGGGAGAGATTTTTCCAGCATCACTGCCCACCTTCCCACCTTCTGGGAGTGAGGGAAGCTTTTCTGCCATGTTCCATCAGGGCCCTGAAACCCCAGTCCTGTGTGGAAACCCCTTCCCTCCCCAAAGCAGGGGAGTGCTGAGTGACCACAGCCCCTAATCATGGAGCATCTGGCTTCATCCTGCTACCTGCAGATTCTTTTAATATCGAGATCATATTGAGAGACATTATATTCAGTGACATGGGGCCTTGGTGATTCATCTCTCTTTCATTTTATTCATCTTATGCAAATTTTAAATGACTGCTGGGCTGTGTGCACAGAAAGTCTTGATTTACTAGAAAGAACTGTGGCGAGTTCTTAGAAAACAAAGACGGGAACTTAAGGCATCGAGACATGTCCAATGAGCAGAGTGAAGACAAAGGTGTTTCCTGCTGCTTTGTCCTGGAACAAAGTTGACAGCACATGCCCACACGTAGCCTGCCAGACCCTCAGATCAGAGTCTGCCACTGACACCCATTGTGTGGAAGCGCCTGAAACCTGCTATTATCTTAGACACCATCAACAGACTCCAAGAAGCAAACAGCACACACTTGCAAAGGCGCTGAAACAGGAATGCTCACCTGTGTTCTCAGAAGTACAGATGCCAGTTGTTTACTTCTAGTTCCAACTTCTCCTGGGTTCATCCTCTTTCAAGCCTTGGAAACTTTGGTCATCACTCCTTGCTCTACAATCCCTCCATCAGATCCCCCCGTCTCTCTCTACCTCAGGAAGCTCCCCACTTGGACAACTCCAAATATTCCTCAAAACTGTCTCTGATGCCCCCTCTTCCAGGAAGTCCACTTGCCTTCTCTCTGGTCTCTTTTTTTTTTTTTTAAAGATTTTGTTTATTTATTTGACAGAGAGAGAGACAGCCAGTGAGAGAGGGAACACAAGCAGGAGGAGTGGGAGAGGAAGAAGCAGGCTCCCAGCAGAAGAGCCTGACGTGGGGCTCGATCCCAGAACGCCGAGATCACGCCCTGAGCTGAAGGCAGACGCTTAACGACTGCGCCACCCAGGCACCCTCTCTGGTCTCTTAATACTCATTTCCTGCTAAAATGATCATAATGGATTCAAATGCTGCTGCTTGCGCATCTGTCTCCCCCGTCATGGGTAGGTTTGTGGGAGCTGGACTCACGGCTGAGGTACCCCATTACCTCCAGCCCCTCAGCATGGGCCCTGGTACATTGTGGGGATGCAGTAGGGCCTCAAAAATGCATCACCTAAACACCTGGGCTCTGTCTTCCTGGAACTTATAGTTTTTAGTGAAAGATATCTAATGACAAAGAAGGTGAAGTCAAGGTACTCTGAACACAGATCAGACAACCCTTTCCTGAGTACTTCACAGCTAAGCCAAGATCTCTTTGGTGACTAAATGTCAACTCTACAAAAATGGGAGTAAAGAACTTTCCAAGGAGAGGGAGTAAGAGACAAATGTTCTAAGGTGGGAGGGAGAAACTTGTGTAAGTATTGAAAGGTCAGTGATGCTTTAGCAAAGCAATGTGGTAATGAGCAAGAGCTCATAGATTATGTGCATCAGCTAGGATAGGCTGGGTTATGCTGTGTAACAAATGATTCTCCAAATCTCAGTGGCCTATGATAAGGTTTATTTATGTCTCATGCTACATGCCTATGTGGCTCTTCTTCATATCTTTTCCTCTCTGGACTCAGGCTGACAGAGCAGTCTCTATCTGGAATTTTGCCATTGTCATGGAAGCAGGGAAAGAAAACTGTTAAATCACTCAGTGGTTCTTAAAGTGTGTGCTCAGATTTCTTTCATTGTTCATCGGCCCGTCTCCCGTGCCTGAGAGCAACATGGGCAGTGCTGTATAATCCTCCATCTGAGAAGGGCGCCACAATAAAGGGCACTGAATGTGGGAGAATGGTAATCCAATTCCACACCATGCTCAAGATTTTGATGTTTATCCTAGGAGCAATGGAATCTATTGAATACATTTTTCATTTCTAACAAATCACTACAGCCGGAGTGGAAATGGGCAAGAGATTTAGGGAGAAAAATTAGGAGGCCACTTCAGTTTTCCAGGCCAAAAAAAAAAAAAAAAAAAGGCTAGAGTCAGACTACTTTAGACTAGGGTCATGGCAGTGGAAATGTAGAGAAGCCAAAAGATTTTAAAGATGGGAAGGTCTAGGGATGTACAAAGAGAAGCATGCATGAGTGAGCATGTAACCCCAGGATGTTGAAAGAATGTAGCAGAGTTGGCTTCTCATATCTTACCACTTGCTGGCTCCTGTCTTTTGGGAAGACCAGGCACTCTATTCTCTACCTGTCCTTGGGCTCTCTGTGTTCTCATAATAAATCTCCCTTCTTCCTTAAAAAAAAAAGGCTGAGCTAAATAAAGAAGGGAACAAATGGATTAATAAGGTGATGAGCAGCTGAGCGAACTGACAAATGAATGACAGAGTGACCAGGGGAATTAATTTATGTCTCCAAGTGTTCAAAGAATGAAGAGAACCTAGACTCAACCAGAAGAAGAAAGGTCTCCCCACTGGGCATGTATCAGAAAGTTCCCTCCCTCCCCTACCAACACATCAGGCATCTCTCTTCTTCCAGGGAGCCACGACCAATTTCAGCTGTAGCAGAGAAAGGGGAATGGGCAGGAGAGGAAGAAGGGAGGGAGAGGGAGGCAGATGAAGGATGGGCTCCATGGAACCTCTATAAGGCATCCTCTCTTCTCCTCTGTGTGGCCTCCCTACACTTCCTTTTCAGAGTTCCAAACTTGATTTTCAGTGTGGGAGGGCTTGGGATTCACAGACATCCCAAAAGAGAATTTCTGTAGCAGCAGCATTAGACAACCTTACAGGAACTTGGGGTTCACACAGGCACAGAAGCCTCAGATACTCCTCTGCCCTGTGTGCTCTTGTTAGCCAAGAAAAGGAAGATTCAGACACGGAATTGTGTGGTTGTGGACTCAGCTCAGCTCACCACGGACAGCAACCTCAACGCTCCCCTTGCTGCCAAGGGAGTGGCGTGGTCGCTGTCCATGGTGCTCACAGGCTGACTCAGCAGAAGAGACTTCTAACACCCAACCACTGTATATCAGAGCTGAGAGGCCTCCAGGATCCCAATTTTCCCAATGCCTCATTTTGCAGATAAGAAAAGAGAAGCCTAGAGAGGGGAAGGAATTCCCTCAGGACCACACAGTGAGTGGCATTGTGGGATTGGAAGCTAACCTCTGGATGCTTGCTCAGATGAAACTCATTTCCTTGGAAGGCTCCTGGCTGTTGCCCACTACCCAGAATAATTAAATCCTGAAAACTCATAGTAGCACATAGTAGATACTCAGTGGACATTTGCTGATTGAAGAAGTGATTGTAATGAGACACACACAAAAAAATCTTGAAGCTGGAAGTGGACCCCGAATCCTGAATTCAAATAGGAAGTCTCGTTCCTTTTTGGTATGGGTGACATGGTATGGAAGGAAGCAGTCGGGGAAGGGAAGAAGTGCTGCCACAAAGACAGTGGAGTGTGGGAAGAGGATATGAGCAGGCACAACCCAAGATTTTAAACACAGAGGAACATTAACCTCTGTTCTCTCAGGCTTCACACAATCTCCCACCCAGGAAAACAGGCTGAACAGCTCAGGGGTTTCATTAGGGAGGGTGGTCACCTGACCTCAGTCTGGCCACTCAGCATATTCTATCCTCCCTGGCCACAGTGATTGTCTCAGTATGTAACCAATGAGACCCCAATGGATCAGATCTCAGAGTTGTAATCATAGGGAATGAAAAGTTCTATTTCTGTTGGGGTGAAGGGATATGTCAGTTTGTGACTGTTGATGACCATCTTGCTTTCCCAATAGGAAAGCCCAACTGAGAATAACACCAGCACAGAGGAAAGTAAGCAAAGCCAAGAAGTGGAGAAAGATGATTCCTGCCAGTGTCATCAAGCACCCAGGTACGGCCTTGCCTGAAGCTGTCTGCCCTTAGGCTTCTCAGTTACATAAATCATTCTCTCCTGCATTGTTTGATTGCTTGTTTAAGCCACTTTGGGTTTTCTGTTACTGGCTATCAAAAAAAAAATCTGACTGTTCCTTCCAGTTGGCTAAATGGAGCATCCTGGAATTGTGACAGTATGGATTTAGGCTAGCTTCAAGAAAGGATTTCCAGGGGGCGCCTGGGTGGCACAGCGGTTAAGCGTCTGCCTTCGGCTCAGGGCGTGATCCCGGCATTATGGGATCGAGCCCCACATCAGGCTCCTCCGCTATGAGCCTGCTTCTTCCTCTCCTACTCCCCCTGCTTGTGTTCCCTCTCTCACTGGCTGTCTCTCTCTGTCGAATAAATAAATAAATAAATCTTAAAAAAAAAAAGAAAGAAAGAAAGGATTTCCAGATAACACTGCAAAATTCCAGTCTAACCTGGAGATCCAAATGGATTCAAGCTGTATCTGTTGGAGGCTTGCTACAGGCTGGGCAACTCACATTATCCAAATTAATCCTCACGGGATTGACCCCATTAAGGTAGCAATGGATGACCCCATTTTAGAGGATGTGACTGAGGCTCCGAGGAAGGAGGTGACAGGGCTATAGCTTGGAAGTGTGGAGCCAGACTGCAAACCCAGATGCTGCTGCTTGCATCCCAGGAAACCTCATGATGTGGCTTGTCCATGTGACAGCGGCTCTGATACCCAGCCCCACGCCTGGTAGACTCTGGGTGCCCGAGGCTTGGTAACTGTCATGTGGCTGTTACAAGACTCACAAAAGCCATGTGCACTGAAGGGAGGAAGGAGAACTTCCTTCACCAGCACCACACACCCTCCCAGCTCCCTGAAGCCTAGAATCCCTTTCTTTCCCTTGCTTTCCCACATGACCACAGGGCAGTCCCTCGTTCACAGCCAGCATCAGGAGCTGCTACGGATGCCTTCACCCCTCCACCATGCCTGGGGACATCTCTTTCTTTGGGGCCTTGGGGGACTCTACTCCCCACTTGCACACCAGAGGTCTTTTCCAGAACATGCAGAGAATCTCACTCAGTTTGGAACGGGATGTTTCCGTCACTGCCCTTCCTATGTCTTCCTTCAAACTCAGCTCATGCACTCCTTTCTCTGCATGGTGGCCTCCTGTGCCTGCTGCAGGAGAGGCCGAACTGACAATAAATCAACAGCTCAGCACTTGAAGGCACACATGAAGCAAGAGCTGACAGCTGGAAAGCTCTGTTTAGAAAAGACCTCATGCTTCACCCTGAAGGGGCTGTAGGAGCCCCCGGGGTAGTGCTTGGGCCAAAGTGAACTGGAAGGTTTTATGATGGCTGGAGGCTTCTGGCCGTGACGGGGGTGTGGCGAGTCCCTGACGTGTCTTGAAGGCTCACTGTGTGCAGGCTCAAGGTGCACAGAGAAGAAAATGCAGAGACCTGTCCCAGAGGTGGTCACAGACCAAATATGAACGGGCCACCCAGCCAGGCAGAGCACCATAGTTCAGAAGCTGCTCTCGTGGAGCTGAGTGGAGGGACAGGGGCAGAGACCCAGGTCTGCTGGGGAACTAGTTAAGAACAGAGAAGTTTTAACTGACACTAGAAGGTTCTATCTGTTAGATATGTCTGGCTGAAGTGACAACCCCCCCCCCAAGAGTGGCTTAAAAACTACAAAGGTATCTAACACTTAATATTTAATGATGATGTGAGGGATGGGGGGGGGTCCAGAGGTGGTCTGGTGGCCCAACAATGTCATCAGTGACTCAGATGCCACCCACCTCTCTATTCTACCATTAACAGAATAATTGTTCTGTTAATACCCCCTCACGGTTGCAATGTGGCTGCCTTCACTCCAGCCATCCCATCTGCATAGTTACCACTCAAGCAAGGGGGCACCTTCTTCCCTGCCCACCTCTTCTCAGGAAGGAAGATGTCTCACAGAAGTCCCCATAAGACTTCCTCAAATATCTCATTGGCCGGAACTGGGTCCTGAGCCCTTTCCCCAACCAATCACTAGATGCAGGAAAAGTGGTTGCCATGTCTGGCTTGGACCAACCCTGATTCCTCCAAGTTTTGCATCCACAGGAAGAAGGCAGGTTGGGCTGGACAAAGGCTACTGTGTGAGCATCCAACACCACCCAGCCATAAGGGACAAATGGACAAGGGAGCTGAGGGTTCAAAGCTAAGGGAACAGAAAAGCAGTAGGAACAGCACATGCAAAGTGCAGAGGTGTGGAAGACAGCCTGGTGCTCGGGATTACTGATGGTTCATGACCACAAGAACACAGCACAGGTGAGAAAGGTGGGCAGGGCCTCATTTTACAGTTCTGGCTTGGAGTGGGGCAGGCGCTAGGCAATGGGAGCTGCTGAGAGACGCCGAGCAAGAGAGTGAGTTCCGGGGCAGGTGGAAAATCGCAGGTGTGTAGAGGTGTGCTTTAGGAACTGAGCAGAGCCATTCTGTGATAAAACTCTGGAGGCCTCTGTTCAAACAGATGATTACAATTGACAAGAGAGAGTAAACATGACCTTAATTAATGAATTTGCTAATTGCAGCTACCTGCCTCTGGATATTAGAATGCATACCCTCAGCCTGGTCCTTTAGACAGCTACCCTGTCACATCTGCGACCCCATGACCCTCACCTGTCCACCTGCCCTCGGCCTGGCTTCCAGCCACATGCCCCCAGGGTGCCTGAAATGACTCAGTGCTCTGTGTTCTAACTTACCCAGAACGCCCCCAGCTCTGAGGGTGAGGCCGACTGTGTCCCACTCTACAGAAGAGAAAGCAGAGGCTGGAAGTGGGTAAGGGGCTTGCTATGAGGTGTGGGGTGGGATCTGCACCCAGAGCCTCTGCCTTTCCTAGCCCACCATGCTGCTTCATGACTTCAGAGTGGGCACCCCGCCATCCCAGCCAGGGTGCTTGCAAAACCCAAGAAGACTCAGAACTCCTGCTCACTCCAGTGCTTCACGGGATGGGGTGTACGCAGGGGCACAGGAAGGAAGAGGAGGGGGAGGGGGGTGGAGGGAGGAGGGCTCTGCTCTGTGCAATGCTCACCCATGCAGAGGGCACACATGTGTGACCCCACAAATGTGTCATCTGTTCGTCATGACCTGGGGCCTTCCAAGCTGAGCTCGAGGAATGCCCTGCACCCGCAGGGACCACACAATTCATAGGGGTGCACAGGTGGGCAGGTGCCCTGCGGTGAGGCCCTCCCAGCCCATCCCATGACTGAGAGGACAGCACCCCTAGTTAAGGCCCTCATTCCAGGCAATCACATCCTGGGATTGCCCAGGCGGCCAGGTTGGCCGACTCTGGCCTTAAAGGGCAAACTTGAATCTAGGGGGCTGATTTTTGTTTTAATTAAATTACACATTTATAACCCTTTAGTCGAGCCCCTTGGCCACGCTCTTGTAGCCCTCAGCCTCAGCTTTTCCTTCGCTCTGGGACCAGTTTCTGAGCTTTAAACTGAGTCCATTATGGACATAAATACTGTCCTTTTCATGTGTCAACTTCAGTATAAGAGGCCACCCCAAACTCCCGGTGCCACACTGGCGAGCAGGCCTCTTTTAATGCAGTTCTGTAGAATTATGAGCTGAGGATTTAGAATAACAAGGCCAGGAGGGGCCTGTCCGACCAAGCAGGACGGGTGGGTGGGTGCTGACCATTCACCCAGGAATCCTCAGCCGGCAAAGTGTCAGGCAGCCGGGAGAGCTGCTGTCAAGGGTCGAGGGGGTTTAGAGTAAGTTGATTAAATGGATTAATCCAGTGGCCTCTGGGATGGCAGGCCCTGCAGCGAGGCTGTGCATTGTGAAAGACGGAGTGTCCCAGTGCCTGGACCCACCCCTTCTATAAACCAGGGGGTGAGACATGGCTTTGAAATCAGAACACTGGTGTTGGAAGCTGGCACGAACCCTTGGTTAGTTATCAAAAGCAAAATAGCCTCAGTTTTCTTATCTGTAAAATGGGACTCTTGAAATCTCTGCCCCTTAGGTGGGGGGATTAAGTGAGGTAACACCAGATAAGCTGAGGAACTGGTGGGGGCTGAGTGTGCTCCCAGCACGCTGTCACTGCTGCTGTGATCCCTGTCTTCCCCGGGCGGGGTCGGCACACTTTCTCCATAAAATGAGTCTTTCACTCTGTCTCTGTCTCCATCACAACTCCTCAGCTCTGCTGTTCTGGTACAAAGCCAACACTGGCCACAGGTAGTCCGCACTCTCAAGCCCTGCTTTCTGGGTGGACGGGGGTCCAGGCCCTTGGGACCCTCCACGTTTCACACTAGTGTTTCCAGCGGTGGGCGGGGCTGTTTTCCCATAAAGCTGTACTTGGCCTTGGATCGTTAACCCTGTGGAGGAGTGTGGGTGGGTGGGCATGAGTCCCCTAAGTCATTAGGCAGAGGGGTGTGTGCCCTGGAATCCACATCTCCCAGCCCGAAAGCTGTGAGGCAATTGGTAAATCCTGTCCCTGGGGGCTTGCAGCTAAGACAGGAGTGAGGGGCGTTCTGGTCCTTATTGAAACGACCTGGAAACCCAGTTGTGTGGAACAGGGAATTCGCCCAGGTCACACAAGCTCAGTTCAGGCTTCCTGGGGCCTAGTCACCGTCACTGTCACGGACGAGGGAAAGGCCTGACGCAGGGGGCAGGAGGACCAGCTGGGTCGCACCAGCCTCGCTGATCAAGGAGCAGCTCTGGGCGCCACGTGGCACACGTGCTTTGCTTTTCCACATGTAAGAGCAGGTCCCTTTGGGAGCACTGGCTTTGGCTCTCTGATGGAGGGCCCACTGTGTGCCAAGTACGGCAATCCTAGGAGTCAGGTTTAGAAAGCCCGGCACAGAGAAGTTAGGGAAGCTTCCAGGTCACACAGCTGGTAGGGCATGGCTGGGGTCTGCAGAATGCCTGTGGGGGTCCGGATGTATAAAGGACTGGGCGAGAGGCAGGTAGGATGTGCAGCTTTGGGAGTCAGAAGCCATGGTATTCCTTGGGGACACTTCCCAGAGGCCCTGGTCCCAGGCCTGGCCACCTGCGCCCCTCCTTGGCTGCCTCTGAAGGGCCAACTTTGAGGGCTGCGTTCTCAGAGGGGCCGAGGCATGCTGGACCCGCTGTGGCTCGTACCCGGGTGAGCAAGGGAAGCTCCACAGGGCTACCGCAAGGGTCACAAACTCAGAGGCCTCCAGGGACTGGGCCCGGAGAGTTGGGGGGAGGCTTAACGAGCAGTGGGGACTGTGGGGGGGCTGGGGACACAAGCTCTGTCCAGGGGAGCGGGGTCGGGGGGGGGCTTCAGCTCAGCCCCAGGAGAGAACTGCCTGAGGGAACGTCCCCCCTGGCTGGCTGGATCTTCTCAGGTCAGACCAAACAGCAACAATGAAAAGCTCCACACCTCGACTTTCATTTGAAATCTTCCAATTTACACTTGTGAAAATTAATTTTTTAAAAGCTAAATTTTGGGGCACCTGGATAGCTCAGTCGATTAAGCGTCCAACTCTGGTTTTGGCTCAGATCATGATCTCAGGGTCGTGTGATCGAACCCCTGTGTCGGGCTGCACGCTCAGCAGGGGGTCTGCTGGAAGATTCTCTCCCTCTGCTTCCCCCCACCAAAATAAATAAATCTTAAAAAAAAAAAAAAAAAGTCTAGATTTGGCCCTTGAGGCCTAGTTCCTGGCTCTTAGTTTAAGTGGCTCCATTAGAGATGGGCTGAGTGGCAGCAGCCCCGAGACAGGGGCCGGTCTCCGGATGCTTTGTCCCTCCACAACCTCTGCGTGCCACCCCCACCGCGGGGGCTTCCCTGTGGATGTGTAGGGACACCTTCGTCCCTCCCAGAATCAGCCTTGGGGGCGGGGTGCAGCAGCCTGCAGGCCGGCAGGCGGCTGGCGTCCTGGTGAGGGGCTCTCTGGGGGGCTGCCCTTTGCTTCCGTGGCTCTGTGGCAGGCGGAGCTACGGGGCCTCCTCGCCTCCCCGCACACACCCAGCACATCAGTTCAGCGCCCTGAGCCCAAGCGCACTTACTCTCGGTGCTGACAATTGGTGGGGACAGGGGAAGGGCTGGAGTTGGCCTCCCCCAGGGCCGTGCCCATGGGAAGGAGAGTGGGTATGCGCTGACGCTGGAGGACAGTGAGCGGGACCCTCAGCCCCAAATGTGTGTTGAGCGCCTGCTGTGTACTTGGTCCTAGGTTGGGAGCTCTGTGGACTGTGTTTCAGTGAGAGGAGGGGATACATCTGATGGGAGAGAGGGGCCAGGATCTAGGTAGCTTCAGAGCATCACCATGATTTGATCTTCTGGGGACGAGGACAGGATGTGGGTGTGCCTGGTGGAACAGCGTGCACAAAGGCTCAGAGGCAGGACATGCAGGGTGTGGGGAGTGGAGCAGATGTGACTGGGGCTCCCCAGTGCCACCCTGCCACTGTATCGGGCCTCCTTCCTCCCTTCCTCTGTGATGACAGGGACGGTGAAGAGAGCAGCTGGGAGTGAGCACTCCTGGGGGGGCCTGTTATTAGCTCTCTATTACAGATGCAGACATGAGGCCCAGAGGGGGGAGCTGCTTGCCCAAGATCACAGAGCAGGGGTGCTCTGCTATAACCCAGGCCCCACGGCCCATATCTCGAACTACTGGCTCTTTGCTGTCTGAAAGGGTGCAGGCCTGGAAGGGACTTTGCAAGTGGTCTGATCCCCAGTGCCCCATCGGATGCCAAGTCATTCTCAGGAAATAACCCCTCGACACCTACTTGCGTACCCCCAGACACAGGGAGCACACTGATGCTCCTGGCAGCTGGCTCGGCCTCCCTGTGAATTGGCCTGGGATAGCCCAGGAGAGGCGTGGGGCAGCCACAGGTCTCCCTGAGGCTCCCTGTCCCTGGCTCAGCAGCTCCAGTTCCCTTGGCTGTCCCTGGCAGCGGACCTGGTGGAGATGAGAGCCATGCAGCCAGGTGCACAGTGGAGACAAGATGGTGGGCACACGTTACATGCAGAGTTCAGGTATTCACTCAACAAACATCGATCGCAACGTGACCAGCCTGGGTATAGGCCTGGGTGTCCTGTACACGCCACAGCCCCTTGAGCCGCTGGCCTCATGAGAAAGCACTACTCAGAGAAAACCATCCCCCCGAGCCCCCACGATACCCACATGAATAAGCATGCTGATGTGAGGCTGTGGCTGTGGGTCACAGTGAAGGGTAAACAGAGGCACGGGACACCTGGAGCAGGGCCAGAGCCAGACAGCCTGGACTCTGTGATCTGGGGCAGGGACCTTCCCACCCCATGTCTCAGTTTCCTCATCTGCAGAAAGGGGTACCTGCTCGTACCTACCTCCTAGAGCTTTCATAAGGATTAAGTGTGTTCATTTGTTTAAAATGCTTAGGACAGCGTCCAGCAGTGGACTGGGCTACAGTTCTCCTCAACAACAGCCCTGTTTGTTTGTTTGTTTGTTTGTTTAAGATTTTATTTATTTATCTGACAGACAGAGAGAGCACAAGCAGGGGGAGCAGCAGGCAGAGGGAGAGGAAGAAGCAGACTCCCCACTGAGCAGGGAGCCCGAAATGGGGCTCGATCCCAGGACGCCAGGACTATGACCTGAGCCGAAGGCAGACATCTAACCAACTGAGCCACCCAGGTGCCCTTCTTTTTTGTTTTTTACTAACGTAATAAATGCTGTTTACGACTTCTTTAAATTTACGTAGTACTCCTGCATATTAATACCGTGTGAACTGCAAAAAACCACACACATTTACAGTAGTATTATTTGGTGACCAAAATGGAGAAGAAAAGGAAACCTCACAATTGTGAGAATGCGCACGTGTTCTCCTTAAGGCAATATTGATCCAGACGACCATTTAGTATGTGTCTCCTCAAATGCCTCATAGTTCTGGAATGTCCTTCGTGACAAACGTGTCAGCACACAAAATCTCCTCAATTGTCACACGTTCTTCCCCTTCTGATTCATCTGGTGAACTGGGAATAGGCAGTTGGTCACCGTCGCTGTCCCCATTTTAAGGCTGAGAAGGGTTATGAGACCCAGCGCGCGCTCGCCCCCCTTCATGCTGCACCCAAATGTGCACTCTCTGTCCGGCTCGCCTGTGTTCACCTCCGCTCTCTGTCCCCACTGCAATCACCCAGCAAAGTAGGTACGTAGAATTTTTGAACAAGTTAGCGTGCGAATGAACGTCCCAACCCTGTGCCCATCTTGGGCTCTCAGAGCGTGGACTGGATGCGATAGTGAGCTTCCCAGACTGTCCAGGAAGCACAGAGCGTGAGCATCTCCTCACTTACACCCCACACGGCTTATGGTGTGGGGACTTGGGCTGGGGGGCGAGGATGTTGGAATAACCCCCGGGGGAGATGCCGGCTGGGCGGGACAAGGCACAGAGGCCCCTGAAGACGGTGCCCGCATAGCAGAGTTTCCAGCAACCAAGGAGCAGGGAGTGAGGACACCCAGGAGGGGCAGAGGACAGCCCAGCCGGAGCACTGCCCTGTCGGGCCCTGAGCGGGGGGAGAATCAACATAAGGCCTGCCCCCACCGCGTCTCCTGCTCCACCACGCAGGGGAGAGGAGAGGAGAGGTCTAGTCCCTCCGGTGCCACAGTGCTCCCCACCTGCGGGCTCTGCTTCAAGGGTTCTGTGCATATTGGCACATTTAATCTTCCCTGAAGCCTCGTGACATAGGCTGCTGGTTCCAGCCCCACGCGGACAGGAGGATTCAGCCAAGGACAGAGCAAGGATTCAAACCCAGCCCGGCACTCAGGAAACGTCCCTGTCCTTTTATGGCTGCCTGGCTGTTGGGCAGGGAAGACTCCCAGTGCTGATACCCGGCACCCCTCCAAGGGGACGCTGACATGTGTCATGAGGCTCCCGGGAAGGTAGAGAGGGTGGGCCTGGGCATCGGGTCTGCAGCAGACCCCAGCTCTGGGGGCCAGGGTCCAAGGTCAGCACTCAGGGCACACGGCAGCAGACGCCCAGCCCAACACTCCAGCTCCAGCAGCGCCTGTAGTGCAGTGTCCCACGAGGGGCCGTGGCCAGACCCATCTGCAGTGACACCGGGACTTGCCCAAGGTCACACAGACTTAGAGGGCTTAGAGCCTCGGGCTGCCAGTCTATGAAGCTGTCCCCCAAAGAGCACACCGTGTCCCCAGGAGACTGGTCATCCTCGGGCATTACGATCAGGTGAGTAGGTGTAGTTGGGGTGCGTGTGTCAGGGTACAGGTGGGGGGCAGTGGACAGGCAGGGTCACGAACAAATGCCCCAGAAGAACAGCGTCTGGAAGGGTGAGGGGTTTTGCTAGCTGGTGGGGAGAGGAAAGCTTGTGCAAAGACCTCCAAGTGGGATACCGTGTGGGAAACAGGGTTCGCATGTTCAGGCAGGAGCATCACGGTGTGACAGAAGGTGACACTGGGAGCCCCTGCCCCCACCTGTGGAAGCTCCTGGACTCCCACCAACTCCTGGCTCGACCCAGGTCCTGGCAGCTCTGCCTCCATCTATCTGTCTCCCGCTGCCCGAGGCCCAGCCCCTAGCTTTCTCCTCAACATCCTGCCCTTCTGTATTGTCCCGTCTTGGCTCAGACACAACAGATGGATCCCCGCCCTTGAAGTGGTAATTAAGTTTCTCATTACGGAGATGTACCATCATGACATGTCCTCAAAGTTTCAAATAAATTAAAATTGAAAAAAAATAATCCAGACTGCGAAGGGTCTGAATGAGCATGGGAATAAGAGCAGGTCCCTTAGTTCCTACTAATGATGGAGCCTTCCTGGTCCTAGAGGAAGGGAGGAGGTGAACTTGACCCACATGTGGCCTGTGTCTCTTCAGTGTTTTCTCTGACCTCACATTTTTCTGAGCCCCTTTCTTTTCTTTTCTTTTTTTTTAAAGATTTTATTTATTTATGCGATAGAGATAGAGACAGCCAGCGAGAGAGGGAACACAAGCAGGGGGAGTGGGAGAGGAAGAAGCAGGCTCATAGCAGAAGAGCCTGATGCGGGACTCGATCCCATAACACCGGGACACGCCCTGAGCCGAAGGCAGACGCTTAACCGCTGTGCCACCCAGGCGCCCCTGAGCCCCTTTCTGCATCTGGCCCAGAGCCCTTACAGAGCTCACGGGCTGGAGAGGACTCAGAGGGTGATCACAGGCCTGGGTGGGGGAAGGGGGTCTCGGTGAGGTCAGAGGTGGCTGTGGGAGGGGGTGGGAATCAGGAAGGGTTTCAAGGAGGAGGTGGCATTTGCACTGGGTCTCCAAGGACGAACCATCATCTAGCCACGGTGAATGAATGGGAATACATGATGAATGAATAAGTGAATGAGTGAATGAATGAATGGGTGTCCATCTGACGGAGCAAGGAGAGGCAGCCAGCCCAGGTCAGGCTGGAAACACAGGGCACCTGGGGTCATGAGGGGCCATGGTGTGATAACTGCCTCACCATCTTTATGGCTTTCTCACTGCCATGATAGCCTGAGCTGGCTGCTTCAGAGCCCTTATCTGTCCTCTGCTCTGGGACACTCCTCCTGGGTGGCCTCTGGGTCCCCACGTGTCCTTGTCCCCACCTCCTGGGGGTTTGTGAAGAGGGGACGGTTGGTGTGCCGCCCAAGGCTGAAGAGGGAGAAGTGGATGGTGGGGAGCCCCACAGTGGTGGGATCATGGGGTGACAGACATTGGAAGGTTGCAGTGGAGAAAGGCCCAGCCTCCAGCTCAAGGCTCCAGCTGATGGTGGCTTTCCTCACCAAGAGGGACTTCCTGGAGAGGAGGCAGTCACAGTCACCCGGATAAGCAGAGCTGGACACAGGGGACAAAGGTGGGATAGAGCGTCAGGGTCAGAGCTCCCGACCCAGGTGAGAAGGGGTGGGGCAGAATGGAAGGACCTCGAGGACATCAGGGACATTCACTCACTGGGGTTGTCAAGGCAGAGACCATCATGTTTATTTCACAGCTTCCTGATGCCCCATACAGCTGGGCCCAGGGAAGCCACTCAGTAAACACGTGCTAACTTGACCCAAATGCACCCATTTTCACTTTAAACCACTGGAAGAGAACTTGCTGAGTTCAACAGATTGATAACAGACTCAGGTTAATTAGCTCGAAAGGTGAAACCAAGGATTACCAAATGAACAAAATACAGACTCGAGACAAAACTAAGAATCCACACTAATAATTAAGACTCTCACACAGGCAGTCCCCTGGGGCCTCAGGGCCTTTGCACTTGCTGTCCTCTCAACCTGGAGCACTGCCCAGTGCATTGCTTGCTTCCTAAACACTTTCAGGAATTTGCTCAAACATTCTTCCTGACTTTATTTTTCTCCACGGTACATACCACCACCTGGCTTTGTGTGTATTTTACTTCTTTTTTAATCCATCTCTCCCACTAAGCTGTCAGCTACGTGAGAATAGAGACCTCTGCCAGCCTCAGCCACTGCTGTGCCCCGATGTCTGGAACCAACCTGGCACGCTAGGGCCTCAGCGAATGCGCCCTGGGTGAGTGCATGTTGTCGACTACAAACAAGAATGTTCTGGGGAGTGATAAGAGTTGTTTATTCGTTATTTATTGAGCCCCTATTATGTGCCCAGCACTGACCTAGGCTGTAGGCACGATGAGTGAGACAAAAAACAAAAAAAACCCAAAAAACAAGAAACCCAACAGCTCTGCGGCCCCTGTGGTGCCGCCACTGTGGGGGGAGACAGAGGGCACGGCACATTAGAAGGGGTACCTGCTACAGAAGAAACAGGGGGACTCGAGAAGCTCAGAAGAGCCAGGGTGCGGCTGGAGCAAGCTAGGGGCCAGCCAGCGCTGGGCGGGGGGGACAGTGGTCGGAGACGAGATGGCGCAGGACCTTGTGCCCCCTGTGAGGAGGACCCCCCTCCAGACGGGGGAGCCACGGCCGGTGCCGAGCGGGGCGGGGCCCGAACGCCCCGCACGGATGAAGTGGGTGACGGCTGGGCAGACGCCATCTACGGTGCAGCCTCCCCCACCCCAAGCCTCCCCGGTCGTGTGGGCAGGAAAGGCTCCTCTGCGGAGGTGACAGGTGAGCTGAGGGAGCCCTGCGTGCACATGCCTGACATGCCCTGTTCTGAGTCACTTTGACTTGGCCTCTCTCGCTTGTCACCACCTCCTCCCGCCCCCAGGGAGAAGCCTCCTTCTAGGGCCCCCTCTCCAAATACAAACCAACCAATCCAGAGCGCGCACCCCACCACCTCCTTTCTCTGTCAGGCTCTCCTACTCTGGGCCACTCTCCACCCGCGGGAATCACCCCAGGGCCCGATGCCACACAACTCGCCACGGCCCCCATGCCCCAGAGTCCCGAAATTATCCCCACTAGCCAATCCTAAGCCTGCGTCCCGCCTTCGCCTGTTCCTTCCCGCAGGACCCACGATCAAGTCTCCTGCCACAGTTGTCCCTCCTCCTGACGCTCCTCCATGTGGCCCTGAGGGTGGGGCGTGTCGCCTCTCTGGGGACTGAAACACACTCTTCTCAGGGCCATCGTCTCCTGATCTGTAGGCCTTCACTGAATCTCACATTTTCTCTTAATACATTTTATTTTAAACCAGCCCTATGAGACCCTTGGCAAACACTTTAGACTCAACAAACAAATGAGCTGTATACTTTGTTACAATACGATTAGAATTCCTTTTTCCCCCCAAAAGGGCAGGCTCCATGAGAGTGGAGGGCGAGTAAGAAATGACACTGACAAGACCAGGCACCTGGGAAATCCTCGATATCTGTCTCCGCGGATGGAGAGCTCAGGCCGAGTCCCGGGCTCTACCTTCCTACTGTGCGTGGAATTTGTGGGTTTTTCAAATTCAGCTTTTAAACTCGTCAGCTTAGCAGGGAACTTGTCAGTTCTGCGCTCATCTTTCTAGCAATAATCAAGTTACACCATGCGTGAGACGGCCTGTTCCCCGAGTTATTTAATTAGAAGCTGCAGATATTAGCGGGGAAAGAGTCAGCATATTTCACAACAAGCTACGTCTCTGGAAGAGCGCGGGGATGCATGAGTGTGGGAGGAAAGAACAAGGTGAAGTCAGTCCCTGGAAGATCTTAGCTCGATTCTTCTCATTGGGGGCATCGATCTTGTGCATTTCCAGAGACGCGACTGGAGAGGGGAGTGGGCTGGAGCGGGGCTTAACTGTCACCCCACGGAAGGGAGGGAGGAAAATTTCAGACAGCTGTGGTTCTGGGAGCAGCCTGACCCGAGGGCCCCCCCCCCCCCGAAAAGTCCCCTCCGAGACTGCTGTCCTGGTTAGAATCAGGCTCAGTTGCTGTAACAAAGGTTCCCCACCCCCCGCACCCCCCACCCACGCGAGTGGCGAATGGAAGTTTGCATCTCTCCTGCTTGGTCCAGAGGCAGATAGTCCAGGGCCGGGCTGCTCCAGGAAGCTCCTCTCCCTGATGCCCTGTCATCCCAGACCAGCTGCCCTTGTCCACGTGGGCCAGGATGGAGTGCACGATCCCAGCAGCAGGACAGGGGGAGAAGCAGAAAGGGCCTGATTCTCTCTGCCAGGAAACATCCCAGAAGTACAAATCACTTCCCTTCCCATCCTGGAGAGAGAGCCTGGGCACACAACCAGCCGAGCTGCAGAGGACGCTGGGAACTCTGGAGGCTTTTGCTCCATTCAAAGTCAGGTATCTGGTTGCCTGGAGTGGTGGACAGTGCTACTGGGAGCCCCATGACATGTCTGCCACCTCCCTTTGAGTGTTTTCTCCCACCGCTGACCACTCCCTCCCTGAGTTCATGTTTTATGAGAGATCATCTATCAGACAAACTGCATTAAGTAGCTTGTAATTCAGAAACCAGTTGCAAACCCACCAGTGGGTGTCAAATCGGCTCTCCACCCAGAGCCCACTGTGCATATGCAGCCACGGTCACGTGGCTCCCTGCTTGTGGGTCACCCACTCTTTAGACCATGAAGGCCCTCCCTAAGAAAACTCTTCGACTAATGAGACCAGAGGCAGCCAGTGGCCCAGCAGCAAAGGCCCTGAGCACACAGGAGGAGAGAGTCTCACTGGCAGAATGTTCTGTCCTCAAAATGGACTGCCTTCCAGGCCCTGAGCTAGGGGACATTTAGGTTTGTAGCTGCAGAGCAAAATGCAGTGGGGGTGGTCCTGGAAATAGGGGTGCTGGTCCAAAGCCCCACTCCCAGCCTGCCTCCCCCTAACTCTGTCCTGTATGTGCATAGCCTCCTTCCGTCTGGAAGGCCTCCTCCCATTTCCAGTGGGTGGGGTCCCTCCCAGATGGGGAAAGTGGAAAAGCTAGACTCCTGCATTCCAGTCAGGAAACTCAGCTGCCAGGTTCAGGGACCCCTAAGCCACTTTGGAGGCCCACCCCCACGCCACTTCTGACTCCCCACACAGGCTGGTTCACGGGACTTTGTTACCCTGTTGTGAACTCTTGGTGATAACTAACACAGGCCACAGGACCAAATGTTCCCGTTGGTCCCCCTGAAAATGTTGGGCAATGTTAGCATAGAAAGCAATGCACAATCTCTGCGTTTCCCTGCAATACTCCTGGGATCATTCTCTCATCATTTCCCCATTTAGTTGTTCTGATGAACTCCCAAGTTCTATATCACTGCACGCCTCTCAAACTGGAATGTCTGCAGCCCCGATTCTGTGCGGGGAGGATGCAAAACAGGGTACCTGTGATACATCTTTCTGGAGCATCAAATTATTACACGATTTGGAAGAACCCCCCCTCTTCCCCAAACACAGAAGCTAAGAGAAGAGGAGGGGAGGGGAGAAATGCCTCAAGAAAAACAGTGCAGTCTCTGAAGCTTCACCCAGGTGGGGACAGAGGGACACACCTGCAGCTACGGCGGCCTCTCGTCTCGTAGGCCAGACACAGGGATACCCTCTTGGTTTGAATCCCGTGCAGAGAACCCTGAGGCACTGTGCACACTTGCACTGTCCCCGGGACCACGTCCCCTCGCTCGAGCATCCCTGCACACCCAGCCTGCACCTCTTGCATCGCTCCCAACTGCGGCCGTTTGGGCTCAGGCCCTGGCTGATCTCCTGTACCATGTCGCCGGGCTTCCCGGAGCTCGGCATCTTTCCCTCCATTTCAAAGGCTGGGATCGTGGCTCGACTGCTCCACAGTGTTTCATTTGGTCCCTGCCTGGCCGTTGGAGAGAAAAGTGGCTTGACTTTTATTTCTGTGACATTGGTTCTTATGTCTAAAACAAAGATGCCTTAGAATCAAGTCTAAGACCCTTCCCACTGCCCTCTGCCGGCCCGGCTATGACCAGATGGAGGCACTGGGGTCATTTCATCAGGCTGCCCCGTGACCTCGGTGAGGGTGGGGGTGGGGGTGGGGGTGGGGGTGGAGGTGGAGGTGGAGTCTCTTTCTGAGGACACACCTTGGGGCCAGTTGGTTCCCTCTGGGGCTTCACTACTGCTGCTGGTGCAGGGGGGTGGGTGGAGGAGGCCCCAGGGCTCCGCTGGGGGGCTGGGCTGGGGCTGGTGGTCCTGGATTCTAGGCTCGGTAGGGCACTGTCAGGCACTTTGTCCTTCTGCTCTGTCTTCTGGTCCCCTTCAGGCCACCGTGCTTCCTCACTGAAGAATGAGGCCGGTATGCAGTGGCTCGTCGGCAGTATTTTTTACTGCCTCTGAGGCCTGCTGAACCTCCTGGGTTGGGGAAGGACTGTGGCTGTTGGGGTCAGCAAAAGCGGAGGGCCTTACCATGAGGGTGCGGCCCTCCGCCTCACATTTCTTAGAGCTCACAGCAGGGAGGTGGCCATCACGTGGTCACACCTCCAGCCTGTTAGGAGTCCTGCATCTGGTCCCACCCGTAGCCCATGTTTGCCATCACCTGAGTCACCCTGGGGTCTCTGTCATCGCAGGATGGCTCCCTGTAAGGCCTCACTTGCTCCCCTGCCCCATATTTACCCAGAGGTCCTTCGTAACGTCTTTTATTTTATTTTATTTTTTTAAAGATTTTATTTATTTATTCGACAGAGTTAGAGACAGCCAGCGAGAGAGGGAACACAAGCAGGGGGAGTGGGAGAGGAAGAAGCAGGCTCATAGCAGAGGAGCCTGATGTGGGGCTTGATCCCAGAACGCAGGGATCACGCCCTGAGCCGAAGGCAGACGCTTAACCGCTGAGCCACCCAGGCGCCCCTCGTAACATCTTTTAACCTTCCTCTCTTGCTGGGGTCGATGGTCATCCATGTGGTCAAGCGGTTTTCCCATCTGAGGGACATAAATACCGGAATGTAGCCACCCTGCTTAATTATTTGTTGTTGCTGCTCCCAGAAGTCTTCCCCCACAAAAGCCTGGCACCCAGTGCTCGAACAATACGAAACCACCCCAGCCACACATCCACGGGAGGGCCGTCATATTTTCAGCACGGGGTGTGTCCTGGGGCAGCAAAAGGGGGGCTACCTCAGAAAGCGTTGAGTTTGTAGCCAGCAAACTCGATGCCGAGGCCAAATTCTGTGAATTTTATATTCAGCTCCCCGACAAAAAGCACATTCTCCGGTGTCAGATCTCCGCCGACAACACCTTTTTGGTGGCCATACCGAACGCCCGACGACAGCCGGCAGTTTGCCTGGAGCCCCTTCTCGGTCACTCGGCCGTGGTGCACTAAGGAGTCACACGGGTCTCCCCCACTTACATAGTCTCAAACGAGGAATATTTTCTCAGTGTGGGTCCCCTCACACGACTTCATAATATTGGGGGCATTCAAGGCCTTCATAGTTTGGGCTTCACAAAAAAGTCCCTGGAGGCCGGTGGTGTTCTGCTGGGTGTTCTCGATGACCTTCACAGTCACCTTTGTCCTGGCCAAGAGGTGCTGGGCCAACTCCGTGGCGGCGAAGCTGCCCTCACACATGGTCCCGAGGAACTCGCACACAGTACGCGTCTCCTCCTCCGCAGAAACGGCCGTGACGCCCTGAGCCCGGGGACGGGCTGACTACACCGACAATACTACACAGCAGTGCTAACGATGCCTACTAACTAGGCTAACTAACAACACTGACTATGCTAACTAACCGTACAGACTGTATGAAACGCGCTAATACGAACAACGCCGACCACGCTAATAATACTAACGACACTATGCTTACTCTCCGAGACAACGGTGTGACCTCTGCTCGCTGTACTCAAACCCTCACACCAAGTAGAGACAAAAAAAGAAAAAAACCCCAAAACAATGAAAAGTGAGAAAAGGATGAAGAAAAAATGAGAGGAAAAAATAAGAAAAAAGAAAGTAAAGAAAATCGAGGAGAGAAAAAAGAAAAAAGGAAAAAAAAAAAAAAGGTAGGAAACAAGGTCACTAGGGTCAAAGTCGGTCAGGTCACCAAAGCTCCCTGAGCTCTACAGACCACAAACCCAGGCCCAGTCAGGGACCAATCATGGCTAGAGATAAAACCATAGCGGTTTCCTTACTTTTTGTTCCCAAGACCCTTTAACTCAAAAAAAAAAAAAAAAAAAAAAAAAAAAAAAAAATCCCAGAGAGCTTTGTGTCTGTGTGGGTTTTTCAAGATTGATATTTACTTTATTAGAAATCAAAATCTGTAGGCTACTTCCATGGTCTTTTCATTTCCAGTTTGACAAAAACTGTAATTTTCAATTTAAAGACCTCATCGTGTCTACACTTCAAAAACTCAATTCCTTTGGTTTAAACTCTGGTCTCAAAATGCTGCTACAACTTAACAGACATCACGATACTATAGGAAAATGTTCTGTTGCATAAAACGCAATAAGGGTCATTATTAACATCTCGGAAGCTCAGAGGAAGATTGCTTTCGTCGTATTTTCACCAATAAGGTCGTGATCAGATTTCTCATCAGAAACCTTGGAGGTCAGAAGGCTTGGGTTGAGGTGTTCAAAGTGTTGAAGGGACAAAGCTGTCAACCAAGAATCCTACATTTGGTGAAACTGTCCTTCAAAAATGGGGAAGCTAAGAAGACCTTCCCAGATAAACTGAAGCAGAGAGACTTGCCCTGACCACTGGACCAGGGCTGCAGTGGAGGAAGTCCTTCAGGTTGAAAGGCAAGGGAGGGCACTGGGCAATAACTCGAAGCCTTCTGGAGGAATAATCTCTGGTAAAAGTAAATACACAGGCAATTATGAAAGTTAGTACTGTTACAACTTTGATTCACAGCTCTATGTGTTTTCTACATTAAGAGACTGATACATACGTATACCACACACACATATATTTAAAGATTTAAATAGAGAGCATAGGAGCAGGGGAAGAGGCAGAGGGAGAGAGAAAATCCCAAGCAGACTCCACGCCAAGCATGGAGCCAGATGTGGGGCTCAATCTCACGACCCTGAGATCATGACCTGAGCCGAAATCAAGAGCTGGACACTCAATGAACTGAGCCACCCACATGCCCTGAGACTAATATAGTTAAAAACCTAGGGGCACCTGAGTGGCTCAGCTAGTTAAGCGTCTGCCTTTGGGTCAGGTCATGATCCCAGGGTCCTGAGATTGAGTCCCACATTGGACTCCCTGCTCAGCGGGAAGTCTGCTTCTCCCTCTCCCTCTGCTGCTCCCCCTGCTCGGACTCTTTCACTCTCTCTCAAATAAATAAATAAATAAAATCTAAAAAAAAAATCTAATTATGGGTCTATGCTTTTGGACACATGATGCATAAAGATGTTATTTTGTGACTTCAGTAACTGAAGGAGGGGGAGGTTAGGACTGTAGAGAAGCTGAGTTCTCACGTTATTGAGGTTAACCTGGTATGAATTGAGATGAGGGCGCTGTAACTTTAGGATGTTAAATACAACCCCGTGGTAACCGCACACACACGAGCTATAGAACATACACGAAAGGAAATGAGAAGGGAATATGCAATGTTCCACTAGACAGAAAAATCAACTACACGTAAAAGAAGACAGTCATGCAGAAAATGGGAGACAAAAAGCAAGAAGGCAAATAGAAAACAAAGAGCAAAAGGGCAGAGGTAAGTCCTTCCTTATCAGTAATTACTTTAAATGTAAATAGATTCCGCAGATTAGCAGAAGGAATAAAAACACACGATCGGGGCGCCTGGGTAGCGCAGTCGTTGGGCGTCTGCTCAGGGCGTGATCCCGGCATTATGGGATCGAGCCCCACGTCAGGCTCCTCTGCTATGAGCCTGCTTCTTCCTCTCCCACTCCCCCTGCTTGTGTTCCCTCTCTCGCTGGCTGTCTCTCTGTCACATAAATAAATAAAACCTTAAAAAAAAAAAACCACATGATCCAACTATCTGCTGTCTACACACTTGAGATCCAAAGACACAAAAAACTGAACATGAAGGAGCCAGAAAAGACAATCCGTGCCAAGTGTCACGGAAAGAGTAGGCCAGCCGTGTATTAACTAAGAGGTCCAACACAGCGAGAAGATAAAGTGATAAACATTTACACACCTAACGAGAGACCCTCGAAAGACATGATGAAAAAATTGACAGAACTGAAGGGAAAAACAGTTCTAAAATAATTGTTGGAGCCTTCGATACCCTACTCTGAATAATGGACAGAACAACCAGACAGAAGATAGGACGCAGAGGACTTGAACAACACGATAACCCAACCGGATTCAATGGACGCGCGCAGGACTGCACCCAACGACAGCACACCCGTCCTTCTCCAGGGTGCATGGGACCTTCTCTGGGACGGACCTTGGGTTAGGCCACAAGTTAGGTCTCAGTAGCTGTTATAAGATAGATGTCATACAAAGTCGCTTTTCCAACCACAATAAGATGAAGTCAGAAATCAGTAACAGAAGGAAAAGTGGGAAATTCAAAAATCTATGACAACTAAAAACATATTCTTAAAGAACCAATGTGTCAAAGAAGAAATCACAAGGGAATTAGAAAATACTTAGAAATGAAGGAAATGAACTACAACAAAACTCACAGAAAACAAAGCAGTGTTAAGGGGGACATTTATAGCTATAAACACTTACATTAAAAATCAAGACGGGGCGCCTGGGTGGCTCAGTCAGTTAAGTGGCTGCCTTCAGCTCAGGTCGTAATCCTGGGGTCCTGGGATTGACCCCGTGTCAGGCTCCCTGCTCAGCAGAGGAGTTTGGTTTTCCCTCTCCCCCTGCCCCTCCCCTGCTTGTGCTCTCTCTCTCACACACACTCTCTCTCAAATAAATAAATAAAATCTTTTAAAAAAAGACAGAGGGATGTCTGGGTGGCTCAGTTGGTTAAGTGTCCGACTGTTGATTTCAGCCCAGGTCATGATCTCAGGGCTGTGAGATCAAGCCCCGCATTGGGCTCTGCCCTGAGCATGGAGCCTGCTTAAGATTCTCTCTCTCCCTCTGCCCACCCCCCTAAAAGAAAAATCAAGAAGACATCAGGTCAACACCATAACTATGCAACTTAAGAAACTAGAAAAAGCCAAAGCTATGAAAGGAAGGAAATAATAAACACTAGAGCAGAGATAAATGGAACAGAGGATAGAAAAAACAGAAGAGAAAATCCACAAACCCAGAAGTTGTTTCTTTGAAAAGATCAACAAAATTGACACACTGCTAGGCGGCAAGACTGCATCGCCACTGACTCTTAGGGACACAGAAAGGACCAGAGTGCTCTCAACAAGTGTCCTCTAACAACTGGGAGGACCCAGACAAAATGGACAAATTTCTAGAAACATAAAACCTACCAAGACTAAATCACAAAGAAAGAGAAAATCGGAATTGATTTGGAACTATAAGGAGACTGAGTCAGTAATCGAAAACCTCTTGACCAAACCAGTCCCGCCTCTGACAGCTTCACTGGTGAATTCTACCAAACACTGAAAGAATTAACACCAACCTTCTCAAACTCTCCCAAAAAGTTCAGGAGAAAGAACACTACCTAACTAATTCTATCAGGCTGGTGTTGCTTTGACACCCCCCAGATATCTCTGGCCCACTTCCAGACAGTCACCAGAGGATTTTTCTAAAACATCCAGCCAGCCAAGGGGGTCTGCCTTTGGCTCAGGTCATGATCCCAGGGTCCTGGGATGGAGCCTCGTGTCAGGCTCTCTGCTCAGCGGGGAGCCTGCCTCTCCCCTCCCTCTGCCTGCCACTCTGCCTACTTGTGCTGTCTCCCTCTCTGTCAAATAAATAAATAAAATCTTTAAAAAAAAATAAAACTTCCAGCCAGATGAGCTCTTAGCTCAGTGACTCGAGTCTGGTTCCTATGAAATCCTTCTCTTTCCTGTGTAAGGAGAGGACCAGTAGTGCCTCCAGAATCAGGCTGAACACATATGGACCCCTTCCGAGAGCCTCGGCCCACAACTCCAAAATTGGGCAATCTTTCTTTGCAACTCTGCTGGGCCACAAGATTCATTAGACTCCTGAGAAAAATGACCAATTAATGGACCCATACATTATAATACCATCTTGCAGCTAGATAATGCTTTATAAAGGGGGGAGATTTGGAAATTGGGCCTTAAGATTTTGTCTGCATCTTGCTTTTGTGTCTGTAGGTGTGTCCATATATGTTGTAAATGTGAGATATTTTCTCCACCTCCAGGCGGTATTGTTAAAATTAATTTGGGGAAGTGCCCTGTGTAGTTGGTTTAAAGGCAAGTGCTTATAAGGATTGGCTATTCTAAAACTCGGAAAGATAGAAACTCACCCAAATTATTTCTCCGGTTCATGTGATCTTGGAAAACATTTGCTATTAAAGCTAACTTAAGGTTGTTTGTTTAATTAAAATGGATATGCCTTTAGAATTGCCGACATTAAGTACAAATTTTTATTCTGCCTGTGTTTATTGAAAGTCAAGCAAGTTCATATTATCTCCCTTGCAAAATGCATCAGAGAAGAAAAAAGAACTTTGTCTAACGCCAATGAAGCTTTCTGGGCCAGCAAAGAACAAATACACAGATGTAAATGATTTCAATGAATGTAATCGAGACCCCTGGGAAAAATCAGGGAAACAACTCTGTGTGCAATGAAAAGTGAGACTGTTTACTTAAAGAGGGAAAACCTAGGGCAAACTCCGAATGAATGTAAAAAGGAAAGTTGTAGAAGGTTTGTGAGAAGGGAATCTCTAGGAAGGAATGTTATGCACGGCCGGGACTGAGATTATGGAGATTAGCATGTAGAAAGAGTAATCCACACCTGGGGAAGCGGAGGGAGAGCAAGAGAACAAGATCGGGTGGAAGTTCAGCGGTGATTCAACACCAACGGAAGCCGTAGGCGGCTCTCCGAGGAGTTCCAAGAGTTGGACTGCCCTTCGGAGCCATCTTAAATTAGGTCAAAGGGGCTGGAGCGTCATCACGGTCCTTGGATGTGACCACCTGGGAAGGGGGCATGCCCTTGCCAAGGCAGCTGTCTGCAGTCAAGGCCGTCCCCGATGGCGTCTGAGGGTTGAGGACTGTTGGCAGCCTTCCTACAGCTGGGAGACCTTCGCTCCTGCTGGAGATGCTGGTCAGCACATCCCAACTCCCATCACAAGAACTCCATGCGGTGCCCTGGATGTCCTTGTCAAAGTCAGTCTATATCAGCGTGGGAGATGACACAGAGGAAAACGGAGGGACTGCATGCATTTTTAAAAATGTACCTTGTTGCAGTGAATGAGTTTTAATATCAGAAGGATACGGTGGAAGACTGGAACTTGGGTTTTCTCTCTGTTCCTATGACAGGGCCTTCTTATCGATCTAAATTATAAACAAAGGTTTTTCTTTATCTTTAATCTGCCTAGAAAAACAAAGTTTCTATGTCTTGTCTCTGTGAGGTCTTTGATTACTTAGAAAAGTTGAGTCTGCTCAATATTAAGAGAGTTAAGGTTTGTTAACAACTGTAACCGTCTGCATTTGCCTTGAGAATCTCTTCTTGTCCCCTTGGCTAAGTCAAGTATCATGTTTTGTAATGATCCGTAATCCTATTTAGGCATGTGCTTTAAAATCTTCTGATATTTGGCAGTCTTCCAAAAATTCAGCTTCTAAATGACTAATTAGGCTTGTTCATTTGCTATCTCCAATCACATGGGAAGCATTGCCAAACAAGGACTGAAAACCCATCTTAGGCTAGATTGTATGGTTGAGTGCTATAACTGTTCTAGAAATTTTATACAATTCCTAAGGTTCTGAAGTGTCTTGGTATAATGTCATCACTTGTAATTCTAATTATTAAAGAACTGTGTGTCACAGAATTTCCTTGTCAACTGCATCATATTGACAAATACAGGTCTCTGATCCCTTTAAGATTGTAAAGCTAAACTGAGTAAGAATTTCCAGAACTAATGGGGAACCTACATTTAAACAGACCGTTGTTTGAAACACTGCTGGTTCTCTAGTGTTTGCTCTTCCGGATTGAAGTCTGCCTGGGACTTACAGAAATTTGGTAAAAAAAATATTTCTTTGTAAACAGATATGAAACATTCATCTCTTTCTCTCTACCTGATACCACCAGAATTCAGAAACTCTCAGTGAGTATTTTTATATTTTCATGGCAATGTATTTACTTGGATAAGGTCAAAGAATCTGTTCTCCTTGTAACAGGACACAACTGGGAACACTGGTCATATTCTCAAGGCTCGGACTGGAAATGTCATAGTTGAGGAGATATCCACGACTCAGATATGACCAGACAGCTTTGAGGAACTGCGGTTGACTTTATGGAGCCAATGAAGCCCCTTGGAAAAATCACCTGATACCTTGCTTACAAAGTTTCCAGCAGCTTTACCAGGTGAATAAGAAAGGTCACTTCCTTGGGGCGCCTGGGTGGCACAGCGGTTAAGCATCTGCCTTCGGCTCAGGGCGTGATCCCGGCGTTATGGGATCGAGCCCCACATCAGGCTCCTCCGCTATGAGCCTGCTTCTTCCTCTCCCACTCCCCCTGCTTGTGTTCCCTCTCTCACTGGCTGTCTCTATCTCTGTCGAATAAATAAATAAAACCTTAAAAAAAAAAAAAAAAGAACGGTCACTTCCTGGCAGGTGCAGGATCCTTAGGATATATTGGGGACCTTGAGAAGAGAGAAATCCACCCAAATCTACGGGTGTTGCAGGCAAAGTCTGATGGCAAGTATTTGGCTTGGCTTCCTAGCCTCTAGAGGCGGTTAAAAGTTCAATCTGACATTCCTTATGAAAAGTTCCAGCAGGGGTGCCTGGCTGGCTCAGTCAGTAAAGCCTGTGACTCTTGATCTCGGGGTCATGAGTTCAAGCCCCATATTAGGTGTAGAACTTACTTAGATAAATTTTAAAATAGAAAGAGTGTTAAAAAAAAAAAAAAGAATCCGGCAAAGCAGATTAAAAACAAAAACCAAACCTATCTGACCAATCACCATTGTTTCTACACCTATGTAAACAGGCCAACTTTATTAAAATTGGACTTATTTTACAAAGGACTTAGTCTTAATTTGGCTATCTTTGGTGGAAATGAGGGTGACTCTTACAGAGAGAAATTGTTTCAGTAACACACTTTGAAGGTGCTGGATTCTAGTTCTGATGAACTGTCCTTGAGTGTTGGTTGGTTGCCTGTAACACTGGGCTGGGTCCTGAATTCTCCTGGTTTCCTTGAATATCTGACTATAACTCTCCAAACTAAGGTTTCCAGTTTTCTCCCACTGTCTTGACTTGAATCACTGAGAACTAAAGCTGTCCTTTTTCCTGAAATGCTACAAACTAACTCGACAGCCCAAAGTAAACGTCAGAGGAAAATTGCCACAATGGCCCACGTGGAGACCATCTCCATGCCCGTGCTATAGGGACCACTTGGAAAGATCACCAGAGACACACGGATCACTGAACAAGCTTATTGCAGCCGTCCAGACTGGACGATCTGCCATTGGAAAATCCAGACTTTGAAGTGTTCATGGATGGGGATGGTTTCACAGATCAAAGACAACGAAGAGCTGGATGCAGGGGTGACCCATCAGCTATTGTCCACTGCCAAGCATGCCAGAAACTGGACGACTGCCCAAGGGAACCATGCTGGCAGCCCATACAAAGACTCCAACACCCTCTATAATGGCTTTAGGACCAAACATAGATTTAACTAAATATCAACCCCAATATTCCTTGGAGGACAGTAGAGGAACTAAGGAATGGGGGTTTGGACACCCTGCTGGCACTAATACTGGCTGGAAGTATAACGAATCCTTATTCCAGAACATCTTATGGAAGAAATAATTGGCCATATTCACCAAAGCACCCATTATGGGAAAGATGTTACTCTTCAGTGTATCTGGTAGTATATTGTGGGTTCCAATCTTCAGAGAACTGCTTAGAAACATGCCACTTGTGCTAGAAATAATCCTTAGACTGGGCCCCCGCCAGTTTTAAAAGGTATACAGCTTGGAGCCACCAAACCTGGAGAAGACCGGCAGGTGGCCCTTACCAGGATGCCAAAAACAACAGATGATTCTTGGTATTTGCTAATATTTGCAGACACCTTTACAAGCTGGGTTGAAGCTTTTCCACTTTGTTCAGAGAAGGCCTCAGAAGTTTCTTATTTTTTTTTTTTAAAGATTTTATTTATTTGAGAGAGAGAGAGAGATCACAAGCAGGGGGAATGGGTAGAGGAAGAGGCAGACTCCCTGATGGGCAGGGAGCCTGATGCAGGACTCAATCCCTGGACCCCGGGATCGTGACGTGAGCCCAAGGCAGATGCTTAACCGACTGAGCCACCCAGACGCCCCAGGGCCTCAGAAGCTGTCAAAACACCTGCAAGCAAAATCATTCCCAGGTTTAGACTGCTGCTAATAATTCGGAGCGACACTGGAGTGAAAAATCACATGAATGGCATCTGATGCCTTGGACACTCAATGGAAATCACACACCTCCTGGAGATCCCAACTGACTGGAAAAACAGAAAAAATGAATTACGGCAAAGATATGCCAAGACACCAACTTAACTCGGGGAAAAAGCCTTGCCATCTGCCCTGCTTTGCGTAAGAGTAGCCGCTGTGAAATGTTATATGGATGACTTTCCACGTTCTTTTCATGACTTAGGAGTTCCCAGAGGACTCACATCAGGGAATTATACTATCAGGTACAGTCAATACATAAGTTTGCTTCCAGCAACTTGACGTTCTTCCCAAGTGTGGCCTTATGCTGCCTGAATCCTTTAGTGACATCAAAAGGTGTCACCAAGGACCTGAAGAGCAGGTCCCCAGAGGACCAACTCCAACCTCATCGGACAACATCCTTCAAGGGGCTGTTGGCCACTCTCAGAAAACTACAGGGAAGTCAGCCCTGGATCCATCACACCCGAATTACGAGAATGCACAGGTTCCCTACCTGGGAAGAGGGAGAACATCGAAAAGGACCCCGCTCAGACCTGTGAGCCTCTGATGGACTTGAAACTACTACTACTTAGGGAGAGCTGGTCCAAGAAATCAGTCCATGAGCACAACACGCTACTGGGTCACAATCACCCTCCCCTAAAACCCTCGATAGAACATAGTACAAGAACTATTGACCAAAGTACAAATAGTACTTAGAATAGTCCAGACCAGTGCAGAAAGCTTCCATTCCTCTACCCCAGTCTTCACCCCACTGTAGTGGGAAGGAAAGAGAGCAGTCATCGTCCCAATATGCTCGAGGATGAGGACCGAACAAAAGACAGTGGGGACTGAAACCAGCAACCAAAGGGTTAACAGAACGAAAAAGCACAATTGCAACTTTCTACCCAGACCTTCCTCCTTTGCCCCTAAGTATCCCTGACTCTCCTCCTGGGGCAGGGGGTGGATTTCAGGCTTCCCTCCCATCTCCCAGTTTGGCTGCCTCTGGAATAAACGCTCTCCTCGCTGCATGCTTGATGTCTCAGCGATGGTCTTGGCCGCACATCAGACGGATGAACTTGGGTTCGCTTACACATACAGTAGGTACTCAGTAAAGACTGAAAGAGTGTCAGCTCTGAGGCTTGCAGAGCTCAGTGTCTGGTCCATGGTGACACAGAGGGTAGGGACGAGGAGAAGAAGAATTTAATTCAGAATCGTCTGACCCCAGTGCCTCTATTCCCATCCACAGTGCTAAGAAATTTCTGCTCTCCTCCCGCGGCCGCCGGCTCAGCCCTTAGCACAGCACCTGTGGACCCAGAAGGCCCCAGCCCCTCTGCCTCATTTGCAGCCAGCTCTCATTCCATCCCGGAGGTGACAGTTCAACTCTGTTTACCCAGCAGCGCAAACGCCCCAGCTTTGTCTGCCACCTTGGGCAATTTTCATACCTCCTTGCACACAAAATAAATTGCACGTTCTCATTTTGGGTTTGAGGGGGGGAAATGGCCCAGTTAATTACAAAGGCTGCCTTGCTTTGGCACGGAGTGATGGGAGATGTTCACAGGAAAATGGATTAATTTTGACTAATTGCTTTCACTTACATGTCTTAGTTCCAATTAAGACAACATTTGTAACCGAGCCCACCTTCTCCAGAAGCAGCTCCCATGCTCCCCAGACAAGCAGCCCTCAGGTTTCACCGGCTGCTCAAGGTCCTGAGAAACTTGCTGGCTGGGACCTTTGGGAAATGCCAGTCAATGTTTCAAGATCCCTCCTGGGGAGATCTAGGGGAACTACCTTGTTTAGTGCTCCTGCAGATTGATCCGCCCACGCTTCTGAGGCAGGCACAGCCTGGCTGTGTGTTTAGGCCGCCTGTTACAATCCGCAAGGACAGGGCCTGCAAATCTGTATATTCCGCAAGCACCAGAAGGCTATTCGAACTGGAAAAGCTCTGGGTGTCAAGACACGGGTCTGCATAGGAAAGCCCTGTTATCTAGGGGAGCTGTTCAAGGATTTCTTTGCCTCGTTTCCCAGAGCAGACAAAATGGGGCTCACCATAACTCTCTTGAAGGGGTGGGATTGGTTGTGCAGGTGAGGTGAGGCCCCGACCCACAGTGAACACTCATTAAATGGTACTTGTTCCTGCTAGTGAACATGGCTGGGTTCATTTCAGGGAGTTAATGAGAACCGCGGAAAAACAAAAGACAAGGCTTTTGTGCTGAACAAAGTCCTTGAACCTCAAACACTGTATCAGCACCCTCTCTGGGCCCTCTGTGCAGCTATTCATTCTTTCAAACTCCAAACTCTGCAAAGCTCTTCTTTTCCCACCTCCCCACAACCGATAAATCATTACAAGGTTCAAAGTGGAGGGCGTCAGCAGCCTCCCCCGGAATGGAGTGGAAAACAGACACACGCGCCCTGGGAGCAAGGGAGCAAAGTCCTACGTTTGCAAAATGGTCAAAACTGAGTCATTTCATTTGTGGAAAATGAATACATCTGATCTTGCAAATGTTTCGCCTCGGGGAAAAGGAGCGCGCACGCATCCGCAAACAGGCTTCTCCTGGCAAAAACCGAACCTGCTGCTCTGGGGGGGCTCCACCAGCCCACCAGAAAGCCTGCGGCGCACGTCCGCACGTCCGTCCTTGCAGCGTAAAGAGAAAACGTTGCCAAGCAGGGGCCTCAGGGTGGGGGGCGGGTCAGCCAAGGAGGGTCTCTCAGGGTTCATTTCCTTAACATTTAGCAAAGACCGTCAACTCTTGGTGGCCGTCCAGACCTTAGCTGGGATCATAACATCCAGGCACTGCCTTTCTGAGTCAAATGTAGCCCCCTCTGCCCACGATTTTTGGTGTTTATTGTGGAAAGGGGGACGAAGCAAGGGGGGGCATTATCCACTAAGCAGGGTAGATGGTCCAATTTTTTCCCCCTTCCATCTTATGGCCTGAAAATATTTATGAGTTCTAAATCCAATTAAGCAAACATTAATTTGTACCCGTTCTGTGGACAAGGCATTGTGCCCGGGGTTCCCAGTGAGACCAAGGTGAATTCAGTCCACTAAGCCTGTTGGTGCCTGCTCTGTGCTCTGTGCTGGGAGACAACTGGGGGGCCTCACCCAGGTTCCTTACTCTGCGTGGGGGGTTAAGGGCTCAAGTCGGTAGGACAGCAATCAACGCGAACAGGGGTATCAGAAGGAAGCACAAAAAGCCAAGGAGCGCAAGCAGGGGAAGGGCTCTTCAGCCATGACCCCCTCAGTGCTTCGGGGAGGCAGCAATGTGAGGGTTCTGAGAAAGGCTCGGGTCTGCCGAGGGGAGGGGGCAGAGGAAACGGCATTAGTCCCACAGAAGCTCAAGGCAGGCAGGGAATCTATGGATGCATCTAGAACCGGTGAGCAGCACCACTGGGTGGCTGCAGAAGATGCATGGGGGACAGGAGCAGGGAACTGGGCTGTGCAGGTGGCAGGTGCCTGGCCCCAGGCACCTCAGTGAGAGCCACAGCTGTGGTGCTGGGCAACGGGGTTCCCTGGAGGGTGAAGGGGGGGCGGGGCAGTCACTGTCAGACTTGAGTTCTAGAACAATCCTTCTGGTGGGACCCCCCATGGGAGAACACTAGGCAGAAGACCAGGGTCCCTTTAGGAAGACACTTCATGGCCACTCTTCCCTGGGAAACAAAGTTTGCAGCTGTCCGGGGGTAGTAACCCGAAGCACAGAGAGTGGGTCAGATCTGAACCATTTGGGGGGCTTCCTGTCCTGTGCCCCTGTACCCACCCTGTGCTAGTGAGCAGAGAGAGGCCTGACTCCCTGCGGTGACAGCTCCCTGGGGGCCAAAACACACGCCTGGCACAGGACAGAGATGCAGTCAAGGCCTGACAACAGCATCTTAAAGTCCCAGCAGTGGCTTTTCTCAGGAGTCCTAAAGGTCGCCGGGCCTGTGCCCAAGAGTCTACACAGCACAGGAGAAGTCGCTACGGGGTTGGGTTCTTGAGCCTTAGAAAAACTTGAGATGCAGCCTTCTCTGCTTGGACTCCCATCGGTTTTCTTCCCTGCCCGGCTCCTCATCTCTAGGTGTCCTGCTGAGAACCATTTGGCTCGAGCTGTGAACATATGTTCCAATTTGCAGACAGTGCCCCGCTCCCGTTCCCAGGCCGTTCCTTATTCTCTCCACACAGGTCCTTGCCCGTGCTGTCCCCTCACCGAAATGTCCTTCCCAACCTTCCCCTTGAGCGGGGTATCACGCTCCAGCTTCAGGGCTCTTGTCCGATACCTGCCCTGCAAAACCAGGTTCCCGAGAGCCCACCACACACAGCCCCCCGGGGGTGGGCAGGCAGGGGGTTTAGGGCTAAACATCCACCCCACACACGTCTCCCAGCACCCATTCGATTAGGAACTTGGCTGAATTTGCAGGTGAAGGCCCACTGATCTCCGGGTGAGTAGAGCAGAGGGGAGCGGGGGCTCAGATCTTAAAGCAGAGAGAGGCAGTGGAGAGTGGGGCTGAGGGCCCTCTCCTTCCTATTCCCCCCGTGAATCCCCTTCCAACGTTGGTGCATACCCCAGTGACGGGATGCTCACTACCCCTCGGCACCCCACCCTCTCTTCAGACAGCTCTTCACCTTTAACAAATATCTGGATAGCTAAGACATTTGCGTGGTTCCAAACTCAAGCAACAGCACAGTACACACTTCGAGGAGGCTCACAGCCGCTCTTGAACCTCCGCACTCTGCTCCCCATCTCCCAAGGGACCATTCTGATAACTGCTTGTGTCTCCTGCCATTGCTTACCTATGCAAACTTTACAAGCAAGAAACCGTGTTCTTATATCTGATTTTTCTTATTCAAAATGTAATGCGAGATACACGCTCTCCTGCCCCTTGCTTTGCTCACGAAACAACATACCTGGGGCCTCTTCCCCCATCAGCCCACCGAGGGCACCCTCCCCCGGCTTTCACAGCTGCACATACTCAGGGTGGGCCATGGTTCCAGAATGCCCAGCAGGCCCTCCTCCGGCATCTCCTGGCCTTGGCCATTCTCCATCTCTCAGCGTATCTCCTCTCCGTTCTCAGGCCTATGGCGACCTGGCCCTCACCCCATTGGTAGGCCTTGTATGACACTCTATTCAGTACCCCCCTCACCCTGAGTGTGCCTCTGCTTCCTGTAGGGACCCTGCCCTCCCACTGCCCCCTATTCTGCCTCCCTCGCTTGGGACCACCACGCATGTCTCCTGGGGTAAGCCAAAGCCAAGTGCACGAGTACAGAATGGGACCTCCCCGTGCTGCTTCCTGGAGCCTCCCCAGGACCCAGCCACCATCATCCATCTGCACTTCTCTCTCCCCAGACTGCCTAGAGGACCCCACCCAAGCCTGAAACTCCCAGCTCCAGGCCCAGGATGAGCCTCTTATCTCCCCAGCCTGGTCACAGTGCGATTCAAACCAGCCACAAATCTGAAATCCCATTTGCTGCCAAGGGGCCTGGGCGTCCCCTGTGGCTCTTCAATGGCCTCCTTGCTTCTCCTCCCCTCTCCCACCCTCATCAGCACCCAATCATCTCCCATCCCTCATGGCCTTCTTGGTCCCCCAACTCAAGCCTTGAGACCTGGCCCCAGCCCCCTGGGCTAGACCACTAGCACCCTGGGGTTCTGGTGCCTACCAGCCCCTCTCCTCGGTCCAGTCAGTATCCCCGCTGTGACCCCCCTCCATGCTGACCCCCTACCCTCCACTGGTGGGGGAGGAGAGAGGCAGGGTCTCAACTGCAAGCATCATCTGCTCCATGTGCCATGGAGACATACTGCAGCAGTCAAGGCAGGCAGGAGCCTGCCCTTCCACCAAACATCCCAAGTCTGGTCCCGGGGGCTGTCTGAACTGAGAAGCTTCCAGTCTTCGATACGTCACAGTCTAGGTAAACCAGACACCACGACAGCCCTTGAGGGGACGAAACAACCCCCAAGCAGGGTGACCTCCAGGAAGGTCATTCCAGAATCAGGAAAGCCTGCACAGTAAACCAGGGCTCTTGCTGCTCTCGGACATGAAGCTAGCAGACAGAGCATGGCCGAGGTCCGCGGGTGGCAGGCCAGGGCCAGGAGTGGCAAGGGAGCAGGGCTCTGACCTGGTGAGACCTCATCAGAGAGAAATCAAAGCACATGGTTTCATGGAAGCCACCCACTCCCCGGACGCAAGAAGCTCAAGCAGAGGCTGATGGCCCACATACCTGACACTCCGGGAACTTTCTCCTTCAGACCTGCAAAGAGAGAGAACACACACTTAGAATGCAAGTAAGTACCCTCCAGTATGGGGGATCCGCATGAGGACGTTAGATATGGGCACCCATGAGGTCCCCAGCGACCCTGGGAGCCCTTCTCCAGCCTCAGCAGACTGCCCCCAGCCCCAGTCCCCATGGCGTGCCGTTGCTGGGCTTTTGACCTAGAACTCCACCCTGAAAACCACCTCCTCCTGGAAGCTTTCGGCTGGTTTCCCAACCCCCTCCAGTGCACATCACCTTGGCCGTCATCATCACTCCCAGAGGGGGGCCTGTGGCTCCAGAACTCTGTGCCCTGGGCCCCGTGAGGCTGCTGTGGAAGGAATGAGTGAGGGACGTGCAGCTGGCCTCTCTGCATCCTCTACTTGGTATTTCCAGCATATAGCCCCACTACCAGCTCCATTTTCAAGTACCCAGAAATCAATTACACCACTTTACAAAGGAGACAAGCCTGAATGTCAAGGAACTGGACACTTAGATCGTATCGCGCACACTTGAACTTTCATGGAGCCTGTGAAATACAGGGCATCCCTGACAGCGGTGCCTTCGCGCTCTGTAAACCAAAGCAAAGGGACTTGGGGATTCAAATCCTCGCAGCGAAGGGCTTAAAGCCACAGCCGGGCTTCCAGGGTCTGAAGGAGCAAAGGGCTAGAGCAAGCACGTTGGGGAATCTAATCCCTGGACGTCCCAAATTGGATTTTACTGCCAGCGAGCTACAGAAATAAAAACACCCTTAACCCAAAGTCTTTTTTTTTTTTCAAATTGCCTTTTTCAGTAATTTTGCAGACTAGCTGCATGGCCCCATCAGCACTGAAGCCCAGGGGAATGGCTTCTCCCACTGAGCCGGCCTTGCTGATCTTAGGAGAGCATCCCACGTCCTTTCCTACGTCTGCCGTGTCAATGACAGATTCTACCCAGGCTGTCTTTCAAGCAAACCGACGGCCCGGCGCAGGAAAGTTTCCCCAGGATGCTATAAAGGATCTTACACACCAGCAGTTGTTGGCTGTCTGGAAGGCTCCAGCTGTCCTCAGCTGTCAGCCAGTGACACAGCGCCTGCCAGGGCCACGGGCCACTTCCTGGCTCAGCCGGTGCAGAACGAGAAATAAGACCAATGATGATGAGGACGAGAGACACCCTTACTCAGTCCTTAAGAGGAGCCAAGCCCAGGGCTGGGCCGTGACACATGCTACAGATTTTCACAGCACGCTGGCCGGCCCAGCGTGGTCCACACTGTGCGGAAGAGGGACTGAGGCTCGCGCAGGCTGTGTAAATTCACAGTGGCACGACCAGCCAGCATGGGGGTGCCCTCCTGCCGCACCTCAACGGCCGACAAGCACACCGGACCCCTTCTGTCGTGTTAGAGGTCAGGGTGGAGGTTCCTTGGGCGGATGACGGAAGGGGGCCCTGAGGGCTTGTAGGTGCTGCTCATGTTTGTGTCCCGATCCAGGTCCTGGTTACCCAGGGGCAAAATCGCGATTAATAAAAAGTATATATTTGGTCACTCAGATTACCAAAATGTGTGTCTCATATATATTTGGTCTTTGTGCATAGTTCCTGGCTCCCAGCACCCCAAACCCTTGCAATTTTCTTTCTTTCTTTTTTTTTTAAATCATTTATTCATTTATTTGAGAGGGAGCGAGCAAAAACGCACATGCGGTGGAGGGGCAGAGGGAGAGGGAGAGAGAATCTCAAGCAGACTCCCCACAGAGTGGGGAGCCTGACCTGGGGCTTGGTCCCAGGACCAGGGATCATGACCTGAGCTGAAATCAAGAGTCAGACTCAACAGGCACCCCCAAACCCTTGGAATTTCTGAGCAATGAGAGCAATGGGAACATCTTTTGTTACACTATTTGGTCTCTAGTCCTCAGTCCCTGAAATCACTTCAGAGCCCCTTTCCACCATAACTAGGGTCACGTTAATGAGGTGACTTTTGAAAAGCACCTAAGGATGGGGGCTGGTTGTGAGGGGAACCAACCAAGAATAGACGGTTGGAACTTTCAGTCCCACTCCCTGACCTTCAGGGAGGGAAGAAAAGGCTGGAGGTTGAATCAATCACCAACGGCCAATGATTTAATCAGTCAGGTCTACGTAATGAAGCCTCCAGAAAAATCCAAAGGGATGGGGTTCAAAGAGCTTCAGTTGGTGAACACACAGAGATTCGGGGACGGTGGTGTGCCCAGAGGGCAGGGAAGCTCCACGCCCCTGCCCCATCCCTTGCCCTGTGCATCTCTCCGACCTGGCTGTCCCCGAGTTACGTCCTTTTAGAAGAAGCCAGTACTGTAGTGAGTACACTGGTTTCCTGAATTCTGTGAGCCACTCAAATTAATTGAACCCAAGGGGGAAGTCACGGGAACCTCTGATTTATAGCCAGTTGGTCAGAAGCACAGGTAACAAGCTAAGCTTGCGACTGGCATCTGAAGTGGGGGTGGGGGCAGTCTTGCAGGACTGAGCCCTTCATGTGGGGGATCTGAGGCTATCTCCGGGTAGAGAGTGATAGAATTGGGTTGAATCGGAGGACACGCAGTGGGTGTTAGAGAATGGCTTGGTGGTGTGGGCACTCGCCCCCCTCCCACACGTGTTGGAACTGAGTACCAGAGTCTCTCCTGGGAGACCCACGGTGTGAAAACCCACCCTGCTGCACACTTACAACACAAACACTTTCAGTATATGTGCTGTGTTATTAAAAAATTGAAAAATATATAATACAGAGAAGATTAGTGGTGAGCTGATAATTGTTGAAGTTGGATATATCGCGGGGGGCGGGGGGGAGTCCTGACACGGTGTTGCCTACTTTTGTGCATGTTTGAAGTTTTCCACAAGTTGGAAAAACAGTTTTGGTAGGATGAGTAGGTGTGGAGCTCTAATGTACAGCATGGTGACTACGGTTAATAATGCCAGATGGTGTACTAGAAATTTGCTAGAATAAATTTCAGGTGCTTGCACCACAAAAAATAAAGACAATTATGTAAGGAGAGGAACACGTTAGTCAGCTTGCCTGTAGTGGTCATTTTACTGTATATATGTATACCAAAACACGTGGTACACCTTAAATAGACACCATTTTTATTAAAAAAAAAAAAAAAAGACGAGGTCTGTGACGTGAGTGGCCAGTGGCTGTACGTGGACTCTGTGACTTCTGTGATGGCAGAAATGACGCCCCTGCCAGGTTCAGCCCTAACCTTTGAAAGAACTGGCAACTTTTGCTTTCCTGCTCTTAAGAAACCAACTGCCATGCTGAGAGGAAGCCCAAGCTAACACGTGGAGGAGGAGGGGAGGCCAGAGAGGGGGAGGGGGAGGAAGAGGAGGGGGAAAGGGAGGGGGAGGAGGGTGGGGAAGGCTCCCGGCCAACAGCCCCAGCTGAGTCTCCAGCTGCCAGCCACCGTGAGCAAAGCCTCAGCTGATGTGACACACGGCACAGAGGAGCTGTCCCCACAGGCCTTGCTCAAACTGTGAAATCCGGATGGATTTCCAGCCTCAGGGCCTTTGCACACACTCTTCCTCCCGCCTGCAGTCCTTTATGTAGTTAACACCCCCTGACTATCAGTCACTTTCTGCCACTGTGTCCCTCACTCGGGGGCATCTCTGGCCGCCTTCTCCAAACTCAGCCAGGCCTCCCTCCCTGTTAGGCCTCTCAAGCAGCCCATCCCTCCCCCACAGCAGGGGCCAGTCTGCAGCTGAGATCTCTTGGAATAACGGTTCGATTAATACCACTCCGCGCTTCCCCACATCATCACAGGGCCTGGCACACATAAGTGCTCTGTTGTAGAAAAGACGGTGTTACCCAGGAAAGTAAGAGCACCCCCTGACCCACAAGTTGTGCTCCGAGGTACAAACACCAGTGAGGCACACGTCATGGCCCGAGGTGGGGTGCTCCCAGAGCCCCGAGCTGGAATGCATCACGGCAGGAAAATGGATGAATGTGGCCCAGCCACACAAAACAAGGGACACCAAGCAGCCAGGGGAACACAAGCCCCGGCCCCCCCAGCAGCAGGGCGAGTGGCCTAGGTGGCCAAAGAGGGCACACGTCACGATCCATCGGACTGAAGCAAAACAGGCGAAACTCAGCGCCTCAGCTGAGAGATGCCCAGCTGGGAGTTAAACCGTGAAGCCAAGCAGGGACGTGACTGTCAAGAAGTCAGGGCATGCGTCACCCCCCAGAGAGGACTTGCTGTCAGAGGAATATTAAGGGCTTTCCAGGCTGCTGGGCTTGGGTGCTGAATACAGCTGCCTACACCGGAGTGAATCTTTAAACCGCACCCACACACAAACACATGCATGTGCACACAGATTTTGTATGCCCTCTGTGTGTGTAAGTCACGATTTCAAAATGGAAAACGTGAACAACGGTTCAACAAAGTGATGAGCTGTTTTAAAAGGGGGAATGAGTCCCTGCTTTGTTCCTCAAACCTCCAGGCCGTGGTCACAGGTGGGCGTCTCTGGCAGCGCCCAAACTCCCCTGTGCTCTCACTGGTAGCAAATAACATGAAAAGCAGGTATTTCCCAGCCACGTGTGTTCCAGATGCCTGAACGTAAACCCCTTGCTCTAGAAGGACCGTGGACTCCCTGCCCAGCAATTTCAAGTGGCATCAGCACACACCAACACAGGCCACAGCCCCCCAAGCTGGCGGCTGATGGAAACCAGAATGGCCAACGGAAGGGTGTGCTGCTTCCCCCGCCAGGGGATGCAACCAGGTGCAGATGAGCCCTCTGTTAGCTGGAAGCCTTTCCAGATTCGCCCTCAGGGAGCCTGAAGCCAACGCAAGCCACAGAGGCATGAGGATGGGCCATCCCCAGGAGCAGCAGCAGAGGACGGTGTTTTGTGTTTATTTTCCATCTCATCAGAGCTGCGACAGAAACGAAAGCAAGCAGGGGCTGTGTGTGCACGGGTGTGCATACATGCATGGGTGTGAGTGCACATGGGCGTGTGCGTGTGTGCGTCTCACTCTTCATCTCTGTCTTGACCTCTCGCCCTGGGGGAAGCCTGTCCTGTGAGCAGCCGTGGAGACACCCACGTGGTAAGAACCTGATGGTCTGCCGCCGGCCACACGAGTGAGCTTACAGGTAAGCCTGATGCAGGGCTTGATCTCAGGACCCAGGGATCATGACCTGAGCCAAAGCAGACTCCCAACAGACTGAGGCACCCAGGCGCCCCCCCCCCCCCGCACGCCAAGACAAGAAATGGTTGCCTCTGTGAGCTGCTAAGGGTTGGGGTCGTTTGTTACGCAGCAGTGGAAAATCCTCCTCCTTCGCATCACCGGCTGGGGAGCCTTTGCTCAGTCCCACTTGAAGCGATCTTATCTGTGTCTGCTTACTGTGTCTGTCTTCCTCAATAAGGGGGAAGCTCCATGAGGACAAGGGACCTGGAGGTGCCCTGCAGAGTCTCCAGTGCTAAGACGACGTAGAGGCTCCTGGTTAAATGGCTGAGCTGCAGGGACCCAGCGATGTCAGGAGCCCATCGTTCTGGGATGTCCCGTGTCTGAGAAGCCAGGACATACCAGGAATAGGAACAGATGCTGAGTCAGACCCTCCCTGTCCCGGGCCCAGCACTGCCCTTTACTGCTGCCAAGCGACCTCAGAATGTCACTCAACCTCTATGAACCTCAGTTTCTTCATCTGTGGGCTGGGGATGGTAAAAGCCCCCAAGAATGCTGTAAGGAGACAAAGCGCATGCGCGACACGAAGTGGTTGATCAATAAAGCTGCTTCCCCCGCCCCCTGCCTGAAGGTGCGATCTGAGGACGCGCGCTCCCTGCCCCTAGGCTGCTGCGCAGCTACTTAGGGCAGACCCACGGTGCAGGAGGCAAGGGCGGTTCCTTAGTAGAGGACGCATCCCTGTGCAGCAAAGCCCAGCACAGGGCCTGGCGCCCAGCAGGCTGCGGGAGGTGTTTGCTGTGTGAACCCAAGACGGAGCTGACTGCAAACTCCCACGCTAACAGCAGCACACAGCGGTCCCCTTTTAAACCAAGGATGGCATATTCAGAACCCCAGGTTCAAATTTGAACCTCACGGCATATCGTCACGGTCTTAGGGCAGAAGGAGTAATAAATGATGTGGCAAGAAAGGGCAGAAAGGGGTCGGGCTGAACTCTGGGGAGGGTGATGCCCTCTGTGCAGGCACGGCCGTGCATCAGCGTGGGTGAGGCAGCAGGTGGCTGGGAGCGTACTGGAGCCCTCTGGTTCCCTGCCAGAGAGGGTGAGAACCAGGAACAGGATGACTTTCCAGATTGGTATGAACAGATGCAAGGTCACAGATGCAGCCTCACACCTGTTAAACCAACTCCGGGAGCCAGCCTGAGGCTTACATGTGCGCATGCTCGGGCCACGACGCCTTCATTGGCGTTGCCCCGACGCACCAGGAGTTTATATGGGAGGTGAAGGCAAGGGGGTAGGGAAGTGAGACAAGGAAGAGACTGCAGTTAATCATGGGTGTTATCAGGCCGCCCACCGTGCAGGAGCCCACCACTGCGGGAGCCCACCACTGGGGACGACAGGAAGCCAGTCCACCAGGAAGCCCTGGGACAGTGAGAGCTCTCCCAGCCAAGAGACAAGGCAGTGGGGCACTGGCTGACGTCTCCTGGAGACGCTAAGTCCGCACGCTTCAGCCTGCTGCACAAGTGACCAAGGGGTCTCCAGCAGCAGGAAAAATCCCCAGGCAGCGAGAAGGCAGGCCAGTGTGTACTGAGGAGGCTAGGGCTAGGGGCTCCGATGGCCAGTGCTCTCTGGATTAAGAGAAAGCTTCCTGCTGTCCTTAAGACAATACAATGGACAATTTGAGCCTTCATGTGGCTTTCAGAAGGGTGTAAGTGACCATTTTTGTTGCTCTTGTTTTGATTCCGTGGTGGAACTTGCAGACTGACTCATTGAACATGCGTGCCAACCCCCTCCTTCCAGGCCTGGCTCTACATTAGTCAGTCTCTGGAAAAACTGAAACCTACATTTCCCAGACACCCTTGCAGCTAGGGTTCTGCAGGTGGTCTCAGCTGCTCTGGGCAGATGCCTGCCCGAAGTGTGGAAGGTGGATGTGAGCACCATGCGTGGTGGAGATGAGGTGCCTGGCTGGCAGGGAACAGAAAGTTCTGGCTCTCCCACAGCAGCGGGCTCCAGTGTCTGGGCCTGAGCATTCCAGGCAGTGCTGTGCCCATGGCAACAGTCTTGGGCAGGGTTAGGTGACTGTCTAGGCCGAGTTGTCCCTGGTCATGGTGCATCAAAGCTGATTCCCCTGGTAGTCCTGGAATCTCCATCTGAACACCCAGGAATAAGCCCCACTCTGCTCAAACCAGAAAAACTGGCTTCTGTTGTCTGCAACGAATCACTGTGACGGCACAAATTCAGATTCTAAAATCACCTCTATTGTTTTTTCTCATGTGGAAGAAATACAGAAAAGCTTAAGAAACACAAGTAAAAAATCATCTGTAATCCCACCACCTGGAGGTAACGGCTGTAATATTTGCATGTCTATCTCTAGGCTTTGTTTTCTACCTTTTTATACAGTCAAAAGACAGTCTGTAGCATTCTGGGCCACCTTTGTTCACTTAATGTGGATTATAAATGTGTCCCACTGGCCCTGTTCCTGAGGCCTTCAGCAACCTGGACCAAATCGGGGTCCTCTCTACTTTCTTTTTTTGACCTCCTTAAGGAGGTCTAACTGACCTACACGGAGCTGTACGGATTTCGTGCGCACGACCTGATGACGTGGGAGATAAGTAACACCTGTAAAACCATCATGACTTACACCATAAGCACACCCATCCCCTCCTTTACCCTCTTTTATTTTTTTTCTGATAAGAACACAACCTAAAATCTACCGTCTCAACAACAGTCTTACATGTATAAAATGGCATTATTTATGACAAGCACTGTGCCAGACAGATCTCTAGGACTTACTCATCCTGTACAAGTGAAACTCCGTGCCCTCGATTTGCCCCTCTCCCCAGGCCTGGAAACCACCACTCTACTCTCTTCTTTTATCAATTTGACTATTTCAGCTTCCTCATCTGAGAGGTATTATGTAGTGCTTGTCTCTCCGTGTCTGACTTATCGCCCTTCGCATATGTCCACCAGATTCACCCATCTTGCTGCAAACGGCAGGACTTGCTTCGTTTGAAAGGCTGACTAATATTCCATTGAGATTCTAGACCACATTTTCTCTATCCACTCATCAGTCCATACACATTCGTTTGCTTCCACGTCTTGGCTATTGCACAATGCTTCAATGAACATGGGAGTGCAGCTATCTCTTTGAGATGCTGATTTCTCTTCCTTTGGATACGTACCCAGAGGTGGGATTGATGAATCATACGGTAGCGCTAATTTGTTTTTAAGGTTTTATTTATTTATTTGTCAGGGAGAGAGAGAAAGCACAAGCACAAGAGAGGCACAGATAGAGGGAGATGCAGGCTCCCCGCCAAGCAAGGAGCCTGATGCAGGACTTGATCCCAGGACCCTGGGATCATGACCTGAGCTGAAGGCAGACGCTTAACTGACTGAGCCATCCAGGCATCCCAGTAGTTCTAATTTTTTGTCTGGCATTGGTGCCAGGGTAATGTTGGCTTCACAAACTGAGTATTATGAGTACTATGCTTCTCTTTCTAGTTTTTGGAAGCATTTGAAGACTGGTATTAATTCTTCGAATATTTGGTAGAATTCACCTGTGAAGACATCTGGTCCCATTTTCCTTTGTGTTGGTTACTTATTCAGCCTTCGTATTTATTATTGGTCTGTTCAAACTTCCTCTTTCTTCCTAATTCTATATTTCTAGGGATTTATTCATTTCTTGTGGTTGTCCAATTTATTGGCTTATAAGTGTTCCTAATAGTTTATCTTTTTTATTTCTGTGGCATCTGTTGTGATGCCTTCTCTTCATTTACGGTTTTATTTATTGGAGTCCTCTCTCCTTTTTTCTTAGTTTTGCCAAGGGTTTGTTGATTTTGTTTCTCTTTTCAAAACACCAAACTCTTTGTTTCATTTATTTTTTTCTACTACTTTTCTATGTCCTAGTTCATTTATTTCTGCTCTGATCTTTATCATTTCTTTCATTCTGCTAACTCTGGGTTGTGTTTGTTCTTCTTTTTCTAGTACCGTGAGGTATAAAGTTAGGTGGTTTATTTGAGATTTTTCTTTTTTAATGGAAGTGTTATTAGGTACTTCTTTTTTTTTTTTTTTTAAGATTTTATTTATTTATCCGACAGAGAGAGAGACAGCCAGAGAGAGAGGGAACACAAGCAGGGGGAGTGGGAGAGGAAAGCAGGCTCATAGCGGAGGAGCTGATGCGGGGCTTGATCCCACAACGCCGGGATCACGCCCTGAGCCGAAGGCAGACGCTTAACCGCTGTGCCACCCAGGCGCCCCTATTAGGTACTTCTTAGTACTGCTTTTGCAAAGTTTTGGTATGCTGTATTTTCATCTTCATTTGTCTTGAAATATCTTCTCATTTCCCTTCTAGTTTCTTCTTTGATCCAATGGTTGTTTAAGAATATGTTTTTTAATTTACATGTATTTATGACTTTCCTCATTTTCTTCAGTTACTGATTTCTAGTTTCATTCCATTGCGGTCAGAAAAGATACGTGGGATGATTTTCATCTTGTTAAATTTGTGAAGACTTGTTTTGTGACCTATTATGTGATTTATCCCAGAGAATGTTCTGTGTGTGCTTGAGAAGAACGTGTATTCGGTGCTGTCGGGCGTTCTGTATATGTCTGTTACATACATTTGGTTTATAGTGTTGTTCGAATCTGTGATTTCCTTATTGATTTTCTGTTTGGATTTCCTGTCCATTATTGAAAGTTGGGTATTAAAGTCCCCCACTATTCTTGTATGCCTATCTATTTCTCCCTTCAGATTTGTCAATATTTGCTTTATATGTTTAGGAACTGATGTTGGGTGTGTATATATTTATAATTATCACATCTTCCTATTGAACTAATCCTGTTGTCATTATAGAATGCCTTCTCTATCTCTTATAGTAGTCTCGACTTACAGTCTATTTTATCTCATATAAGTATAGTCATCCCTGCTCTCTTTTGATCACCATCTACAAGGAGTATCTTTTTCCTAGTCCTTCACTTTCAGTCCTTGTGTGTCTTTAAAGGCACAGTGAGTCTCTTGTACATAGCATATAGTTGGAGCCTGTTGTTTTATCCATTCAATCTTTCTATGCCCTTTGATTGGTGAGTTTAATCCATTTACACTTAATTATTGATACGCGAGGAACTTATTAACATTTTGTTCATCATTTTCTGTCTCTTTTGTAGCTCTTTTGTTCCTCTCTTACTCTTTTGCTGTCTTCTTTTGTGATTTGATGATTTTTTGGTATTAAATGCTTTGCCTCTTTTCCCTTTTTCTCTTGTGTCTCTTCTTTAAGTATTTCCTTTGTGGCTACCATGAGGCTTGCAGAAAACATCTTAGAGTTAGAACAGTCCATTTTAAGCTGCTAACAACTTAATTTCAATCACATACAAAAACTCTACACTTTTACTCCCCTCCCCACCATACTTTATGTTATTGAGGTCACAATTTGCATACTTTATATTGTGTACCCATTAACGGATCTTTGGTAGTTATAGCTTATCCTTAATACTCTTCTCTTTAAATTTTTATACTTGGGTTAAAAGTGATTTATGTACAGTCATTACAGTATTGCATTGTTCTTTGTCTATTTACTCACCTTTACTGGTAAGATTGATACTTTCATATACTTTTGTGTTGCTATTTAGTGACCTTTCATTTCAACTTGACAAACTCCCCTTAATGCTTCTTGTAGGACAGGTCTAGTGGTAACAAACTCCCTCAAGTTTTGTTTGGGAAAGTTTTGATCCCGCCTTCATTTTTAAAGGACAGTTTTACCAGGTATAGTATTCTTGACTGGCAGATTTTTTTCTTTCAGCATTTTGAATATATCATTCCACTCTTTGCTAGCCTTAAGGTTTCTGCTAAAAATTCTGCTGATAATCTTAATGGAGTTCTCCTATATATGATGAGTTGCTTTTCTCTTGCTGTTTTCAAAATTTTCTCTTTGACTTTTGACAGTTTTAATGTGCTTCAGTATAGACCTTCTTAGATTCAATCTATTTTGTATCTTTTGGACTTCATGAATCTGGATGTCCATTACTTTCCCTAGATTTGGGCAGTTTTCAGCCGTTACTTCTTTAAATAAGCTTTCTGCCCCCCTTCACTTTCTCTTCTTCTGGAACTCCCATTATGTTATACTGGTTTTCTCAATGGTGTCCCATAAGTCCCATAGGCTTTCTTACCCCTTTCTTATTCCTCTTTCATTTTGATTCTCTGAGCAGACAATTTCAAATATCCTGTCTTCAAGTTCACTGATTCTTGATTCTTCCTGATCAAGTCTGCTACTGAAGTTCTCTACTGAATTTTTTCAGCTCAGGCATTATATGCTTTAGCTCCAGAATTTGTTTGGGTTCTTTATGGTTTCTCTTTGTTGAACTTCTCATTTTGATCATGGGTTGTTTTTCTGCTTTTTTAGTTGTCTATCTGTGTTCTCTCATAGTTCAATGAGATTCTTTAAGATGATGATTTCTAAGTTACTGTAAGGCAATTCATAGATCTCCCTTTCTTTGGGGTCAGTTACTGGAGCCTTGTTTTCTTCCTTTGGTGATGTCATGTGTCCCTGATTCTTTGTGATCCTTATAGCCTGTGTTGGTGTCTGCACATTGGAAGAAGTAGTCATCCCTTCCAGCCTTTATGGACTGGCTTTGAGAGGAAAAGACCTTCCTAGACAGCCTCCTAGAGATTCTGGAGCTATCTCAAACCTTTACTGTGGATATGCCTACTTCACTCCCACTCCCTCCTGAGGAGGTAATCTCAGGATTGTGTGCCTCTCTCAACCACACAGAGCCATGCCAGGTGCTCAGAGTTACCTGTTACTTTTCCCTAGGGCAGTAACCAGATATGCCAGGGCACTGGATGCAAGTTCTACTTCCTTCCCTCCCTTCTGAAAGGTATGTCTTACGATTTTGTGCCTTCTCCCTAACCTACACGGTCATGTCGAGTGCCAAGAGTCACCCACCCCTTTTCCATAGGGTAGGGCACCAAAATGCCAGGACATTGGGTACAAGTTCCACTTCTGTCCCTCCCTGCTGAGGGAGCAGTCTGGGAGTCGTGCACCTTCTCTCATCCCTGCAGAGTCAAGCTGGTTGCTGAGATCCTTCCTGGCTGCTGAGATCTGCATGGCATCTGGGGGAGTATATGGGGCACCATCTGAGGGGGATTGTGGTTTGGGGATATATATGCTAGTTGCTATGAGCCTCTGCCCTTTTCTTTGTTCTTAGCTGCTCTCAGATGATCTAACCATACCTATTTCCTCAGTGTTCTAGTGGGCTAAGATAAGCAGGACTTTTGGACATTGCCCCCAAAGGCCAGGGAGCTGGACCCTCACTTGTTTTTTTTTTTCCCCGTGGGAGAAGTCATGGGCTGGGGGAATCTCTCTTGGCTCTGAGTTTTGCTGGTCTCAGGGAAGGGTGGTGCAAAATGAAACTTCTCTTTTTACTCTTTTCAACATAACCAGTCTTTGGATTTTGTGGTCCATTGGGGTGCTGATATCTTCAACTGAACTCCAGAGCTCTCACAAAGGTATTTTTGCCTGTAGATGATTGCCAAATCAGTGTTTCTGTGGGAGAAATAAGGGCTGGGACCTTGTATGCTCCCATCTTACTGATATCACTTCCCTTCCCCATCTACTGTTATAATACTCTGCTCTAAGAACAAAACACACGCTCCACCCACAGCCTCTGAGGCCGGAGGAGTCTGGGCCTGCTCCTGAAAGCAGCATCCAGTTTCCTCCTGGCTTGCCCTGATCCAGCCACACATCTTCCGTGATATCCCTCAGACAGCCAAGCACCCCAGCTCCTGATGATTCCTATTCCTTCTCCCACAAAGATCTTTTCCCACATGTTTGTTTTGCCTGCTCCCTCTCATCTTCTGGGTTTCACTATAAATCCCAGCTCCTGGGACAGCCTTTCCCTGTTTGCCCTATTTAAATAGCCCTCTAAACCCATCCGGGATTCTCTACCACATTACCCCATTCTTCCTTCGGTGTACCTGTCCCAGTCTGAAACAGTCTCATTCATCCACTTGGTTACTGTCTGTCTTCCCCAGTAGAATGTCAGCTCCAAGAGAGCAGGCACTGTGTCTGTCTGGTTTACCACTACATTCCCTGCCCATTCCCTGCATTTTTCTTTTAAAGCAATATTTCAAATGTAACATCATGGTCAATGTTTAATGTGTCATAGCTGACTTTGCTTTTCCCATGTATGACCGTGTAGCAGTTTCTAAGCATAAACAACACTGTAATTGACATCTTTGTACATAACAGCCTTTGTCTCTGCCTCTGTGATTCTGTTAAGTAACAGCCTCAGAAGAAGAAATACTGGCTCCCTCAAACAGCATGGATATTTTTAAGGCTCCTTCATACATGTGACCACACTGTATTCCAGAAAGTCTGAATTCAAGACCTAACATAGGTCCCACCACATTGAATGTGAGGGCTAAGAAACAAGAGATGAGTCTTTAGACCAGCAGCACACATGAATCAACTGGGGATCGGATCAAAATTCAGACTCTGCTGAAGGACGTCTGGAATGGGGCTCAAGGAGCTGCATTTCTAACAAACTCCCAGGAGGATTCCCCCAGAGGCTCTCATCTTCATGCTCTCCTGCCTGTTCTTTCCTACCAGTGTCTGGGTTCCATACTGACATAGCCTCTGGGCACCTGTGCCTCTGTCCAGCCCCCAGCTACCCAGGCCAGCAGCCCCAGCAGGAAAGCCTGAGCTTGGTTTCACTCTCTTGCCTCCATTTGGTTCTCAGTTCCAGGCTCCATGACACTTGGTATTATGTGTGGTTCTTAGGGGTTTTGAGTTGGGTTTTCGACTAGTTGTGGGGTGAATTTATCCCTTAAGATCCTAGGATGCTCCACTGCCCTGGATGTGGCAGGAGACATCTGTGACTGTTTTTCCTGTCTGCCCTCTTTTTCCTCATGCCAACAATATCTCTGTTTTTCCTTGGAAGACCTTGTCCCCTCAGCCCTTCCTAGTCTGTATGATCTGGGGGGATGTTAACTCTCTGTAATACCAGAATCAAAAGGTGAGCACATAACCTAGATGTGGCCAATCAGTGGATTTCATCCTGTTTCAGTAACCGGTTCAATGCTGGACATGTGACCTGGGCCCAAGCAAACCCACGCTGGGACTTGCAACAGAACCTTTGTGAGTGAGAAGCTCTCTCCCCTTGGGGAGGTGTGAGGGCTGCTACATGCAGCAAACTGACCGGACAGGGAGACCAATATGGAAAGCAGGGCTGAGGTAACTCCTGATAACATACTTTGAGCCCCTGGATCAAGCCAGACCTGATGCTGATGTGATTTAGACAGGAGTGGGCTACAGTGGAGCTATGACCAAAGCCATCAAAGCAACACGCTAGCTCGAGCACTGATGCTTGTGCACGTCAGTGTGTTCAGTACGAACTACGGAGGGAAGGGGACTGCCGACAGAGAAACCCCAAGACTGTGCACGCACACACACATCACACTCACAGTTCAGGCCAGAATAGTGTGGATCACGGCGGGGGGTGGGGAGGAATTGCAGTCAACGGAGAGGAGGTCTGCTCTAGTCGAATAGGAGGTTTTACCACATTATTGGCATCTTTGCATGATACACAATTAGCTTTGAAACAAGAATAAAAATAAGAGACGCATTAGTCAGCTATAAAGTAGCTTAATGTGTGCATGAATCGAAACAGCATTTAAATATGGTTCAGCAGCCTATCCGGAGTCTTTAAAAAGCCTGTGCCATTTATCTGTCCCCAAGGAGGAAATCCTCAGTGTTGCTGCTGTCTCCTTCTTGTGTATGAAGAGGGACTTCAAATGCATCGTCTGGTGGGATCTGTGGAGGACAGGAGGCTGGGTCAAGGTCACACAGGCTGCTGGGGCACAGAAGACTTGTGGACAAAGGTCTTCCTGCTACAACCCTGGGTCTGACTCACCGCCAGAGGCAGGTTTCCTGGGGAGCCCCAGGGGCTGATACCGCAGGGCACTCACTTGTATGGCCTCTCCTTAGATCTGACAAATAATTCTGGGTTCTTTTTCTTAAAAAGTACGGCTCAAAAATATACAAGTTCTCCGCTCTAGGTCCACAAGGCATCGATCAGCCCCAACCCCCAACCACACCCGAGGCTGTTTCCCTCCTTCTCCCTCCCTTTTTCAAGAACTCCAAACCCAGGGCTCAGACGGGTGGGGCAGGCGGGCAGGCGGGTGGGAGGGCGTTGCGTATAGACTTGAAATAGGTACTCAAAGGCTCTGCTTCCAGAATGTTTCTGTTCGTCCTTGTTTGCAGTTTCCTCCCCATTACTGATGATTTAGATACTTGTTATGCAAATGACATCGACAGAGACCCATTCTGTGAAATGCTTACAGGACTCTTTTAAGGACTTCTTCATCTTAAAAATAAAACTGAATCCTCCTGCTTCTCCCTGGGCCAGTGCTGGGGGTCCCAGTCTGCAGAAGGGTGACGCCTCCCAGCCTCGCACTCCATAGCTCCTAAGAGCAACCCCCATCTCTTGGCCTCAGGGAGCTGTGTCCCCTGCCTTCTAACCTGTCAAGGCTGGACAAAGGCTGGATGCCACACTTGCCGGCTCCCCTGCTTGGCCCCTACTCAGTTTCCACCCAGACATCCCCTCCCTGCCCCTCAGGCCTTCTCAGACTTTCCAGGGCATCCCAGTCCTAAGACTGAAGGGACACATGCTCTCCCCATCCCAGTGAAGAGGAGCCCCCAAAGCTGGCAGCACTAGACGAGAGTGTGGGGGCTGCCCTGGGGGCTGGCACCCTGCCCAGAACCACCTTGGGGCTTCTCACTTTCCTCCCTAGGATGTGATTCTCAGCCCCCCAGACCTCTAGTATGAAAGGGGACCCCCATTACATGACCTATGTTAATGATTTTGCAGAGCTGCTTGAAAAGTAATGGTTCTAGTAATAATAATTATTATTATTTGATTTATTATTATTACTGCTGTTATAACAACTAACATTCACTGAGCAGGTATCACAGACCAGGCCCATTCCAATCACTACACGTACTGACTTCATTTAAACCACATGACGTCCCAGGAGGCAGGCAGTATCTTTACTTCATTTAACTTTTCCGCTCTCTGAGGCTCCTTTGTTTTAATTGCAAAAGGAACACATGCTCACTGGAGCAAACAAAGCAAATCGTCCAGAGGTGTGTAAGAGCACGTCCACAGTGTCCCCTGGGCCTGCACTCTCAACCCTCCATCCCTGCTTGCTCCACTGCACTCCCCTGGCGTAACCCAGGGGAGCGGTCTCAGGTACACAGTCTCTGCTTATGCCAACGTGTGCAAGCACGTACCGGGAGGCTCTCTTAGAATTATCCTCCCCATTCTGTGGAAGAGGAAAATGTGGCTCAGAGAGGTTCAGTGACTCACCCAAGGTCACACAGCAGGCACTTAACGTGATTCCCAAATACAACAGCAAAGCAAGCCTGTGACCTTATCCACTAGCGAATATTGCCTCTGAACGTCCTATCAGCTTTGAACAAAAGGAGTACTAATGATCATAACAATAGGAAAGAGCAGTGCGCATTGAGTAGTGTTCCGTACTGTTTCAGGTGCCTTATGCATACTCATCCAGACTTCCCCAGAGCCTATGGTTTGCACGGCCTCTCCCCCATTTCACAGATGAGGGAACTGTGTGCATCAGGAGGGGAAGCCCCTGGCCCACACAGCCATAAGTAGTGACAGAGCAGGGTGCAGACTCGAGGTCTCCAACTATAAAGTCAGCCCAGGAAGGAAGCTGGGGTAGGAAAGGGCAGGGTTTGGCCCTGAGTCAATGGGTAGGATGGACACTGTCTATCCTACTGAACTCACATGGACATCTGAGAGTACCTTAAACTGGTCACCTCAGGGCCTTTGCACAGGTAAGTCCTCCCTGTTTCTCACCCCTCGCTTGGCCTGGATAATGCCTGTTCCCCCTCCAGCTCCCAGCTAACTTAGCAATGAGCCCCTGGAGCCCCTGAGTGAATTCCCGTGTTTGCCACTGTCACACTGGTGCACGGCAGATGTGGCATAAACGTGTTCAGTGAACAGTGTTCCGTGAAGAATGTGTTCTCTCAGTGGGAAGGCTGTGCCCGGCTGAGGGGATGCCATGCCTGAAGGAACAGAGAGAAGGTGGCTGCAAGAAGGCACATGGCCCAACAGGCCTGGACCCTGGGAGGCACTGTGGAGGGTGGGATATGGCAGGGCGGAAAGCAGGGCCACCAGGACAAACGCCAATGGAAGGCGAGAGGGAACCAGGAAGGACCACAAGCATCGGTCGTTGGAGTTCAGAGCCAGATCTCACAATTCCAAATAACAGCAGACACTCCAGAGCAGAACCCAATATCTCTGTGGACAGTGCTGCTTCCTGCGTCCCAGAGCCAGCCAATGGGGACAGCCTGCAGTAAAAGCACTGTTTCCGATCTGCTGGGGGCCACCTGGGGGGGGACTCCACAGGCAGTGCGGGCACTGGGCAGTGGACACACAGACCCGACTCTGGAACAGGAGTTCTAGAGCCGCCCCCCAACCCTCCCTGCTGTGTGACACTTGGCAAATCCTACTCACTCTGGGCCTCGAGCTACCCGTCTGTAAAGCGGGGATATGAAAAACCACAGAAGGAAGGAGCAAAGGGGTTTTTGGAATAAGATGGGTATAAATAAAAAATAAGGGTGATACATGAAATGTTTCTGAATGAAGAAGGACATGAATGAGTGAATGGCCGCACCGTTCCCTCCCCTCGCATCGCGGTGAATGCTTTAATGAGTCCAGATGGCATTGACTGCCCTTATTAAAAATCTCCAAAGAGCTTCCATCTCCCAGGGAGAGGCGAGGGCAGCTCGAGCGCTCTGAATCAGGACATCGCCAGTGGAGAAGGGCGTGCCGACCGACGAGGCCACAGTCCACAGACGCGCGGTGCCCGGAGGCCACTGCGGAGACAGCAGGTGCTCAGGCCAGCGTGCGTAATCAGCCGCCTCGCTGCTCCAGCGGTAAGGAGCCCAAAGGTTTCCTTCTGTAAATGTTCAACTGTAAAAGGTATTTGTGGCAGAACAATCGATACAGCCTGGGTCAGGCGGAAGGCAGCGAGCTGGAACCTTAGAAACAGCCCAATCGAAGCGGCCTGGCCTCTTTAACTGCTTCTGTTGCCCCCTTGGTGAGAATCACAAACTCTTTTGGACAAGATGATTTGCAGAAAGGCAGCATGGATTTAGAATAAGAATTACATACTCAGATAGGCCCTATCAAACCCTGAGCAAAAGCTGTATCTTCAACAGCGCTGATTTAATCCCCCCGTATCCGGCCTCCGTGGGCGTCCAGGGGCGTCTCTGCTGCGAAGTCCCTGCTGCAGTCGTCAAATAAAGCACCAGGGATGGGACCGTGTCAGTGAGATGTGCCATTCTGGAGGCTGTGTTCCCCTAAGGTACTTTTTCTCAGCGGCCAAAATGAGCCCAGCCCAAAGCTAACTCTCCCACCTGCCTGAAAAATGACACTGGCTGGGTCTCAGGTGGTGGTGATGGGGAGCGGGGGGGGGGGGGAACAACCTTCGCCGGTGAGGAGTGCCCGGAGGCGATGCCCCTCCGTCTCAGCACTGCTGCCGCAGGAAAGAGGAGCAGGGAGAGTCAGGGTCCCCAAGGGAGACAACGTCCCCACCAGGGGAGGCAGAAATTGTCGCTTTCCATCACTAACACTGTTAAATCACTACAGCTATCTCGAGGTGGAATGTTGTGCCTGAAAAACAGAGCTCCCTGTCCCTGGAAGTCTGCAAGAGTCTGGATGGGTGCAGAGGGCCCGCAGAATAATGAGGGACTAGACTGTCTACCGGGGTCTCATTGGCCACCAGGAGGTGCCAGGATGCAAAGACCTGACTGTTCTTCTGGCAGTCCAAGTGCAGAAACCTCCTCGCTGGCCAGTGCCGGTCAATTGAGCACGGACTGTGGGTTGTCGGTAATAATTAAAAAATAAAATTATAGATTTATAAAATTATAAAAAGAATTCCTCATTACACGTGCTGCTGCTGCCGGGTGCTCACCACCTCACATGAGACATGTGCAAAGGCCAGCTCCGTGCCGGGGCCTGAGAAGGATGTCAGCAAAGTTCAGCAGACAGCCACCTGCTCGGGGCTCCGGGTGTGCGAGGAGGGGGCAGAGGCGGAGTCAAGCATTCCAGGCTGAGGGATCAGGGAGGCAATCAAAGAGGTTTCTGGAAAGAGACCTGAGGGCAACCACCTACTGGAGAGAGCACAAAAGGTGTCTTCACTCCTCCAGAACCCAGGGTGGGGTATGCATGCCCCAGCCCAGCTGTCTGCAGGCAGGGACACTGTCTGCATCTGCTCCTGCACAGGCCATGCTACAAGGAAGTCGCATCTGCGGGTAGGACACACTCTTACTGTTCAAATGACATTTGGGGGAAAAAAGTTTGCCACTTTTCTCTTCCCTCCTTCCCCAGCCGAGTCCTCTGAGGACAGCGAGGGTCTCAGACCCCAGCCTACCAAGGTGGGCGGGGGAGTGTGGCGGCTGGTGAGCGATTGCAACCACCGCCAGAGGTGCGGGAGCAGGACCGGCGCACAGTAGGTCTGTCTTCCATAAGCAGCTGTTGAATGAAGAGAGAGGAAAGCATAGCAACGCCGTGTGTGGGACTTAGAGCACTGAAAAAGAATGTCTGGGCCCTGGGGAGCCACAGCAGGATCTTGAGCGGAGGAGGGACAGGATAAAAATGGAGTTCCAGAAAGAGTACGGGAGCCATCTGGCAGTGGCGTGCAAAGGAGATACGATGGGGATGAAAATAACAACGACCAGACGATGAGCACTCCTTGAGAGCAGGTGACGGCCCGGCATGTTCCGAGAGCTGTGTCTCAGTTACGGCATTCTGTCCTCCCACAGTAACTCTGCAGGGCAGGGACTGCCCCTGTCCCCTTTGCACAGAGGCACAGTGACGTCGTACCCAGGGACACGCTGCAAGTATGCAGTGGCACTGGCTCCATGCCAGCGTGGTCGGCTCTGTGGCCTCCTGGCCCTGTGTCTCAGCACACCGGGCCTCAGTCTCCCCATCTGAGAACTGGGAGTAACAGATGCTCCTCTCTCGGGGTGGTTCTCTCTGACCCCAAAGCCTACGTGTGACGTGTGCCCTGCACGGCAGGCAGAGACCGCCCTTGGAGAAGGCCTCACGTGCATTTCCAGGAAGAAGGAAAAAAAAAACCCTTTCAAATGATTTCCTTGAAAGGCCAGTTTTAACCCAACTGGCTGGCATTTTGGTTTTCTCCCCCTAAGAAGAGTCTGGAAGGAATGATCTAGTGCTGACAAAATTTGGGAACCTTCCCAGGCCTTTAGGATTCCACTTCCATTTCAGTTCTGGATCAGTCAGTCACCTTGAAACAAAATCCAATACTCTCTTTGACTGGGCACCTTGTGGGGAATTTTTAATGTGCTGCAGCAGTGAGGGAGGAGGGGGGCAGACACCCCGGCTCTGTGTCCCTCTCAGTGGCACGGCTGAGCCACCGACCCTCACCTGGCCCCAGAGACCCACCCCAGACAGACGGGTGCCTCGGACCCTCCCAGCCTCAGGGTGCCTGCAGCCCCCGCCCCCCCCCCCAGCCCTGGCAGCATGCGGTTCCCCACATTAGTCCCTGTGTTTCAGGTCCTGGGGATGGGACCCAGAGCAGCCTCCCCCCGCTGCCCAGGAGGGGCCTCTTGCTGGTGGGGGGTGGGCTTGCGGGTCCTCTCTGGGCTGGAGCCAGCCCGTGGGACACTCCTGAGGGCTCTGAGGACAATCCCAGAAGCCTTGTGCTGTCAGCACGCTGTCCCTGCCAGATGCCTCATCCCTGCCCAACTCCAGGAAAGTTCTGCCTCCTGTTTCAACAAGAGGGTTTCCACCTCCAAGGAGAATCAATGTGGGCTGAAAACCAAACATACGTGGCCAGCCCGAGCTTTCCCCCAGCGGAGACGGGCATATCCAGTGGCGTCGGCACAGCCACTTGGATGTCTGACGGACATCTCAGACCCACCTAGCGGAAACTGAATCCTCCACCACCTTCCCATAGGCCTTCCCATCTCACTTGTGAAACTTACCTTCACTCTGGGCCAAGGGTTTTGATCCCTAGGCTCTAGTCCATCTCTGCCCCTACTCTCTATGTGACCTTGGGCAAGGCCCTTCCTCGAGATGTCATTTCCTATAGCTGCCAAGAATGGAGGTTAGCCAATAAGTGGTCTGAGCCCCTAAGGTGGCTTTAAAACGTGTCCACGAAATGTTTGGCACTCCTCTGTTCAAAAGGTGGGACTGAATCCCCCCCACTTTTTTGGGGGGACACAGGCTGGACTTAGTGACTTGTTTCTAATGAACAGAATGTGGCAGAAGTGGTGGCAGGTAGATCCCGGTCATGACAGACGTCGCTGCCCCACCTCGCTCGCTCTGGGGAAGCCAGACGCCATGTGGTGAGGCCCCTCAGACAGGCTCTGGAGAGGAAGAGTGGGGAGGACTGAAGCCTCTTGCCAACAACCACATGGGTGAGCCAGCTTCGAGGCGGGTCCTCCCTCCCAGTCAAGTGTCCGGATGACGCAGCCCCCGCCGGCAGCGGCGTGGCGGCCCAGCCCCAGCTCGAGCCCTGCCATTTTGTGAGATCAACTGGGGTAACTGGGAAGCTTTAGTGGGCTCTCTGACCAGTCTGCAAAGCAGCCGGAAAGACAAGTGCTCAATATGGCTCTCAGCTTCTCATTCCTGAAGCAAGCCCCAAACAAGCAGTGGGCCCCACGGTGGTGCCTGCGGGACAGGGTGCACCTCCCCGCGGAGCTGTGTGAGGCCCTCGGACGTCCTGAAGGACCAGGAAGCAAGGAGAGAACGAAGCCAAAGCAAAGTCGACAGACCCGGAAACCCAGGGCGCCTGTCCTGCCTGAAAGAGTGAAAGCACATAGACTCCTTTTTAAATGCATCATTTCCCTGAGCTATCTCAAAATTAGGGAAACAGCTGAAACTGAGGAATGGCTAAAAAAAAAATACAGGGCCCACCACACAATAGAGTATTATTTGGCCATAAAAAGGAAAGAAGTGTTGCCATGCTCCAGCACGGATCGATCTTGAAAACACTGCACTGAGTGAAAGAAGTCAGACACAAAGGGCTGCGTAGTGTATGATTCCATTTACACGGAACATTCAGGAACAGGCACCTCTCCAGACACGAAAAGTAGATTGGCGGTTGCCAGGGTCTGAGGAATGCCGGAGTGGAGAGTGAGTGCTAATGGGCAGGTGTTTCTTTTGGGAGTTATGAGAACGTTCTGGAATTCGGTAGCGGGTGATGGCTGCGTAAGTCTGCACATACACGGAAAACCACGCAATCTAAATGGGGGGACACTACGGTTTGTGAGGGGCATCTCGCTGAGGCTGTTAAAGCAACAGCACAGAAATGTGCGGTCCCCTCGAGGATGGTGCTGTAGCAGGAGGGCTTGCCCAGCGGAGGTCCCAAGGCGACACACCTGCAGGGGGGCGAGGCCAGCCAGCAGCCATGGGAGCCACTTTGCTCTCTCTATCTCCGTGCTGATCCGAGGGAAAAACAGAAGTCTCCCCTGAGGATTCCGAATGGCAGAGATGCGATAGGCCGGGAACTGCGCAGAGCAGGGCCAGGAATAACACCAGGGGCGGGGCCCTTCCTCCCACGAACCTGAGGGCTCGGACAGAAAGGGCTTTGTCTCCTTGGAGGACATTAACCCTGAAATGTCGGAAGCGAGCCAGGCAGTGAGGGCTGCATGCACCCACGTGGGTCCCTCCCTCCCACGTACTCCCAGCCCGCCCCGGGGAAGCTGTCGGGTCTCTATTCTGACTCTATTCCTGCGGCCCCTGGGTGAGGTGAGAGAGGCCCCTCGCGGATGGTCTTTCAGCAGAGAAGCACCACACACCTTGCAGCGCCTGCCCTGTCTGTGCTGTGCGAGTCCCCTGCCGGCCGTTCTGTGGGTCGAGCCGCTGTCGGNGCGCACGGCCAACCACACTGCCGGTCATGCTGTTGGTCACTCGGCAGTGCACACGACCAACCACACAACTGGCCATGCCGTTGGCCACAGGGCCTCCCATCCAAGGAAGGCAGGGGCCTCCACATACTGCACAGCTGCTCCCGGGCGAAACCCGCCTGCTGACACCAGAGGCGACAGACACAACCCCCACCACGTGACCAGTGGGAGCCTGTGTCTTACCAGGGCTGGGGCTGGGGGAGAAAGGCACCACCACGTGGATGGTGGGCGTGTCCCCTGGTGGTGCTGAAATGTCTCTACTGCGGTACACACCCTGCCTGGGTCATGAGGCCCTGGGGACAGACATCAGATGCCAGCGATCTCCGGGATTCCCCAGGCTACCCGAGTCCTGGCCAGTCTCTCTCGCATGCATTCATTTCTTCCTATCAACAAACATCCGAGTGCCGACCACGTGCCAGATGCTGGTGCTAGACAGCCACCTGGTCCCTTGCTCTTGGGGAATTTGCATCCTGGGCATCAAAGTCAACAGGCAGACAAATACACAAATGGTCATTTTCGATGCTGGGAAGTGCTACTAAGTGAAGCAGGGTGGTGGTAGAGAGGATTCTGAGGATTTGGGTTGAGACCTAAAAGATGATTTTCAGAAGGTGACAGCTAATGGAAAACGTGAGGTAAGTTACCCACATAGGTGCCGGGGGGATGGACCCTCGAGGTAGAGGTCTCGGTTTTCTGATGTGGAGCAGAGAAGATCCATGAGCCCAGAGGGAGAACAAATGGTTAGTAAACACACGAGGAGATGCCCCCCCTCCCCAGCCATCAGGGTCACATCCAACCAGATATCATGGTGAGATGCCGTTTGGGACCCACTAGACAGGTAAAATAAAAAGTCTGGTCATTCCAAGTGTTGGCAGGGACTCTGATCACCACCAGTGGATGGGTTTAAGTTGTAAAACCTCCTATCTTATGACTAATTCCACTCCCAGGAGTGTGCTGTGTAACCTGGGAGGTGTGCGCGAGAACATTCAGAATGCTGTCATTCAAAAGGGCCTTGAAATGGAAATACTTCAGTGCCTATCAGCAGGNCAGGAAAAAAGATAAACAAATCACGACAGAATACTCTGCAGCAGTGAAAGTAAACTGACTACAGCTATGGGCAATAACCTGGATATAGCTCCGTTATTTAATCAGGAACTAGGAAAGAAAGTTCTGGAAGACAACACACCGTAAACTATCTTGAAAAAGATAAAGTTAAGAAAAGCCAAGCCAGGACTTCCAGCTTCTGCTTACAGTGTAGAGTGTTAGAAAGAGCTCGCCCTAAAAAAATAATGATGGCAAGCCAGGCGATAGGTTAATTCACAACATTTCCTTGCTCATCAGAGAGCTCAGGCTGCGGAAACCAATAAACTCAAAATCCAAGAAAAGGTAGGCACCTCCAAAAAGAGAGAGGATGTGAGTTCTGGCTTACTTAAAATGCTGGGAAACATAATAGCTGAAAAACTTCCACAGTGAATGGCGTTCACCAAACCATAGAGCCAAGGAGCTCAGAGAGCAACAAGCAGGTAAATACAAAAGAAAAACAAAGAATGTGGCACATCATGTTCAAACTTCTGGAAGGCAAAGAAAGACAAAGAAAAAGTACTGAAGGCAGTCAGAGTGAAAAACACAACACCACAGTAACGGTAGAGGACCAAAGAAAGGAGTGACAGACTTCTCATCAGAAAATCATGCAATCCAGAGGACAAGCCAGAATCTATACTCAGATAATAAATATTTTAGGCTTTGCTGGCCACATATAGCCCCTATCCCATGTTTCTGCTTGTGTTTTCTTTTCTTTTTAAATTTTAACACCGGGCTATGGCCTGGATTTCACCTGCAGGCTATAGTGTGCTAACCCCTGGTCTGGACAGACTGACCAAGAAAAAAAGGAGAAAACACATAACTTACAATAGGAAGTACTAGGGACAACCCTACACGACTCAGATATCATAGTGAATTCCTTAGAAGACACAAACTGTCCAACTTCACCCAAGAAGAAACAGATAGCATGAATAGTCCTATATCCTAATCTTAGTGAATTCCATCAAACGTGTATGGGAGAAATGACACCAATTCTACACAAAATCTTCCAGAATATAAAGGGAGAAATCACTTCCCACTGTATTTTATGAGGCTAACATTTGCCCTGATACCCAAACCAAACAAAGGCATCGCCACAAGGAAATCTACAGATCCCGCATGAACACAAGACACAAAACCCTTAACAAAATCTAGTGAATAAAATTCAGAAAGAAGACTGGTTCAACATTTGCAAATTAATCAATGGAATTCACCATGTTTACAAACTAAAGGAAAAAATATGATTATATCTATAGATGGACAAAAAAGCCTTGGTAAAATTCAACATTGACTTGCAACAAAAACTCTCTACCAGCTAGGAATAGAAGGAAACTTCCTCAGTCTGACAAAGGACATCTGCAAAAACCTACAGCTCACATCCTCACATTCCCAATCTTCCACCCTTGTCTGAGCCAGTACTTCCTCAGTCCTGGACCTTGCAAAAGAACTTATTTTCTAGAATGTTCTGCCCTGGCTGTTTAAAGGGCTGGCACCCTCTCATCTTTTAGGTCTTGACTTAGAGAAGCCTTTCTGACCCTTGCCCTGCCCTTGTCACACCCTGTCACACCCTGCTTTACCTAATGCTCTTGTTTCTTTGTGTACTTGTTTATTCTGTGTCTTCCACCTTGAATGCCAGCTCCAGGAGGACAAGAGCCCCTGCGCTTACTCACCACAGGGCCCAGCACTGTGCCACCTCAGCAAATATTTGATTATGAATGTACAATGTATGATCACGGCTGCAACTGCAGCTTGATTTCTTCCACAAACAGGGAGATCATTATGTATGGGAGACAGCCCATTTCATGGGTAGACACATCCAAAAATAAAGGCTGAAATATTACTGGTGCTATGGGACTCTCAAATGGGGAAAGTGAAGCTCAGAGAGGAAAGGGAGTTATCTAAGGTCACAGGGCAGCAGAGATGACCTTAGAGCCAAATGTTGCTTCTACCACATCCTAATTGCTGGAAAGCACTTCTGACCTGCCAGGAGACCCATCCTCTGAGGACCAGGCATGTTTAGGTCGCTGGCTTAGATGTCAACTGCCTGGCCCACTTTTCTGCGCATATTTCTCTTTGTTCCTTTCCAGGACAGAACTGCTGCAGGGCACCTGCCCCCAGGTGATCCCAGTCCATTGGGAAAATCCTTCAGAGGAAATAATGGGCATTGGGCTTTGACATCATAACTCACTCTGGCTTATAAACTTCTTCAGCCCAGTTTGACACATTCAGCAGGATTTAAAAGAGGTGCTCAGCAAATCTTGTTAGCACTAATGGGAGAGAGTTTATTGCTCTGTTCTCTTCATCCCAAGTGGCACAGAGGGGAATAAGCATATCTTCTCTGGAAGGTTCCCCCAGCTGCATCAACCAGGCATGTGGCCTTGAGGGGCTGCCGGCAGCCAGGCCATGAGCAGCAAGCACTGAGCTCTGGAGCCCATATCAGCTTGGAAGGCAGGGCCCCAGCTAAACTCTTTCTGGAAAGGAAGTTCACACCGGAATACAACTTCTGGTCATTAGGATCTGTTTTTAGAATATGAGTATTCTTCCATAAGAATATGACAATTGTGTCCTCGCATGTAACTTTAAGAAGGAGCTGCTTTCTTAAAATGTGAATCCTTGTATTAAAGGATCAAGCTCCCCCTCCCTCCCTTCCTCCCTCTTGGAGGAAAGGAAACTTGCTTTCATGGAGGACTCACTTTGCCCTGGTCCCCTGGTCCCCTGATCCCCTGGACAGGAGCTTGCAGACATGTAATCTAACCTGCTCCTGCCAGTCACCCTGATGGGTGGGGCTGGGAGAACGGGCTCAGAGTGAGCTTAAACACCATCCCCAGGCCCCAACAGGAGGCAGTGACATGGTCCACCTTTGACCTGAGTCTGCCGGACGCAAAGTGTTCATGGAATTCAAACCACCGAGGTCAGCCCCACAGCCCAGCTTTAACCCATCCTTGCCTTCTTAGAGCCGAGCACAGCACGTGGCACACAGCAGTGCTCAACGCAGGGTGGGCATCTGACTGAGAAGCCTCCGCATGGTACAAGTGAGCCCAGACAGGAAGAGACAGACACACAGACACGAGGTATTGATGAATTTGTCTGACCCTCAGATTAAGCCACACCTGAAGCCAGACCTCATCCCGGAATTCTCAGTTCCAAGAACTGATATGTGGATCAAATCTCCTCCCCACCTTTTTAAAAGTCTGTTGAAGTTGGCCTTTCTGTCACTTGCAACAGAGTTCTTGCAGCCACCTGTGTAGGCCCGGCCCATGTGTCTTCTTTCTGGACTCTGGTTCCAGTTGAGGACATACAATCTACTTTCCCCTCACCCTCCTACACCCTGCTCTTTCTCCCGGAACTTTCTTTCTATTTTCCTGCCTCTGCCCCCCAGGGATTCCTCTCCTTGTTTCTAAAGCTACTGTTGTTTCTGGAGCAAGGCCTTGAATGCACCAAGCACATTCCTTGCCTAGGGCCTTTGCACCTGCTCTTCCCTTTGCCAGATTTTCATGTGTCCTGCTCCCTTTCTTCATACCAGATTTGATCGAATATCATCTCATCAAGAAATCCACCCCTGGCCAGTGTGTCCCAGAGAAGCTCTCAATGCCCATAACTCCTACGCCCTCCCTGGCTTGTTTTCCTTCACTACGCTTAGCACTACTTGAAATGACATCCTGTTTACTTGTAGATTACCTGCCACCCACGGAAATGGCAGTGCCTTGATGGGGAGGCCAGGCCCGTGTCATCCCCATGGGGCCCAGCACTGTGCCTGCCTCTAGATGGAAGGTCTATAAATACCCTAAAACTTGAGTTTGGAAGAGATCTTTTCTTAGACCATGAATTGTGATCAAGGAAGGAACAGTGACAGAATTTGTATAAATACGATCATTACCAGAAATGAAAAGTCTGACAAAAATGGTGTTTACAACTGCTTAAAATACCCCACACCTGGAAAGAAGTCATTTGGGGGTGGGAAAAGCTGGGAAATTGGGCTCTTTTACATTTTAAAGACTTGCCTACTTTTCTTACTTAAAAAAAAGAATCCATAGCTGGGGTTGGAGGCTCCTGGCATTCTGAGAGGACCCACTTGTCAGCCCAGCTGAAATGTCTCCGGCATTTCCACGTATGGAGTACGTGTCTGGAGAATGGACTGCCAATTCTCTGACGATCCAAGGATGTGGCAGAGCTGACCCAAAAAGTCACCGTGGTTGATCCCAGCAAGGAGGTGCTGGCCCCAGCACTCTGCACATAGCTGAGTGGTGTTTCCCCATCTATGGCGCAGTGCCTTGGGCACCTGGGAAGGACTCAAACCCTTGATAGACCCAAGTTCCCATGAGAATTTAGGTTTTGGCTGGAATCCAGTCTTCTCCAGGACCTCCCCCCAAAACTCAAAGGAGACTTCTAATGCCAGGAAGAGAATCCAAATCCCCTGAAGGCATCAGATCAGATGTTATAAAAATCTCCTATATCAAGATGCCCTGGACTTGCCGCCCCTTTAGTCCAAGTATAGAGGTTGGAAGAGTTTGGTTGGCAAATGTGGTATGAGGACAAGCTCCTTCATCCATCCTTCCCTCCTTCCTTCTTTTCTTCCTTCCCTCCTTCCTTCTATCCATCCATCCATCCTCCTACCAGCTATCCATATACCCACCTACCCACGCACCCATTTATCCATAACTTCCACCCATCTACCCATCCATCCCCCATCATTTATACACTCATCCATCCATCCACTGATCCACCCGCCCATCCACCCATCGCACAAACCCATACTGGGCATCTGTTATGGGCTCTATACTGAGCAGAGACGCATCAAGGCCCTCGTGGGTCTTGGCCTGATCTACCTAAGGAGACAGACCTGTAGACAGACCACTCCTCCCGCAGCACGGGTGGTGTCATGAGACAGACAGATGCAGAGGGAGCAGCAGGGCCACTGAGGGGACTGAGGCCCATATATCTAGCACCTAGCCCAGCGCGAGCCCTCAGTAAATGCCTGATGAACAGATTTGTCTTACTGGTCTTGAATGTGTTCTGAATGTGATTTTAATATGACACATGGACTATAAATTTTTAAATTATGAATATTTTTTTGTTATGTCATTCATTGTCCATCCACCGCCTTGCCCCCTCCCACCACCAGAATGTAGCTCCCAGGAGAGCAGTAACTGCTCCTGTCGATGTTTACCGCTAAACCGCAGGACTCAGAGCAATGGCTGGCACCTAGTAGGTACTCAATAAACACTTGTATTTAAAGAAACATCCTTTGTGGTTCCCGACCCTAACTTTGTGTCCTATCTGTAGCCATGCCCTTCGCCTTGGAGTATATCA